>NC_133321.1:7716264-7794265 GCF_012295235.1 Primulina huaijiensis
GGCTGCCTCCACTGTGGGCACTCTTTCAACATGTGGTCACTGGCTCCACGTTTAAAGCACTTTCCTGATCCGTATGAACACTCCCCCGGATGTTGGCGATTGCACTTCTGACACACTGGGAAATTATCGGGCCTCTGCGGAGCCTTCTGCTGTGGAACAGGACCTTTACCTTTCGGTGGTCCCTGATAGGGCTTCTTCCCTGGTTGCCCTTGATAAGGTTTCTTGAACGGAGGTCGCTGTTGATGATGCTGCTGCTGCAAACCATCCATGAAATGCCTCAACTTTTCCTGGGCATCATTGGCTATCAGGGGTACAAAGTAACACCCCCTCTCAAACTTTCTCACAAATTTTGCAACGCTGCTGTCTCCCTGTCGCAGCGCCATGAACTCCCTAGTCAAGCAGGTGCGTACTTCCTCAGTGAAGTACTTGGAGTAGAAAACTTCTTTAAAACCATCCCAAGTCAGTGTTCGCAAATTCATGACACTGACGTACTCTCCCACCACCCTCTGGCATCCCCTGCTAGAAGGAATATCGCTCACCTGATCCGGTCAGCATCTGCCAGCTCCATGAAATCAAATATTACTTCTATGGACTTAATCCGTCCCTCAGCTATCATCGGGTCAGTAGTCCCTGAGAACTCCTTAGGATCCATCCTCCTAAACCTTTTGTACACAGCCTCTGGTCGGGGTCTCGCATCTACATTAACTGTAGTCTGGCTCCCCGCAAACTGTGCGAAGAACTGCATCAAACCTGCAAGCATATGCGCTTGCATATCTGGAGGTTGGAGAGGAGGAGTGACCCTCCCCTACTCTCGGGTCTCTCGGTTCTCCTCTCTTGCTTCCCGGTTAATCATACGTCTAGGAGGCATACTGTTCCAAAATTTACCCAACACGTAAACCCACATGTATGAACATAATACTAATAGCATAAGATGCACGTAGTTTGGATTTAAATATACACATGCTGAAATCATAGTTCAATGCTTACTACATAACATAATTTAAAACATGAAAATTTACAGACTTGAGGTGTGACTTCGTGAGCTTCTTGCAGCTGGCAGTAGGCATAACCCTTTACAAGAACACCGCTCTGATACCAACTGTAACGTACCGTACTTTTTACTACTTAAAATTTGCGGAAGAATCAAAAATTTTCTTACTTAAATAATGAACTTTCAAATTTTGGTAAAATTAACTGTACGTCTCAACATAATGTCTGCCAAACGTATTTGCTTGAACCACAAAAATCGTAACATAAAAATCAGAGTATTTTCAACATTTAAAATATCCTTAAAACTTCAAAACATGGCGGTACTCGGGTTTAGCTTTCCGCTCAGTCCAAGCCAGCTCCATGGTCCCCACCCCTAGCCTCCTCAACATACTCCTCACCTGCATCGACCAAGTCTTGTGAGTCTAAAGACTCAACACGTATAAACTAGAAGTAACGAGTAATAGTAGTAAAACCACACGCAACTTCAAAATAGAGCGTACATATTGGAAACATAAATCTGAACATGATAACATAAACATACTTGAGCGTGATCATAATAGCATAACATAGACATGCCATAATCATAAAAACTTTTCTTAAACATGCTTGCATACTTGAACATACATACTTCATCATTTTGCGTAGAGGCATGTTTCAAAGCAAGTGACCCATACATAATAAATGCCTGATCAAACTAACCACAGTACTGGGCTGACAGAGACGTATCCACTGCCACATACATGAGATCCCTGTTCATGCTTTAACGGGTGGATTGGTCCCCGTTCATGCTTTAACGCTTTCCAATCCTGATCTAAACCCGTTCATGCTTTAACGGGGTGGAGAGGTCCTCGGCCACATTCACCGACTTCCACACCCATTCATAATTTGGTCACAAGAAATTTAGCATACCTCAAAAACTTGAAATATTTTCTTTTGCACGTCAACATAATTACCTGGCGTTGAGGGATTCGTTGGATCTCGCTTGGGGCTGCTGCTGCAACATACTAACATGAGTTTGAATACTTAAATTGCATAACTTAGACGTAGGTACTCGAGCTCACCACCAAAGTGATTAAATAACTTATGACATTCTAGTTCACTCGGGACTTGACCTCGTTTAATCATCGCATTAACCATGATCTTGAACCCTAAATCAACTCTTAAGGTGAACTTAAAATTATTCCCCAAACTCGTGCCATGGTCCGGCTCTGGGTTCGTGTAGGTTATGGAATGACACACCGAAAAGAAAGAAGGACACGGACCCCGTGCCAAGGTCCGTGTAGGCTCTGGAAAATGACACTTCGGAAGAAACAAAGGCACGGACCCCGTGTAGAGGTCCGGGTAAAGGTCCGTGTACCTACTGGAAATCTACACCTCGAGTGACACACTACCACGGACCCCGTGCCAAGGTCCGGGAAGGGGTCCGTGTACCTGCTGTATACGCAAACTTTCGAAAATCCAGTACATGTGCTGCCTAATATTCTAGACTCGATTGTACGGACTATAAACCGATACCTCGAGACCCTTCTTAGGATGCTACTACATTGACTTAAGCGTATACAATTGCCCCAAAACAACCACGCAATCACAAGTGCACAATAAACCCGTAAACACGATCCTTGACAACAAAATGGTTTTCACGACTACTCATTCTCCCAAGTGCCTAACGACATGAAACGAAACATCCATAACCATTCCAACATCATTAAAAATGTACCTATACGCAGCAACAATCAACCGTCGATCCCCAACGAAGCCTGCAACATCAGTAAGTGCGAGTTTTGGCTTGATAGGGTGGCATTCTTGGGCCACATTGTATCTCAGGATGGTATTGAGGTCGACCCCAGTAAGGTCGAGGCAGTTAGAGATTGGCAGTGCCTAAGAGCATGACAGAGATCCGTAGCTTCTTGGAATTAACTAGTTACGATAGGAAGTTCATTCAGGGCTTCTCTTCTATTGCGGTGCCTATGACCACCTTGACGAAGAAGAATGCCAAGTTTATCTGGAGATCTTATTGTCAGGAGAGCTTTGACAGATTGAAACTGGCATTGACCACGGCACCAGTTCTAGCTATGCCATCAGGGCATGGAGAGTTCGTGGTTTACATGGATGCATCGAAGATCGATTTGGGCGCACTTCTGATGTAGCATGGCAGAGTTATAGCATACGCATCTAGGCAGTTGAAGGTCCATGAGAAGAATTATCCGACTCATGACCTCGAGCTAGCAGCATTGGTGTTTGCTCTGAAGATTTGGAGACACTATCTGTATGAGGAGAAGTGCATGATTTTTACTGATCACAAGAGTCTGAAGTACTTCTTCACACAGAAAGAACTGAATATGAGACAAAGAAGATGGCTAGAGCTAGTGAAGGATTATGACTGTGAAATTAGCTACCACCCGGGTATGGCTAATGTGGTTGCGGACGCTCTGAGAAAGAAGCACACAGTGATTGTCCATATGTCGTTACAGAGACCGCTGAAGGCGGAAATTCAGAGATTTGAGCTTGCAGTTTATTTCAGGAGCGATGCCCCGAATCTTACTACTCTGACAGTACAGTCGACATTTAGAGACAGAATCCAGGCAAGGCAGACTTCTGACGAGCAGTTGCAGAAGTGGAGACAAAGGAACGAGGCTAAGGGCCAGAGACTGTATGCAGTTGTGGACGGCATAGTCAGATATAGGGATCTCCTATGGGTTCCTGACACTGATTTCCTGAGATGAGATATCTTGAGAGAGGCCCACATCACCAAGTGTTACATCCATCCAGGGAGTACGAAGATGTATAAGGATTTGCAGACTGTTTATTGGTGGCCAAGCATGAATCGGGATATTCTGCGATTCTTCTCCGAGTGTTTTTCATGTCTTCAGGTCAAGACAGAGCATCAGAGACCTGCAGGGAAGCTGAGACCACTCCCTATTCCCGAGTGAAAATGGGAGAACATCACCATGGACTTTGTGACAGGGCTTCCGAGGACTACTGGAAGATTTAATGCCATCTGGGTGATTGTTGATCGGCTCACCAAATCAGCCAATTTTCTACCAATCAGGAAGACCTTCACCATGACTCAGTACGCAGAGCTGTACATTAGAGAGATAGTCAGGAGATTCCAATGTCCAACGTGTCAGACAGGGATCCGAGGTTTACGTCTGTGTTCTAAAAGAGTCTACATCATGCGTTGGGCACTAAGTTACTGTTCAGTACTGCTTTCCATCCTCAGACAGACATACAGTCAGATAGGGTAATTCAGATTCTGGAGGACCTACTCCGAGCTTGCATGGTCGATTTCCAGGGCAGCTGGGAGCCGAAGTTACCTCTTGTGGAGTTCACATACAACAACAATTATCAGGCATCGATCGGTATGGCTCCATACGAGGCACTGTACACTGTAGGTTGCAAGTGTATTGGGATGAGGTAGGAGAGCGAGAAGATTTGGGTCCGTATATTGTCAGGCAGACAGCAGAATTAGTGGTCAGGATTCGAGACAGAATGAAGATCGCTCAGAGCCGTCAGAAGAGTTTTGCAGATCAGAGGCGGCGAGATCTTGAGTAGGGAATCATGTTTTCATGAAGGTCGCACCGATGAAGGGTGTGATGAGGTTCGGGAAGAAGGGCAAGCTCAGCTTAGATTCATCGGACCATTCGAGATCCTAGAGAGAGTCGGGACACTTGCTTACAGAGTTACATTATCGCCGAGTCTGGCGGGAGTTCATAATGTGTTCCACGTCTCTATGCTGCGGAAGTACATGTTGAATCCTTCGCATGTGCTGAACTATGTGCCACTTCAGCTGACACCGCACATGTCGTTCGAGGAGAAACCCACTCAGATATTGGACAGACAGGAGCAGAGGCTCCGGAACAAGATGATCCATATGGTCAAAGTCAAGTGGCTGAATCATTTCGAGGAGGAAGCTACTTGGGAGACGGAGACCGAGATGAGGAGTCGCTACCCAGAGTTATTCGGTATATTTTAATTTCGAGGACGGAATTTTATTTAAGGGGGGAGAGCATGCAATCTAGGGTTTTATTTAAATGATGTGTTTATTTAATTTTATGCATTTAATGCATAATTGGTGCATGGTAGGGTCCATTTCACGATTATTTTAAAATTTCATGAATTAGGGTTTCTAGATGGTTTTCGCGCGCAATCAAGGAACGGAGAATGGGGGATTATCAGGAAAATTATTTTTATTACATGTTTAATTTTTATTTATTAGTATAAGGTGTTTTAAGCATATTTTTAAAGAAATTGGCTTTTTTGATATTTTTACCCGTCAGAGAGTATATTTAATCGGTACGCAAATTTTATCGAAACGGGGAACTTTTTGAGGGCTCAGGAAACATTTTCAAAAAACTTGCTTGATGGGCTTATTTTTAAGCTTGGTGGGCTAAAGTTTTTTTTAAACTCATTAAAATTAATTAAGGGCCCATTTGTGTGGTGTTTTCTATTTAATTATGTCTTAAGCCTTCCCTAAACCTAAACCTAAAGTAATCAGCCGCCCATCCCCTCTCTTTTAGCATCCTCCACCTCGGTTTCAGCAGCTAGGTGCTCGGCCATAGCAATTTCTTTCGAGAAAAGTTCCTCCGACAATTCCCCGACGCTCGTTTCTTCCACCTTCTTACGTAAATTACATCAAGGCACTCCATGTACCTTCATTTCTGCATCATTTACGCTAATTACTTGCTGATATGTGTGCCATTCTTGTGTGATGCTCGGTGCTTGCATGTTTTCATTTGTAGCTTTGGTTTTTGGCTCATGCATGCGTTTTTTTTTTTTGTAAACTCACGGTTTTGTTGTTGTGGTGTGCAAGGGTTGTCGGCTGCTGTTGTTTAGAGTCTATAAAATGTCGATGTTTAAGGGACAATAGGTTGGAGTCATGACTTGGGTGAGAGTGTACTTAGGCCGAGGGGTACGCTTGGAGGGTGCCTAGTTTTGATGGTAGATCGAGAGAGAAGTGGGGCTGGCAGTGCAAGGGCTGAACCAAGGCATGGACTAGGCCCTAGTGGGTCTGAGACAAGCCCCAGACAGGCTCAACCATCACTGGAACCACTCATGTAGCGGGTCGATCGCATGCTAGAGGGGTGAGTCTCCAGTGGAGAGATCTCGACTATGATGAGTTGGGGCATCGTGGGTTTACATGTAGTTGCAAGCCATGGTTAGTTGAGTCCAGTAGGGTCTGGTCTGGGTCCCTAGTGGTCTTGTTCAAGGCTAGTTGATGTGGCTAACGAGCTAGGGCCGAGAATGAATGAGTAGGGTTTTCGACTTATAGTACTGGGAACTTCAGTAACTTGCAGTATGGTGTTGGGGACTTTAGGTGGTTCGAATTTGAGAGTTTTAGGACTACCTTGAGGATATTAAGTAGTTTTTTAAGTTGAAAAAAATTTGGTTAAGTTTCGGTTCGAGCTCAAGTTTTCGTCTAAGAATGCGTATAAATTAAAATTATGATTTGGGATGTTTTAAGGAGTTTGGTAAACATCGGGTCGAAATTTAGAGGCCCAGGAGTAAAACGGTCATTTTGGGTTTTCCAGGGGCAAAATGGTCATTTTGCACCCGGGGTGAGTTTGTAGTCTTGGTAGCGCCCTGAGAACAAATTTATCATGTTTTTAAAAGTTTATGCATCGTGTATATGATTTTTATGTAATTTATGAAAATACGATGCATGCTTGGTTTTAAGGAAAATTTACGTATATGCATGCTTTTATTAAGTGATGAATATGATGATATGTTTTGAAGGATGGGAGTTGGCTGTGACTGATACGATTATATCAGATATTATGAGCTGAGGCCAAGGCTCAGTGGACGGGTAATGATGTCGCTGATGTCCCCGCCTTCGGGTACCACAGTTTATAGATGGATCCACCGAATAGAGCTGATACGATAGAGCTGATACGAAAGTCAAAACTAATGAACTGAATTTAATTAAAAATAAAATGTATACGTATATGATCATATGATGGAACATGTCTTGTAACTTTATGATTTTACACGACACATTTACGTTCATGTTTTTAAGTTCATGAAATGTATGTTGATATCGGTATTTTTCATTGCTGTGTGCTACATATGTATATGTATGTGCTATTAACGGTGCAGGTGTATTGAGTCTTTAGACACACTAGGCGTGTGTGATGCAGGTGAGCATTTGGGTGAGGCGACTGGAGGTGCCGAACTCTGAGTAAGCAGGGCTGGATGTGCGCACACGACCCGCATTTTAAATTAGTAGATTTTTCATTTACATTCCATGTTACAAGCATTAATAGTTACTTACTAAATTTGGATCTCAACGAATGACACATGGAATCTTGTTAAATTTTAATCATGGTAATAGTACAACTAATTTATAGCCATTCAATTTTGAACACTGGATTTCTCCTATAAATAGGCCATCTCAAAATTTAGCAAACGTCTTTGGACACACTTAGGCGATTCATCATCTTCTATGGACTCGAAACTTTGCTGAATATATTTTGAAGCACACATGTAAAGTTTTATCATATCTTTCAAAAAATATACTGTGTTGATACATAATCATTGTATATTTGTATTCGTTTAATATTTGAGTGAGTTATTAAAACTGAGAGAAAGAGTATTTTTGTTTAGAAGTTTGTATAAATTCTTGAAGAAGTTGATACTAAAAGATAAAGTAAACAATGTTTAAGTCCTACTAAAGTGGGTGTTTACAGAAGCTGTAAATATCAAAGTCTTTTAGTGAATACCTTCTGAAAACAGAAGAAGAAAAGACGTAGAAGAGTTTTAGCCTTCAAACTTCTAGAAACAACTCTTGTGCATTTATTCTCGCTTCACTAATTTCATTTGTTCACAAAATTTCGGTGGACTCATTTCGCATTGAATATATCAGTTTTCTATTGAAATATGAAGGGAAGGAAAAGATCTCTGCTATCAACATCAGTAGAGGTCATCAATAAAAATTTAAAGGAAAAATTTGTGAGGTTTTATTCATCACCCTTTAAAACCTCTATCGATCCTAACAAGTGGTATCAGAAATGATTTTCTCGAACTCTGAACCCATCTATTCATTTATGGCATCCTTTAAAAAGATATCTATGTTCTCAAAGGAAGAATTAGATGATTGAAAAATCAAAATGCATGCTCATTTAGATTTACAATACGATGATATATGGTATGTCATTATTGTTGGAACTATCAAAATTATGAAGGTCAATACCACAATAGCAATTAATGATGAAGCACCACAGATAATAGCGAAACATCAATCAGAATGAACTTATGATGTTAAAAAGATGGCGGATTTGGATAATTTGGCGAAGGATATACTATACAAAACTCTTGACAAAAACACATTCAATAAGATCAATATGTGTGCCACTGCAAAAGAGAATTGGGAAAAAATAATCCAACTCTGTGAGATAAATGATCAAACGAAAGAAAATAAGCTCATTGTTGCAATTCAAAAAATTGAGAGTATCAAAATAAAATCCATAGAATCTCTTAATGATTCGATGAGAGATTCAACAGTATCATACTTGAGTTGGAATCTCTTGGAAAAGAGTATACCAAAATAGAAGTAGCATTGAAGGTGATGATATCCCTTCTGAGGGATGAGATGTGAAGGCGATTACTACGAGAGAATCTATAGATTTGAACAAAATAGCAAGACTTGTTTGCTATTCTAAAAGACTACGAGATTGATATGGAAACCAGAAGTGGAGAGAAATATATCTCTAATAATCCAACCAAATCTCTTACAGTCACCATTGCTGAAGCTATCTAGGATAAGACTGTTGAACAACTGAGCAATGACACAATGTCATTATTTGTCAAGGTGTTCTCCAATTTCATGAATAAAAATCATATAATATTACAGAATTCAAACAGAAATTACAAGAACTAGTCACCACATAGTGATATGACATAAGTTAATTGCGAAAAGACTGGGCATTACATTACGGAGTTTCCAAAGCCTAAAAAAGATTATTACCAGAAACAAAGACACAAGAGAAATGACAAAAAATGCAACGCCCCAAATTCGACGACTATCCTCACTGTACCAAGACGAGTCTTTTCAGCGTGCTTATGTCCTCACTCACACGCATCCTAAGAAACTTTCAAGTGGGTTACCCATCTGAAAATCGCCCCAAGTCAAGCACGCTAACTTTAGAGTTATTATATGATGAGCTATCGAATAGAAGATGCACCTTCTTGATATGAATAGTACATATCAAATCTTTTAAGCCCTCCTCAAATGTACAATCCCATAGCTGAACAGTTTCAAAATCCCTTTCCTTCAGTTCATTCATGTTCCCTCCGCCTAGAAACCTGTCAGGAGCCATTCATTGTCCGTGCAACCTCGTGGCACCGGCGATCACCCCCCGCCCTCTTCTGCCTCGAGCCTCACGTGCCCTCCAGCTTCCGCTTGGTTCGTCCCCGAACCACACCGTACTAGGAGAGGTCGGCTCTGATACCAACTGTAACGCCCTAGATTCGATGACTATCCTCAGCTGGATGATTCAAATGAACATAATTGGAATCCAACTGTAACGCCCCAGATTCGATGACTACCCCCACTGTACCAAGACGAGTCTTTTCATCGTGCTTATGTTCTCACTCACACGCACCCTAGAAAACTTACCGGTGGGTCACCCATCTCAAAATCGTCCCAAGTCAAGCAGGCTTAACTTTGGAGTTCTTATGTGATGAGCTACCGAAAAGAAGATGCACCTTCTTGATATAAGTAGTACATATCAAATCTTTTAAGCCCTCCTCAACTGTACAGTCCCATACCTGAATAGTTTCAAAATCCCTCTCCTTCCGGTGTAAGATCGGTTCATTCATGTTCCCTCCGCCTACAAGCCAGTTAGGAGCCGCTCATTGTCCGTGCAACCTCATGGCACCGGCGATCACCCCCCGCCCTCTTCGGCCCCGGGCCTCACAAAAAATCTCGCAAAGACCTAGCTGCCACAACTTTGATTGTTGCACTCTCAAGAGCAGGTTGTCCATAAGTAGTATAATTCAGTGAATCCGAATGTCGTATTTACAGGAAAACTAAGGTAATTACAAGTCCACTATGATGTCTTTTTTATTTTTTTTTCTTTTAATTATTTTAGCCTTATATAATAATTTTTATAAGTTCAATTTTTTTAATCGAATAGTCAAAATTAAATGATTCACACTTGATATTTAAATAAAGTTAAAATAAATGAACATAATTGGAATCCACTTTTATAAAATGGTTATAATATATTAAATAATCATCATTTATATTATTGTTATATAATATTCTCTTATTCGTATATTATATACACAAAAACTTATAAATGTTGTCAAATATTTATTGAGCTATATATTTTAAAACACCAAACCAAGGTAATCACTTTAAATGATTGGTAATACAAAATTAACATTTAAATGATACCAAGAATTCAATATTATAATAATATTCAGATATAATAAATCATGATAACTACTTTAAATTGTTGGTGAGACCAAACTAATATTTAGATGGTACCAAAAATTTGGTGTAGCATATGACATGAATAAATCAAAACTCCTACATAAAAGTAGTGTTGGAACATTTCATGTTCGTAATCTTAATTTTGATGTTAAAAAAATTTTTATTGTATTTCTAACATATTTACTCATGTGTGAAGTTGCAAACACAAGAAGCAAACTGAAACTGAATTTAGCAAAACTGAATTTCTTGCGAGTTTCAGTGTTTTGATGATTTTCGCAGCTGGATGATTCAAATGACAATCCGCAAACTTGAATGATCAGAAAACCCAATTTGGAACAAGTCCTATTTCACGTTAGTTGGGCAAAATCGGTTGTTATCTATGTCAAACCGTTCATTGAATGGCCAAATAGATTGCACAAAAACAACAATCTGTTGGGTATGAGCAGCTGTGGTATTTTGGCCATATATCTCAGCTCGTTTATTGGAATGAAGCAATTCAGTATGCATTGGAAAGATAAGACAATGATCTAAATCATTTTCAAAAGACAAAGTCTGAATCGAAGTTTAAGATGATGATAAATGTCAATGAAGCTACTAGTTTTGCACTGCAAGCCAGTTGAGCTGCGGTTGAGATGCTGACCAGATTTCAACTGCTGACCAGTTTCAACAGCTGACCAACTGCTGACCAATTCAACCACTGACCAGTTTCAACTACTGAACTGTTTTCAACCGCTGACCATTTCAACCGCTGACTATTTTTCAACCGCTGGCCAGTTCAACCATTAACCAGTTTAAACCTTTGACCAACCGCTGAATGACCAGTTTAAGCTCGAGAAAATTTCAAGCAAGGCGAATTTGACCGTTACAATTTCAGAAACAGTACAGAAACTTTCCAAACGGTCATATTCTTGTGTCTAACATATATATCATTGTTGGGCATATAAATACAAAATCTTGAAGATCAAACAAGAGTTTTTGAAGGGGATTCAAAGCATGGACAGTTTGTATGAAGAAATCTACTAGTTAAGAGCGCAAGCCCTTTGTGTGAGGATACATTTGAGATGTAAAATTTAAATGATAAATTCCTCACACATATACAAGAGAGTTGAACTTCAAAGTTTAGTTGAGTAAGTCTTCACACAAAGACATTAAAGATTGTGTTTGTATTCTTGGCATAAGAGATGTTAAACAATATGCGGATTGTGAGGTTACGGCCTACAATCGAGAGTGTGGTAGAAGTTTCAATTAGGCAAGAGATAAGTCATAAGTTGAAATGAGTTTATACAAGGTGTTGTAAAAATCAAAGTCTTCTAGTAGATCCTTTCCAAGGGGAAGAAGGGGTGACGTAGGAGTTGTTAATCTCCGAACATTCGTAAAAAAATTTGTTTCTATTTATTTATTGCATTTACTTATTATTTTCACTTTTTTTAAAGATGCATTGTTGAAACATTTTAAGAGTTTTTCAAATACCAAAATATTGTATACCAAGTGTTTGACAAAATGCTTCAACCAAAATATTTTTACTCATTCAACTTGCATATATTTTTAAATGCTTTACAAAATGTTTAATTGGTTTCTACGAAGGATTATTTTGAGTGTTTCCAGCTTGGTTTAAAAACCAAACTTCATTTAATTAATTGGTGTTCAATATTTCAAGAACCGAGCTATCGTAGCTCAACGAAGATCCCCCTAATCGATCCTATCAAGTAGGGTATAAAAATGCTTAAATAAAACAAACTAAATATAACGTAAATAATAATAAATATTAAATAATATCATTTTATTATCATACCAAGAGCTTCACCTTTTCATCTCAACTTTAGAAAATTAGCTATTCATGATATAAATGAAGAAATTATAATATATACTTAGCATGGTAATTGAATTTAAGTAAGAAATTTAGAGAAAATAAAGGGAAAAATTATGAACTTAAAGTTTAGTTCAAATAATAAGATATTATGTAACATCCGAAAAACCAAACCTACGTAAATCACATGCATGCAAATGATTTTAATTGCTTATTTTTTTATTTAATTGATTTTAAATGCTTGCATGATATTTATTATATGATTAAATTATTATATGACATGCTTTCATGAAATTGAAGGATTTTAGCCGAATATTCGTTAATAGGCAGGGGAAAAGAAACCAGGGACGAACAAGACAGGAATAAATATTTTTCTTTAAATATTTTCAAGGCTTCCTAATATGATTAAAAGGATTAATTTTTCTAAAAATGTTAGAGTTCAAATTATTTTACGAGACGATCTTGATGTTTTCCGAGAAGCCGATTTTGGGCAAACAAAGAGTTTTTAAAAGATCAAAAATATTATTTTGGGAAACTAATTTTATAAAATTTTATGTTTTAGTTAAATAAGAGTTATTGGGCCCAATTTAATTAAATTAATTATGCCCAATTGTTTTTTATACTTGGAGGCCCAAAACTCAAGCCAATTAGCATGTTAATTAAATTATAAATAAGGACTCCTAGGTCTTTTGAGAGCCATATTGCAGCCAAAAACACACAGCACACACACGCCAAATTTTCGAGTAAAGGTTGGGAAGAAAACTAGGGTTCTTCGTCGTCCGGTCGTCCATCTTCGCACCTTCGCCGACGATTGAATATTCGAGCGTTTTAAATACAAAGACACGTTTTCTAAACCCTTTTAAGCATCATTCAAATCATAATATGCATGTTTTAATTGTTTTGACATGAAAAATATTTACGTCTGATGGTTTAAACGTTTTGTCAAATATTTCCAAAAATTTCAACGTTTTTACGTATATATGATCGTACTATGATTTCCAACGAGCACACTGCCAAACATAGGATGAAATATGATTGGAACATGAATAATTAAAGGAAAACACATGCTGCTGGAATCGATCTTGGTAAGGGACAAAGCACCTAGGGTTTCCTAGCAATACCTTTGGGAAAGTGGCTAGGCTTGGGCTAGTGCGACGCATGGCTTGGCTGGGGCAGGGTGTTCCAGGGAGGGTTAGGAAGGTTTGGACTTGAGGGTGGCTCGAGCATAGAGTCCTAGGCGAAGTAGGAAACTCATGCGCTGATGGGGCTGTGCGCAAAACTTCATTTGATTGCAGGGCTTCGTGCTTGGATTCATGGGCTTGGTTAAGTCTGGGCATGGTCTAGGGTTGGTGAGGGTCAGGTGGGCTCGGTGGTGGCTCCAGTAGGGAAGTCTTAAAGTCACTAGGAGTCCTAGGAGTGAGGATGCTTCAAGAGCGCAACCAAGGGTCTAGGTCCAGGATGATTCGCGCGAGTTAGGGGCTAGTTCTATGGGTCAGGGCTTGTCAGTAGGGTGCCTAGGGTGGGTTGGCTAGGGTCTGGCTCGGGGTGGCTTGACTGTGGCTCGGTGGAATCAAGTGATGGCTCGGTGGTCTTGATAATGGGTCTAAAACGAATTTAAATGAATAAAATTTCGAACCATGGCTCCACGGGGTGGTTCATGTCTCACAAGGGTATTTTAGGTAATAAAAAGTTTATGTTTAAAGTTTGCGGTCAAAATATTAAAGTTTGAATTTATTTGGATTTTAATCGCCTCACGAATTATTAATTTGAGAATTAAATGAAAAGCCTCGATTTAAGGTGAATAAAAATATGAAAAAAATATATTTAAGGATAAATAGTTATTTGGGATAAGCCAATGTCATTAAAAATAAGAAAAAATCAAAATCGAGAAATATTACGTCTAGGGGCAAAACGATCATTTTACACTTTGGAATTTCGTGAAAGCTTGGCAGCGTCCCAAAGGATCATAACGCATGTTAAATGATATTTTATGATGTTTGAAATTAAAATATGATATTTTATGATTTATGGTAAAACTGTGCAATTTTTACTACTAAAAATACTATTTTTGGAAAGCTGCTATATTTTATGCGTTCAATAGAAAATGAAAAATATTTTGAGAGATGTGAATTGACTGTGACAAATGATATATGCTAAGTGGGGGATCAGTTTTACGAATGAACGGTGAAATTACAATTTTATGGAGATGTCGTGAGGGACAAGGCCCTAGAGGGAACCCGTGTACGGGACAAGGCTCCAAAGGGATCCTGACGATCTTATTTCCACTGCGGAGCCTAGTGCCTGGCCCCATGGACCATGTGGAGCTGAATACTGATCAGTAGACCAAAGTATAAAGGCTAGTCACTTTCAAGGATCAAACTTCTCCCAAAATGATAAATGATTGAAAGTTCTACGATTAAAATGATTTTTCGATATACGATTTATTAATGATGAAAATGATTTTAAATGGTTTATTTATATTCAAAAGATTATTTTAAGTAAAAGTATGATTTTCAATGCATGTGATTGTATATGTATTATTTGCAACTAATGTTTATAACGTGGTCAGTCATTAGACTCACTAGGTATGAATGATGTAGGATTTGATGATATTATAGGAGGCGTTGACGATTGAGTGGATCGAGTGCGGCGGTACACTCCCGAGGGACATTTATTTTTCGCACTAGCTTGTTAGATAAAAGATTCAAAAGATTTATTGTTAATGATTTTATTAGGGATTTTTATGCTTTATTTTATTGTTAGTTGATCTTTTTAAAAGTCGGCGTAGGATTTTTGGTTAGTCGACGATTTAGAAGTTTTTGGGCACCTGAGATTTTAAATGTTAATTTATTATGATTTATGGAAATGTTAAGTTACTTTTCTTAGTAATTTTTGAGTTTATGTTTAAAAAAAAAAGTCGAGGTCGTTTCAGTTAGCATCAGAGCCAAGGATCCCGAAAGGGCTGTGTACTATCACTCCGAGAATCTTGAGAAGTCACGTCTTAAATATGTGAGTTTTTACTGTTTTACATTCTATATTCTAAAATTCTTTTAAAATGCTTTTATGATACATGACATCGATGTTAGTCGCATGTTGCATGAAAAAATTTAAGTGCATGTTGGTCAAGTGGTTTGGACGACGTGCACAGTGATGCCTCCTAGAAGGATTTTGCGTTGAAATGTTGAGGATAGACATGAGGAGGAGATTCCACAGCCTTCATCTAATCAGAATGTTAGTGCCCGTGTACTAGCCGGTATGGCACGTTTGCTAGAGCAACACGTAGGAAATGGAGCGAGGGTTAGACCATAGGCTGCATATGAGCTATTTAGGTGGATGATAAAAGGGGATCGGTTACGGGTTCCCGGATGCGCAACGGAAGTTTAAAAAAAATATTTTCAGTTTCAAAACCGAGCACCCCACTAGATGTGTAGCAAACAACAAAACACAAAAATGTCATGCATAGCGTGTTTTAGAAATGTACCTATCAATTACAAAGATTGATTATTGGCTCCAACTAAGTTGTATACAACTTAGCTCTTGAAAGTAGACAATCTACAAGCTTCTCTTGAGCACTCTTTACTCAAATTGACTCCTTTCTTCAAATTAGGTCCACCACTAATAAGGAAGATCCACTCTAATTTTGCACTAGAAAAATTAGAGCATTTTTCTTTGAGAAGTGTATATTTTCCTCAACAATTCAACAAGCAAAAAATGGGACAATTTGATAGGAAGTTTCAGCCATATTGCTTGAAGGAGAGAGAAGGAAAAATTTTCATGGTGCTTGAAAAAGTTAAAGTGCATGTGAGACACATGCATTGTTTATTGAAAAAGTTATCTCCCAACTCTTCACCTCTCCATGCATGTGTTTGGGTTTCTAACTTTTACAAAGCCTATGAAATTTTATTTAAATATCTCAAACACATTTGTGCCCTTGATTGCGAATGATACTCTGCTAAAAAATTATGACACTTCCTAGATGATTTGAGGCCGACTATCCGTCGTGATGTGATGCTCAGCGATCCAACTGATTATACTACTGCCGTTGCCAAAGCTTTTAGAGCCAAGAATTCACTCAAAGATATTGATTTCTAGGTAACCTAGTTGTTTAACATTTTACGATGTTTTTATTGCATGAAATGTTAAAATTGGTTATGGGAATGGCTTGGGATAAGGAAGAACTTAGAGGAAAATAGATTGCATGCTCTACCTAAACTGGATTTAGGAGTTGACATTGAGAATTTTTGGGTTAGAAATACAATTTTCGAGGTTTGGGAGGACCGAAATGAAGAGTAAGAATTAAGCTAAGAGGGTTAAATACGAAGTGATTAGGAGAGTCAAGCTTTTCATTTATCAAGACTAGGCAAATTTCGAGGACGAAATTCTATTTAAGAGGGGGGAGAATTGTAACGACCGAAAAACCAAACCTACGTAAACCAGATGCATGCAAATTATTTTAATTGCTTAATTATTTTATTTAATTGATTTTAAATGCTTGAATGATATTAAATATATAATTAAAAGTATAATGACATGATTAAATGATTATATGACATGATTTCATGAAATTGAAGAATTTTACCCGAATATTCGATAATAGGCTGGAGAAGAAGACCGGGTACGACCAAGACTAGAATAAATATTTTTCTTTAAATATTTTCAAGGCTTTCTAATATGATTAAAATGATTTAATTTTTCTAAAAATGTGAGAGTTCGAATTATTTTACGAGAAGAGCTCGATTTTTTCCGGGAAGCCAATTTTGGGCAAATAATGAGTTTTTAAAAGATCAAAAATATTATTTTAGGAAACGAATTTTTTAAAATTTTATGTTTTAGTTAAATAAGAGTTATTGGGCTCAATTTAATTAAATTAAGTAGGCCCAACTGCTATTATACTTGGAGTCCCAAAACTCAAGTCCATTAACATGTTAATTAAATTATCAATAAGGACTCCTAGGTCTTTTGGGAGCCATATTGCAGCAAAAAACCCACAGCACACACACACCAAATTTTTTAGTACAGGTTGGGAAGAAAAGCTAGGGTTCATCGTCGTCCAGTCGTCCATCTTCGCACCCTCGCCGATGATTGAATATTCGAGCGTTTTAAATACAAAGACACGTTTTCTAAACCCTTTTAAGCATCATTCAAATCATAATATGCATGTTTTAATTGTTTTGGCATGAAAAATATTTACTTCTGATGGTTTAAACTTTTTGTCATATATTTCCAAAAGTTTCATCGTTTTTACGTATATATGATCGTATTATGATTTCCAACGAGTACGCTGTCAAACGTAGGATGAAATATGATTGGAACATGAATAAATAAAGGAAAACACATTTTGGAATCGATCTTGGTAAGGGACAAAACACCTAGGGTTTCATAGCTATACCTTTGGGAAAGTGGCTCGGCTTGGGTAGGTGCGACGCGTGGCTCGACTGGGGCTGGATTTGGTGGTCGTTTTGGTCATGGTCAAGGGTTGGGAATAGTCCTAGCATGGCTAGGACTCGAGTGCAGTGGTTGGGGAAGAGTCCTCATGGACTAGAACTCCCCCATGCATGCTCAAGGGAAGTTACGGGCAAGGGCTCACGGCTTTGTGAGGGCTGGACTAGGTCAACTAGGAGGTGGCTCAGGGTGTTCCAGGCAGGATTAGGAAGGTTAGGACTTGAGGGTGGCTCGAGCATTGAGTCCTAGGCGAAGTAAGAAACTCTTATGCTCTGATGGGGCTGTGCGCCCAACTATTTCTGATTGCAGGGCTTCATGCTTGGGTTCAGAGGCTTGGGCTGGGCTTGTTTTGATCTAGGCGTGGTCCAAGGTTGGTGAGGGTTAGGTGGCCTCGGTGGTGGCTCGAGTAGGAGAGTCCCAGAGTCACTAGGAGTCCTAGGCGTGAGGATGTTTCAAGAGCGCAGCCAAGGGTCTAGGTCCAGGATGATTTGCGCAAGTTATGGGATAGTTTTATGGGTCAGGGCTTGTCAGTAGGGTTCTTAGGTGGGTTGGCTAGGGTCTGGCTTGGGGTGGCTCGACCGTGGCCCGGTGGAACCAAGTATGGCTTGATGGTCTTGATAATGGATCTAAAACGAATTTAAATGAATAAAATTTTGAACCATGGGTCCACGAGGGTGGTTCATTGTCACAAGGGTAGTTTAGGTAATAAAAATTTTATGTTTAAAGTTTGGGATCAAAATAATAAAGTTTGAATTTATTCGGAATTTAATCGCCTCATGAATTATTAATTAGAGAATTAAATAAAAAACCTCGAACTAAGCTGAATAAAATTATGAAAAAAAAATATATTTAAGAATAAATAATTATTTGGGATAAGCCCATGTCATTAAAACAAAGAAAAATTCAAAATCGAGAAATATTACGTCTAGGGGTAAAACGGTCATTTTACACTTCATAATTTCGTAAAAACATGGCCGCTTCCCGAAGGATCATGACGCATGTTAAATGATATTTTATGATGTTTAAAATGAAAATATGGTAATTTATGATTTATGGTAAGGCTGTGCAATTTTTACTACTAAAAATGCTATTTTTGGAAAGCTATAATATTTTATACTTTTAAAAGAAAATAAAAAATATTTTGAGGGATGCGAATTAACTGTGACAAATGATATATGCTATGTGGGGGATCCGTTCGAGAAGAAACGGTGAACTTACAATTTTGTAGGGGATGTCGTGAGGCACAAGGCCCCAAAAAGAAGTCGTGAGGGACAAGGCCCCAGAGGGACTCCGACGATCGTATTTCTATGACGGAGCCTAGTGCCCACCCCCATGGATCATGTGAAGCTGAAGACTGATCAGTCGACCAAAAAATAAAGGCTAGTCATTTTCGAGGATCAAACTTCACCTAAAATGTAAAGGATCGAAAGCTTTACGATTAAAATGATTTTTCGATATACGATTTATTTATGCCGAAAATTATTTTAAATTGTTTATTTATGTTCTAAATATTATTTTAAGTAAAAGTATAATTTTCAATGCATGTGATTGTATATGTATTATTTGCTACACATGTTTAGAACGTGTTGAGTCATTAGACTCACTAGGTTTGAATGATGTAGGATTTGATGATATTATGGAAGGCGCTGACGATTGAGTGGATCGAGTGCAACAGTACACTCCCGAGGAACATTTATTTTCCGCACTAGCTTGTTAGTTAAAAGATTCAAAAGATTTATTGTTAATGATTTTATTTGGGATTTTTATGATTTATTTTATTGTTACTTGATCTTTTTAAAGGTCGACGTAGGATTTTTGGTTAGTCGACGATTTAGAAGTTTTTGGGCACTTGAGATTTTAAATGTTAATATATTATGATTTACAGAAATGTTAAGTTACTTTTATTAGTAATTTTTGATTTTATCTTTAAAAATAAAAATCGAGGTCGTTTCAGTTAGTATCAGAGCCAAAGATCCCCAAAGGGCTGTGTACTGTCACTCCGAGAAGCTCGAGAAGTCATGCTTCAAGTATGTGAGTATTTACTGCTTGACATTCTATATGCTAAAATCCTTTTAAAATACTTTTATGATACATGATATAGATGTTAGTCGCATGTTGCATGAAAAATTTTAAGTGCATGTTGGTCACGTGGTTTGGACGACGTACACAGAGATGCCTCCTAGAAGGATTTTGCGTAGAAATGGTGAGGATAGACATGAGGGGGAGATTCCACAGCCTCCACCTAATCAGGATGCTAGTACCCATGTACTAGCCGGTATGGCAAGTTTGCTAGAGCAACACGTAGGAAATGGAGCGAGGGCTAGACCGGAGGCTGCATATGAGCGATTTAGGAGGATGAACCTCGAGGATTTTCATGGCACTATTGGTCCATTTGTTGCTGAGGGATGGATTAGATATTTAGAGGTTGATCTTTCGTTATATGGATATGGCGGACGCTGACCAAGTTCGTTGTACCATCTATCTTCTGAAGGGCGACGATTCCTTAAGGTGGGAAGGAGCAGAGCGAGGGGTGAACTTAGTGACTTTAAAATGGGAGGATTTCAAGAGGGTGTTCTATGATAAAAATTTAACATCTGATGTTAGTTCTAGGCTTAAGAGAGAGTTTATGAGTCTCCGTCAGGGGGATTGGTCTGTTGCTGAGTTTGTGCAGAAGTTTGATAGAGGCTGTCACTTTGTGCCCTTGATTGCGAATGATGCTGCTGAAAAATAACGACACTTCCTAGATTGTTTGAGGCCGACTATCCGTTGCGATGTGATGCTCAGCGATCCTACTGATTATACCACTGTCGTTGCCAAAGCTTTTAGAGCCGAGCAGTCACTCAAAGATATTGATTGGGAAATGCAGCGAAAGAGGAACCGTGCTCAGCGAACTAGTCAGAATAATAAGAAACCCTATGTGGGACCACCTAAGCAACCAGAACCACCAAAACTACAAGGACAACCACCTAGTGGGAACGTTCCGAAGGCTGATGAGAAACAGCTGTGCAAGGAGTGCAATCGTCCATACTATGGCAAGTGCATGTGGGGCACCTACAAGTGCTTCAAATGCAGGGAATTGGGACACAAGGCTAGGGATTGCCCAAAGTTCAAGCAACCCACTGTTGGAACGGTCTATGTGATGCAAGCTGAGGAGGCCGAGGTAGAGCTGGCACCACACTGATTTCTAGATAACCTAGTTGTTTAATATTTTATGCTGCTTTTATTGCATGAAATGTTAAAATTGGCTATGGAAATGGCTTGGGATAAGGAAGAACTTAGAGCAGAATAGGTTGCATGCTCTACCTGAACTGGATTTAGGAGTTGACATTGGGAATTTTTGGGTTAGAAATACAATTTTCGAGGTTTGGGAGGACCGAAATGAAGAGTAAAAATTCAGCTAATAGGGTTAAATACGAAGTGATTAGGAAAGTCAAGCTTTTCATTTATCAAGACTAGGCGAATTTCGAAGACGAAATTCTATTTAAGAGGGGGGAGAATTGTAACGTCCGAAAAACCAAACCTACGTAAACCACATCCATGCAAATTATTTTAATTGCTTAAATGTTTTATTTAATTGATTTTAAATACTTGCGTGATATTTATTACATGATTAAATGATTATATGACATGATTTCATGAAATTGAAAGATTTTACCCGAATATTCGATAATAGGCAGGAGAAAGGAGACCTGAGACGACAATACTAGAATAAATATTTTTCTTTAAATATTTTCAAGGCTTCCTTATATGATTAAAATGATTTAGTTTTTCTAAAAATGTTAGAGTTCGAATTATTTTACGAAACATGCTCGATTTTTCCCGGGAAGCAAGTTTTTGGCAAACAAGGAGTTTTTAAAAGATAAAAAATATTATTTTGGGAAACTAATTTTATAGAGTTTTATGTTTCAGCTAAATTAGAGTTATTGAGCCAAATTTAATTAAATTAAGTAGGCTCAAGCATAGAGTCCTAGGCGAAGTAGGAAACTCTTATGCGCTGATGGGGCTATGCGCCCAACTATTTCTGATTGCAGGGCTTCGTGCTTGGGTTCAGGGGCTTGGGCTAGGCTTGGTTTGATCTAGGCATGGTCCAAGGTCGGTGAGGGTTAGGTGGGCTCAATGGTGGCTCGAGTAGGAGAGTCCCAGAGTCACTAGGAGTCCTAAGCGTTAGGATGCTTCAAGAGCGCAGCCAAGGGTCTAGGTCCAAGATGATTTGCGCGAGTTAGGGGCAAGTTCTATGGGTCAGGGCTGGTCAGTAGGGTGCCTAGGTAGGTTGGATAGGGTCTAGCTGACGGTGTCTTGACCGTGGCTCGATGGAATAAAGGATGGCTCTGTGGTCTTGAAAATGGGTCTAGAACAAATTTAAATGAATAAAATTTCGAACCAAGGGTCCACGGGGGTGATTCATGGCTCACAAGGGTAGTTTAGGTAATAAAAAGTTTATGTTTAAAGTTTGAGATCAAAATATTAAAGTTTGAATTTATTCGGGATTTAATCGCCTCACGAATTATTAATTAGAGAATTAAATGAAAAACCTCGAATTAAGCAGAATAAAATTATGAAAAAAATATATTTAAGCATAAATAATTATTTGGGATAAGCCCATGTCATTAAAAGTAAGAAAAAGTCAAAATCGAGAAATATTACATCTTGGGGCAAAACGGTCATTTTACAATTGAGAATTTCATAAAAGCTTGGCAGCGTCCCGAAGGATCATAACGCATGTTAAATGATATTTTATCATGTTTAAAATGAAAATATGGTATTTTATTATTTATGGTAAATCTCTTCAATTGTTAATGCTAAAAATGCTATTTTTGGAAAGCAATGATATTTTATGCTTTTAAAAGAAAAAGAAAAATATTTTGAGGGATGTGAATTTACTGTGACAAATAATATATGCTACGTGGGGGATCCGTTTTAAGAAGGAATGGTGAACTTAAAATTTTGTGGGGATGTTGTGAGGGACCCCGACGATCGTATTTCCACGGCGGAGCCTAGTGCTCGCCCCCATGGACAATGTGGAGCTGAAGACTGATCAATCGACCAAAGGATAAAGACTAATCACTTTCGAGGATAAAACTTCACCCAAAATGATAAAAGATTGAAAGCTTTATGATTAAAATGATTTTTAGATATATGATTTATTTATGCTGAAAATGATTTTTAATAGTTTATTTATGTTCAAAAGATTATTTTAAGTAAAAGTATGATTTTCAATGCATGTGATTGTATATGCATTATTTGCTACTCATGTTTAGAACGTGCTGAGCCATTAGACTCACTAGGTTTGAATGATGCAGGAATTGATGATATTATGGGAGGCATTGACGATTGAGTGGATCGAGTACGACAGTACACTCCCGAGAGACATTTATTTTCCGCACTAGCTTGTTAGATAAAAGATTCAAAAGATTTATTTTTAATGATTTTATTAGGGATTTTTATACTTTATTTTATTGTTAGTTGATCTTTTTAAATGTCGACGTAGGATTTTTGGTTAGTCGATGATTAGAAGTTTTTGGGCACTTGTGATTTTAAATGTTAATTTATTATGATTTATGAAAATGTTAAGTTACTTTTATTAGTAATTTTCGAGTTTATGTTTCCAAAAAAAAGTCGAGGTCGTTTCATATGATTTCATTCATTACAATACACTCTTATTTATAGGTCAATTTGGAGACACAAAAGAAAATAACATATTATTTTGTACACATAATCGATGCAATTTTTCTTTATGAATGCCCCAAACTTTTATTTCATCTTGCACTCCATCTTTGACAATCATTCTAATGGATTTGTGTAAGGTCCAAAAATATGATAACGTAATCCAACTACATGCAAATCTAAGAAAAATGAAAAATAACTGAATAAATGGTTTTAATTGCATTAATTAAATATGATATGCATGATTACATGTTTATATTAGGGTTTTCTGTTAGAATGCGTAAATTATGTTTTAAAGGTTATTTGAGACAGGAACCGAGACAGGGGACCATATGAGAGAAAATATTTTTATTAAATAATTATTTTTAATTGTTTAATATATGGAATTTGTTATGTGGTATTTTCGAAAATGAGGCATTATGAGGTGATTTTATACACCGAGACGTATTTTGAACAAGTATTCGATTTTCGACGAAAATATGAACTTTTCTAGAACTCGGCTAATATTTTCACATACTTTCCTAAACAAAATATTTTAAATATTTACTAATGGGCTAAATGGACCTATTATACTAGGTTAATGGGCCTAAGCTTATACTATGAGCTTTAATTAAAATAAAAGGACCTAAACCCACCCCGACCCTCACAACTCGCGCACACCACCCCTCACAAGCATAAGGACTCCTCCTAGCAGCAAAGGCACACGCACACACGAGAGATATTGAAGGGGAAGGTCACGATTTTGAAGGAAAATCAGCATAGGGTCTCTCCTCGTCGACGTCCTTGCATCGCAGAACGTTTTCGTGCGTAATAAACGCAAAGGCATGCCTTAATCTCTTTTTTCTCATCTATCACACCCTATTATGTATATTTGATTAAATTGCATGAAAACTATGATGCACAAGTTTTATTTTCATTTTTATGGGCATACATGCATACAACTTGTGGTTTTGTGATTCAAAACTTAAGTCAATGATGCACAAAGAGGCTGCCATGGTAAGGTTACTTGGAGGGTCATTTTTCTAATGTGTTTAGGGTCCATGGAAGGCTAGGCTAGGGCTACAAACGCATGGGGCGAAGACGTGCATGGGAAAAGAAAGTAGAGTCCTAGCGACTAAGGGTCATTGGCTAGGAGTCCTTATTTGTTAAGGTTTCTAGCTACTGTTATAGAAAGACTAGGAGACCCAAGAGCGCTGAATGATAGCCCTAAGATTGCTGCACGAGGGTTGGCTCGAAGGGCAAAGGCGATCGCTTGGTGTGAGGGAGCCGTGCACATGCCATGCGATCGGGTTGAGGGGATGGGGCTTCTATGTCCTTTAGGCTCGGTCCAATAAGGTCCCTAGGGCTTGGTCATGGTCCTAGGAAGGTTAGCTAAGGGCTGGATAGGCTGGTTAGTGGTTAGGGCCGAGGGTTGCATGGCAATACACACTAGGGTTTTTCGAAAAATAGGGGATGCAATTCAGTAGCCGTTCTAGGCTTGTTCATGGGTGTTGATTGTCTTGATTTTGGTTGAACATTGGTTAGTTAGGTGTTTTTAAGCATTGGTTCAAGTTTGGTTAAGTTTCAAATCAATACGAGTTAAAACCGGGATGTACGTCTAAGTTTAAAAACGAATCGAGGAAATTATCGAAAAGCAAAATTTTAAGCCTGAGATATTATTAAGGGAGAATTTTAAGGTAGTAGGTTAAGTTGGAATGATTTGGGACGTCGTTTCGAGGTCTAGGGGTAAAACGGTCATTTTACAACAAAAAATTGTTAGACGTCCTGGCAGTGCCCTAAATGCTGTAATACATGTTAAAACGTTTATTTTATATGTTCATGAAATTTTATGATGAAACATTAATGCTAATACATGTTGCATGTTTTGTTTAAAAGAAAAAAGATTTATATATGCATGATTTTTTATAAGTGATGAAAATATGGAAAGTTGAAAGAGGTGAATTGATTGTAACTATTACGATAACACGATGACACGATGATATGATGATATGTAATGCCAAGGCTCAGTTGACCGATGAGAGTGTTACTGATGTCCCCGCCGCCTGGTACCATTGTTATACGAGATATATCCATCGACTAACAGTTGATACAAAAGTCACAATTAAGGATCTGAATTCAATGAAAGGGACACATATGCGTATATGATGAAAGAAAATATGATATGATGTGTTGAAAGGAAAATGTTTAAAATTTATATTCATGAAAAGCTATTTTATTAAAAGTATTTTCACTGTTGCTTGTAAATGTATATGTATTACTTGTTATCATGATTAAGGTTTGGTGAGTCAATGTATTCACTAGGTGTAATCGATGCAGGTGATCTTGATATTGATGGAGGTCTTGATGGTTGAACTAGCTGGACTGAAGATGCATACAAACCCGAGGACCGTTGCTAGTTTTCCGCAATTAAAATAAATTTATGATTTATGATTACTTAAAGATTTTTACGACTTATGATGCTTTTGAGAGGTGTTTGAGAGGATGTTAGAGTTAGGTTTATTGTTGAAATAATGTTAGCTTAAGGTTGGTTGATATTTACGACATGATGTTTTGAA
Organism: Primulina huaijiensis; assembly: GCF_012295235.1. NCBI lineage: Eukaryota > Viridiplantae > Streptophyta > Magnoliopsida > Lamiales > Gesneriaceae > Primulina > Primulina huaijiensis. Next base: position 7,742,156 of record NC_133321.1, read on the forward strand.
TTACTTTCTTTTGGATTTTCAAATAATAGTTGGTTGGTTTATTTTTAAATGGTGCAAAATATTCATATTTTAAATACTTAGTGTTTCGGCCGAATGAATTAGAAAAAAAAATTGCTAGTACTTTTTAAGAAAAACGAGTAGTAGACGTTTCAATTTGATTCTTCTATATAAAACAAATATTGTTCAAAATTAAGTTTTTGAATTATGGAAAAGTTTCATATTGTTTTACCAAGTATTTTGATAAATATGGTTAAAATACTCAAGCATGATGACATTGTAATTCTTTGGTACCACTTTCACTTTTTGCTCAATTTGACCTCAATTGCAAGAAGAATTTTATTTCATGTTTTTAATCAATATTATGGACATTGAAATCAACTTTATACAGGTTTAGGAATCATCTCATTCACATATTTCTTACTAAAGTTATTCTTGTTTTACCAAACCTGTAAAAATAACAAAAATAATACAATGGTACAACTCATAAAAATTTTTATACAAATTATTATAAAACTTATTACACTTAAATATATAATACACCTTAAACTATAAAATAATGTACAAAAAAATTAATAAATATATGTATTTTTATGTTGACCACACCCTCAACTAGCTTATTGCTAGGCTCTAGAAATTTAAACGTTAATAACAAAACAAAATATATTGATTAATTTAAACGGAAATGCAATAAAAACTATAAAGGTGTTTAAAATTAATCTAATGAATTTCAAAATTATATCAAAATCACTGAAATTATAACTTTGAAATGGATTGAGTTGATCAATTCAAAGCATATTTTCAGGTAATTAAATATACATGCTCTTCAGAAATTTCTAGTAAGAGTCTCAACTGTATATCCTCATATATTAATAAATGTTTTAATGTGAACAATTTCTCTCATGGAGTTGGAATACAGATAAATACTCAAGAAAATGATTTACGAAATGCAAACAAACAAACTAGCCAAATTAATCAAAAGATAGGAAATTCATTAGCTCAAAATTTAGTCATTCTTATTTTTTTTCCTGATCCTCCTTTGAGTTTTCTTTTTTAACAAAATCAAACCGAGTTTACGCTCTTTGACCACATATTTATTCAATTTATAAAATATCTTTCTTTTTCTCTCTTATTATTTTTCAATTTTCTTTTTTTTATGAGAGAGAAATAAGTCGTAGCATATACATTCAAAATAACATTGATCTTTCACATTTTTTTAGGATATATTAATATTTTCAAAATAATAACTCAAGATCGAAACAATAAATAGTCGCTCTCATGATCAATAAGGTTTTAAAGTTGTTTTTTAAATCCTCTCAACTTACTCACAAAATATGTGTGAGTTTAAAATTTAAGACACTTTTAAAATGTATATCTTTGACCATATATTTTAATAACAGATCTTATCACAATATTAATCACTCGAAAAGATTTCACAAATTACATTTTATAATGATTAAGATATTAAAATTGACTTTAATTAAAAAAAATTAAATATCTCCAGATAGATTAATAAATTTTTTAATTTAAACATTTCAAATATGTAATGTATGAAATTTTGCCAAAATTACCAAGATAAAAACAATGAGAATGGTTTTTATTTTAATTTTTTAAATTTTATTATTAATATTTTTAAAAACTTAATATTGTCTCCCTAACATGAATATGACATTGTCCCTAATATCAAAACAATTATAAATAAAGAGTTTATGATAAATAATAATAATAAAAAAAGATATCACTTGCAATTTTATTGAAGATAAAAAACGAAAACAAAAACCAATCTTCGACTTCATCAATTATCCATCTTTCTTTTCTTACTGTTAGATTGCGACGGATTGATATTTGCTATCATCGGATGAGGCTTATGAACAAAACTTGCAAATCATCAATTAACTAGTAAGAAGTCGAAACAGATATAAGCATCAGTCGTGAATTTTCTTAAATTAAATTTTGCTCCACAGCTTTATCAAGAAATTTCAACAAACTATCATAATAATTAACGATATTCAACAAGCCCTGTGGGGCCCCGAGTCTGATATCTAATACTAATAATTATAATTGTAACAAACCAAATGATTGAGTAAAATACATAAGCAGTGGTTCACAAATCGATATAACATTTTCAAAACAATTTAAAGATCTCAAATGTTTGAAATATAAATTTTAACATGCCAAAATAAATTAGTGAACCAAAAAATTCCAAACATCATCACATAGCTCCTAAGACCCGAGAATCCCACTCTAACTCGTATCTCATCGCCTAGAGCTGGACTCTGGCATCCCAAGCCTCGCCTCACCTACAATCAAGCACATGAAAACAAGAGGTAGCCGACGTGCCGGTGAGTATAATCCCAGTATGATACAATCAATAACATGTGAGGATTAAAATTTACAAATAGATCATATGAAATTCATAAAGATGCAATTTAATGCAATGCATGATCAGAAGATGTGGGCTATCATTAAATCTCAATTTCAAGTGAATCATATGGTCATAGGGTACCCAAGGGAAGAGAATCCCCCAACAACATCCACCGACTCATCCGCTCGGGGTGGGGTGTTGTGTTCTACAATCCCAGGACTATGGTGCGCCTATAGAGAGTGTTCAGGCCATAGCAGCGACCTCCACATGCACTATGTCAACTCAACTATAGCCCCATACGTCCAACAATCAATAAATCAAGGCGACCTCCTCCATATCAAATCTGAATCGAAAGTGGCTCAATATGCAATGTAATGATGCAATTCAAATTCATCATCTCGATATCATAATACTAATCTCAAGACAACAGTCATCATCAAGTCACAAATAATTCTTCGAGCTATAGAGTTTTCAAATTAAAATAAAAATGATATTTTTACCTCGTATGTTACCGACCGTAACATACTTTTCGAATATTACCAAAAGGAGATCGAAAGGTGTAGTCGAGAAGTCTTGAATCTCTGAAGTATACTATAACTCAAGAACTCGGTTCATTTATCAAAACAGAGCAGTTTCTGTACAAAATTCATAATTAATTAAATATTGATTTAAATCAAGATCCGCGAATTGGATATGCAAGAAAACTTAAATCCAACAATTGTTCTTCATAAAGTTTTGTCAAACAAAGTCGTTTACCCATTCGTTCATAATCTGAAACATACAACATTATTCTCACGAATTCTGCGTCAACACATTTCTGGCAAACTTTAGTATTTTGAGCATAACTTCCTCAATATCCAATGGAATCAAGCCCATTTATATCATTTCGAAGACAAGACAATTTCTATAACTTGAATTTGAACACCAAATTCAGAATCCCAACCGATTAATACCAGAATTCGAATAAACAGAAGACATGTACACAAATCTGCATTAACTCGGATTTCCAGACCAGTTTTAGTAAAAATCACATATCTCTTTCATTTCTTCATGGAATTGAGTGATTCTTGAACCAAATCGAAGCTAACTTGATGCTCTACAAGTTTGATGAATACCATAACATCAAAATCTAACTAAAATCGTCCCATAAACTCGACATACAGAAGGTATAAAAAACCGTTCTTTGCTCATAAACAAGAAACCATGCTCATATCCATTTTAAATTCAAACCAACTCAAATACAACATCTCCAACATCTCAATATATCAAATATCAACTCAAATATAAATTCTAAACTTCAACCCATTTCCAAATTTGAATAAAAATGGGAAATACTTACATCCTCGTGAAGCCCGTGACGAGAGGATCACAAATCTAACTTCATTTCATGATTTTCTTTAACAAATCTCCCATAGATTGAAGAAGAAATGTAGAAAATGGAAGAAGATGGATGAGGATTTGCGTGGAGGATAAAGGAAATGATTGAGAATGAGTGGTGGAAGTCAAAGTAAGCTTAAAATATCAATTTTCGCATCTGTTAGCGCCGCAGCGCCACTTTCTAGCGCCTCAGCGCCCAAAATCCCGAACTGTTATCGCCTAGGCGCCACTATTCTAGCGCCGCAGCGTGTGAATAGTAACCCGATGAACAGTAATATATTTTTTTTCAAATTTTTTTTTCGAGCATTACAATTCTTCCTCTCTAAAAATAGATTTCGTCCTCGAAATCAAATCATTAATTTAAAGTCTACGATATAATGATCAATACTGAATGTAAGATCGAAAATAGAAGCATACTTCATTTGAATAACTCTGGATATTTTTTCTCATTTTTTCTTCTAATTCTCAAGTTTCCTCCTCGACGCCATGTCTGTTCCACTGTACTTTAATCAATGGTATCAATTTATATCTGAGTTGCTTATCTTTTTTGTCTAGAATCTGAATCGGTCTCTCAATATAGCTCAAAGTCTGATCTAACTCAACCTCGTCAGGTGGATGTACATGAGAAGGATCTGGATGATATTCCTCAGCATAGACACAAGAAAAACATCATGAACACTGATAATGCAGGAGGAAGAGCTAATCTATAATCCAAATAACCAACACATTCTAAAATATCATGCAGACCTATGAATCTCGGTGAAAATTTACCCTTCTTTCCAAATCTAACTGTACCACGGAAAGAAGATATTTTCAGAAAAACTTTATCACCTTTCTCAAAAATCAACGGTCGTCTCTTGATTTTTGCATACTTAGCCTGCCTATCCTGAGCAGTTCGCATACGACTCTGAATCAATTTCACCTTCTCTGTCATATCTCTTATCATATAAGGTCCAACAATTGGAGCTTCAGATAAATCGTCCCAATATAGAGGAGATCGACACTTCCTGCCATATAGTGCTTCAAATGGTGACATTCCAATGCACGCTTGTTAACTGTTATTATAAGAAAACTCAACAAGAGGTAATGAATCCTGCCAACCAATACCAAAATCCATCACTACAGCTCTCAGCATATCCTCTAATGTCTGAATAGTACGTTCTGACTGTCCGTCTGTCTGAGGATGATATGCTGTACTCAAATGCAACCGAGTACCAAGGGCCTCTTGTAAACTCTGCCAAAAATGAAACGAAAATCTGGGATCACGATCTGATACAATGGACTTAGGCACACCATACAATCTCAAAACTTCTCTGATATACAATCTAGCCATCTGATCATGCCTATATGTCATCTGATAAGGAATGAAACATGAAGACTTGGTTAATCTGTCAACGATAACCCAAATGGCATCGCAACGCCTCGACGACCTCGGCAATTTCGTGACAAAGTTCATGGTGATATGGTCCCACTTCCATTCTGGAACCTTAAGGCTATGCAAAAGACCTCATGGTCGCTTCCTTTCTGCTTTCACTTGTTGACAATTCAAACATCGAGATACAAATTCTGCTATGTTAGATTTCATTCTTTTCTACCAAAATTTTTTTCTCAAGTCATTGTACATCTTTTTGCTTCCAGGGTGTAGACTGAATTTACTGCAATGAGCTTCACGTAAAATCTGTATCCTCAACTCTGAAATATAAGGAACTACAATATGATCATTCACAAACAAAATACCCTCATTATTGACCCGAAATTCTGATTGATGTCCGGATCTGACAAGTTCAACTGATTTCTGAATGCTTTGATCTAACCTTTGAGCCTCTCTAATTTTTACAAACAACTCTGGCTCTGCTTTAATCATAAATACTCTTACAGGTTGAGTATCTATTAGAAAATCCAAACCAGAAAGACAACAGTCTTCTACTAGATCAGATACACTGCTAGTGATCAAGAACATATTGCATACTTTTCTGCCAAAGCATCGACTGCTGCATTAGACTTGCCTGGATAATATTTTATTTCGCAATCATAGTCTTTCAACAAGTCTAATCGACGCCTCTGTCTCATGTTCAGCTCCGCTTGTGAAAAGAGATATTTCAAACTCTTATGATCAATGAATATTTCAAATTTCTCCCCATACAAGTAGTGACGCCAAATATTTAAGGCAAAAACCACTACTGCTAGTTCCATGTCATGCACTGGGTATCTAGATTCATGTGGCTTCAACTATAGTGAAGCATAGGCAACAACCCGACCATGCTGCATTAATACACAACCCAGTCCTCGATGTGAAGCATCAGTGTGCACTGTAAATCCTCCTACACCTGATGGGATAGTAAGAACTGGAGCACTAGTCAATCTCTTTTTAAGCTCAACAAAACTAGCCTCACACGCCTGAGACCAAATGAATGGTACATTCTTTTGTGTCAGCTGGGTAATTGGCCTCGCAATCTGTGAGAATCCTTCAATAAATCTGCGATAATAACCTGCCAAACCCATAAAACTACGAACCTCAAGAACTGATGTCGGTCTAGACCAATTGATGACTGCCTCAACTGTACTCGGATCAACTGATATACCATCACTCGAAATCACATGTCCAAGGAAAACCACTTTATCCAACCAAAACTCGCATTTGGATAATTTAGCATACAACTTTTCAGTTCTCAAAATTTGCAAAACAGCTCTCAAGTGCTCGGCATGCTCAATTTCAGATTTTGAATAAATAAGAATTTCATCAATAAAGATCACAAAAAATTGATCTATATACCATTGAAACACACGGTTCATCAAATCCATAAATACCACAGGAGCATTGGTCAACCCAAAAGGCATAACAAAAAATTCAAAATGCCCATACCTGGTACGAAAAGCAGTCTTAGGCATATCAGCCTTTCTAACTCTTAACTGATGATATCCGGATCTTAAATCAATCTTAGAATATACTGAAGAACCCTGCAACTTGTCAAAGAGATCATCGATCCTTGGTAAAAGATACTTACTCTTTACTGTGGCTTTATTCAATTGTCTATAATCGACACAAAGCCTCATAGACCCGTCTTTCTTCTTCACGAATAAAACCGGAGCACCCCAAGGGGAAACACTTGGTCTTATATATCATTTAGCCAATAGATCCTCAATTTGTTCCTTTAGTTCTTTCATTTCAATTGGCACCATCCTATAAAGAGCTCTAGAAATAGGCTGTGTACCTGGCATCAACTCAATGTTGAACTCAATCTCTCGGATTGGAGTAAATCCTGGAATTTCATCTGGAAATACATCTGAAAATTCACTAACAATTGGAATATATTCCAATTTAGGAACTGACCTTGAAATATCAAGTGCATACACCAAGAAACATTCTACTCCTTTCTGAAACAAACGAGTCATGGACAAAACAGATATTAAAGGAATCTTAGCTCGAGAACCCTTACCATAGAACGTCCAATGATCATTCATATCAGGCCTAAACTTAACGATCTTCTGAAAACAGTCTACAATAGCCTTGTATCTTGTCAACATGTCAATACCAACTATGAAGTCAAAATCAGACATCTCCAACACAATACAATCAAGTTCAATGACATTATCCTCATAACAAAATTCACAACTACTTATCATTTCAGCTGACCTCATCACTTTGCCCAGTGGAGTAGAAATAGATAATGTAGATGATAATGGCATCGAATGCAACGAATGCAATGTGACAAAGTGCTCAGATATGAAAGTATTTGATGCACCGGTATCCATCAAAACATAAGCTGGATAACCTGAGAGAAAACAATTACCTGCAATGACATTATTTGGAGCATTATGTGCCTCATCCTCAGTGAGTGCAAAAACTCGAGCCTGCTGTCTAGTTGGCTGTCCTACCCTGTGGCTACCACTCTGTTTGTTCTGATCTGACAGGTTTGACTTTTGATAGGAATGAACTGTAGGGATCTGGCGGTTCTGGTGAGGTGTCTGTCTTGATGATCCCCCACTCTGAGATATATCACTGCCACGATTAGGACACACTCGAGCATAGTGTCCCATCTGATTACACAAGTGGCAAGCTCTCGAGACTCCTCTACACTGATCTGTATAATGTTTACCACCACACTGACCACAAGTCGGGCCTGAATAACCAGTGCTCTGAACTGAACCAGACTGTCTCGATCCACTAGAACTCGAAAAATTATTTCCGTGCCTCTTAAATTGTTTGCCTCTAGCCCTGAACTGCTCTCTCATGTTGCCACTGTTACCGCCACTATTACCCTGTCTAAACTGCTGTCTATACTGTGGATGTTGGGGTCGTTGCGTATACTGAGAACCTCTCTGTCTAATGATTCCACTTTCAGCTCCCTTGGCTCGATCAAGAGCCTCAACAAAAGTGTTAGGCCTTCCGGTATTAACCAAGGTAAATATATCAGGGTTAAGACCATTTATGAAGTGATCGGCCTTAGCTTCTTCATCTGATGCTACATGAGGTGCAAATCTCAGTAAATTTGATAACTTAACAACATAGTCCTCAACATTCAGATTTCCCTACTTTAAATTTGCAAACTCGGCTCCCCTATCTTTTCTGTAAAAGGTAGGAAAGAAACGCTGATAAAACTCAGATTTAAACATATCCCAGGTAACAATTGTACCTCGACACTCTAAAGCTTTCTTCGTCATGATCCACCAACTCTTAGCAACATCCAATAGCTGATGAACCACTAACTTGATTCTACGATCATCTGGATACTCAAGAGATTCAAATAATTGATCTATATTCTCTAACCAGTTCTCACACTCTAATGCATTCTCAGTACCCTTCAACATCGGTGGCCGCAAAGACTAAAATCTGGCTATCAGTATCTCCATCGGAGTCGGAGTTATATCCATCTGAGTATGAGTAGCACTGTCTTGATCTTGTGCCACTGGTATGTTATGTCTAGGTCTACCACGAGCTCTACCTCGAGTAGCCATGTCTGATATACAATAGATCAAACACATATAAAATCACAATATCATAATCATTTCAATCTTGTATTGACCATCTCTGGCTCTCGAGACTCAATAATCTCAAATGAAGCTAAACAATATAATATCTCAACTATAATCATGTATTTGACGTTATGGCACAATGAAAATGCAAACAAATATATCATATGATCAAGCAATTCAAACTGATTCGATCCACCCTATTCCCAAATATCTTACGCTCTGATACCACCTAATGTGCGGCCCCGGGTCCGATATCTAATACTATTAATTATAATTGTAACAAACCAAATGATTGAATAAAATACATAATCAGTGGTTCACAAATCGACATAAACATTTTCAAAACAATTTAAAGATCTCAAATGTTTGAAATATAAATTTTAACATACCATAATAAATTAGTGAACCAATGAAATCCAAACATCATCACAGAGCTATTAAGACCCGAGAATCCCACTCTAACTCGTATCTCCTCGCCTGGAGCTAGACTCTGGCATCCCAAGCATCGCCTCACCTACCATCAAGCACATGAAAACAAGAGGTAGCCGACGTGCCGGTGATTATAAACCCAGTATGATACAATCAATAACATGTGAGAATTAAAATTTACAAATAGTTCATATGAAATTCATAAAGATGCAATTTAATGCAATGCATGATCAGAAGATATGGGCTATCAATAAATCTCAAGATTAAGTGAATCATCTAGTCATAGGGTACCCAAGGGAAAAGAATCCCCCAACAACATCTGCTCGGGGTGGGGTGTTGTGTTCTACAATCCCAAGACTATGGTGCGCCTATAGAGAGTGTTCAGGCCATAGCAGCGACCTCCACATACACTATGCCAACTCAACTATAGCCCCATACGTCCAATAATCAATAAATCAAGGCGACCTCTTTCATATCAAATCTGAATCGAAAGTGGCTCAATATGCAATGTAATGATGCAATTCAAATTTATCATGTTGATATCATAATACTAATCTCAAGACAACAATCATCATCAAGTCACAAATAATTCATCGAGCTATAGAGTTTTCAAATTAAAATAAAAATGATACTTTTACCTCGTATGTTACCGACCGTAACATACCTTTCAAATATTACCAAAACGAGATCGAAAGGTGTAGTCGAGAAGTCTTGAATTTCTGAAGTATACTATAACTCAAGAACTCGGTTCATTTATCAAAACAGAGCAGTTTCTGTACAAAATTCATAATTTATTAAATATTGCTTCAAATCAAGATCCGTGAATTGGATATGCAAGAAAACTCAAAGCCCAACAATTTTTCTTCACAAAGTTTTGTAAAAAAAAGTAGTTTACCCATTCGTTCATAATCTGAAACATACAACATTTTTCTCACGAATTCTGCGTCAACACATTTCTTGCACACTTTAGTATTTTGAGCATAACTTCCTCAATATCCAATGGAATCAAGCCCATTTTATATCATTGTGAAGAAAAGAAAATTTTCTATAACTTTCATTTGAACACAAAATTCAGAATCCCAACTGATTATTACCAGAATGCGAATAAACAGAAGACATGTACACAAATCTGCATTAACTCGGATTTCCAGACCAGTTTTAGTAAAAATTAGATATCTCTTTCATTTCTTCATGGAATTGAGAGATTCTTGAACCACATCGAAGCTAACTTGATGCTCTACAAGTTTGATGAAGATCATAACATCAAAATCTAACTAGAACCATTACATATACTCGACATACAGAAGGTCAAAAAACCGTTCTTTGCACATAAACAAGAAACCATGCTCATATCCATTTTAAATTCAAACCAACACAAATACAACATCTCAATATCTCAAATATCAACTCAAATATCAATTCTAAACTTCAACATATTTCCATACTTGAATAAAAATGGGAAATACTTACTTCCTCGTGAAGCCCGTGATGAGAGGATTACAAATCTAACTTCATTTCTTGATTTTCTTGAACAAATCTCCCATAGATTGAAGAAGAAATGTAGAAAATGGAAGGAGATGGATGAGGATTTGCGTGGAGGATAAAGGAAATGATTGAGAATGAGTGGTGGAAGTCAAAGTGAGCTTAAAATATCAATTTTCGCATCTGTTAGTGCCGCATCGCCACTTTCTAACTCCTCAGCGCCAAAAATCTCGAACTGTTAGCGCCTAGGCGCCACTATTCTAGCGCCGCAGCGCGTGATTAGTAATCCGATGAATAGTAATATTTTTTTTATTTTTATTTTCAATTTTTTTTTCGGGCATTACAAGCCCACAGGTTTATCGTAGATATTAAGTCGTGCCAAGAAACATTGTGAAAAATTTATCTAAAGTATCGAAACCACCTGGTAAAGCAATAAAAGCATCATAATTTTCAATCATTTTGTTGATTCTATCATACATCGATGAAACTCTCGATTCTTCCCCAGTTTTTACACCTATGATATTATTTTCAAATAAAGATGTAGGAATAATATCCAAAACTTGGCTACTTCCAAGATAAGTTACTGTTGCAACAAATCTCATTAATCCAATATTACCTCCTCTATTTAATTGCATTAATTAAATGTGTTAGGCATTTTTATATGTTTAAAATATGGTTTCCTATTATAATGCATAAAACAGTGTTTTCAAGGGTTATTCGAAACGCGAACGAGGAACGGAGACCGTGGATTGTATAGGGAAAATATTTTTATGAAATGATTATTTTTAATTATTTGATATATGCTATATTTAAGGTGTAATTTTCCGAAATGGTGTCTTTGGAGACGTTTTTACATGTCGAGTCGTATTTCAAATCGTTAAACGATTTTTGACGAAAATAAGAACTTTTTGGAGGCTCGGTTATTGTTTTTGAAAACTTTACTAAACGAGATATTTTTTCTACATTCTAATGGGCTAATTATACAAAGGTTATTGGGCCCAATTGTCTACCCTATTATTTATATCAAAACTTGATTACGCAAGCCCTAATTACCCTCAAAACTTACGCATAGAGCCAAAAAAAACCTATGGTTTCTCCTTAGCAGCCACACGCGCACGCACACTCACGTTAGGGCTTATACAGGTTGGTTTTTTGAAGGATAAAACACCACAAGGTCTTCCCCGTCTCTCCGACAACGTCTCCTCGCGTCTATAATTGTTTATTTGTGCGTGAATCACGCAAATAGATGACTTATTCTTTTTTTCTCATTGTTCATACCCTTTTATGCGTGAATATATATATGTTTGCATGAAAAATCAGATATCCTTCTTATATTTTTGTTTATGGCATATACATGGAAAACTTGTATTCTTTTGACATGAAACTCAATGTGTTGATGATGCACAAGGAGCTGCCATGTTAGGGATGTTATGGGATCAATTTGAGGGATGTTATGAGTCCTACATGTTGTTAGGAAGGGTTGGTAAGGCAGGGAAGGGAAGGGGGCTGCACGATTCTTGGGGTTCATGAGGGCTAGGGCACGATTTTGGAAGAATTAAAGGAGAGGGCCATGCGGGTTGCTTTCCAGGCAAGAGGCTGGGCTCGTGCGGGTCCTAGCAGCGAGCAATGGTGGTCCACGCATAGTTGGAGAGGCTAGGAAGGATGGGCGCACGGCTAGGGCACAACCTAGCCATTGTCGCGCTCAAGTAGAGTGAACCATGTGCGTCCTCATGCATGGCTCGCTAGGGCTGGTCCAAATGGCTTCTAAGGGGTTCTATCTAGGTCCTAGGATGGTTGGTTAGGGTCTGGTTTCGTTGGTTAGCGGCTAGGATCGAAGAACATGAGAATTGGTTGAGGCTAAGGTTGGACAAAGGGTGCAGAAAAATTCCGGCAGGTTCTAAGCATTTATGAGGGTTCTAAACGGCTTGAATTGAGTTGAAAAGTGGTTGGTTAGATGTTAGTATGCTTTGGTGAAAGTTTAATTAAGTTTTGGGTTGATTCAGGTGAAAACCGGGACTCCGGTACAAGTTTAAAACAAGTTTCAAATTTAGTCAAGGGGCTTAATTTTACGTCTAAGTAATGTTTATGAGGGTATTTTAAGGTGTTATGATATGTTTGGATAGATTCGGGTCGAAGTTTTAAGATCCAGGTGTAAAATGGGAAAACTAGGGTTTCAGGGGCAAAACGATCATTTTACACCTGAAAAATGTAAGGAGTCCTGGCAGTGTCCTGAATGATATAATAAATGTTAAAAAAAAATTATTTAGAAAAGGCATGGAGTTTTGATGGGAAACAATAAATGCTAAAAGATGTGTTGCATGCTTGGTTTAAAAGAAAATGATATTGTATTTTATAAAGTTATGGAAATGCTGAAAATGTTTTGAATGAAGTGACTTAATTATGAGGGTAAGGAAATGGGGATTCGTAAGAGGTTAAGCCCCAGTGGAACCCGTTTACGAGACTAAGCTACGTGAGAACCCAATACCGAATTTCTATACGCCAAGGCCCAATAACGGAAAAGTGATTGCTAGTGTCCCCGCCAACTATAGGACAATGCACAGAACGTAAAAGTTGTTATTGTTGCCCCGCCGCCTGGTATCATGGTTACAGTTGAGATTGATCAATCTACCGAAAGATGAAAGGATCGTCACAATTAATGAACGGATTTCACCCCAAATGAAATATATATGTATATGTATATGATGAATTGAAAAGTATATAATGAAAGAAAAATGTTTAAGTTTATGCATGTTAATGAGAAAGCTATTTTTATTAAAAGTATTTTCACTGTTGCATGTGGATATATACGTATTACTTGTTACTATGGTTAAGGCTTGCTGAATCAATAGACTCACTAGGTGTGAATGATGAAGGTGAGGATTTTACTGTTGAGACAGGAGGGTTGAATGTAAGGTCCATGAATTTAATTCGCGTAACCTAAATGTATGCAATCTAGGATTTTATTTAAATTATGTGTTTAATTATTTTTATAAATTTTATGCATAATTGTTGCATGATAGAATTTATTTCATGAAATTTTAAAGGTCCATGCATTAAAGATTTTTAAGTCGCATTTCGCGCTCGAACGAGGAACGAAAACCGGGGAATTGTCTGAAAAAAATTATTATATTACATGATTAATTTTTATTAATTAATATAAGATGTTTTAAAAGTATTTTTCAATAAATGGACTTTGTTGGGTATTTTTACCAGTCAGAGCATATTCTTTCAGCAGCACGCAAAATTTATTGAAACGAAAGACTTTTTGGGGCTCGAGCAAATTTTCAAAAACTTAACAAAACGAAATATTTTTCGGGAGTGTGTTTGGGCTTGATGGACCAATTTTTAAGCCTAGTGGGCTCAAAACTCTTTTTAAGCTTGTAAATCATAATTGTTGGCTCATTAGAGCTTATTATATTATTTACTTAGTACCTAATCACCACTAAACCTAAACCTAAACCATCATCAGCCGACACCTACCCCCTCCACTCAGAATTCTCTCGGCCTTCAGCAACAAAAATCCTTCGGCCATAGCTTTTCTTGCAGGGGAAAATTGATCCGGCGATTTCTCGACTCTCATTCTTTGACGTTCTTGCGTAGAACCCTTCAAGGCAAGCGTTGTATCTCTTCTTTACTCATCACACACGTTTTATATGCTGTTTAATGTGTACATGCAAGAAAACATTCGACACGTCCTTGTGCAGGAAAGATTTCGGTGATTATATGTATTTCGTGCATTATTTTGCTGTTTACTCATGATTTTTCTGGTTTGTGGTGTAACGGGATGCTGTAATAGGTTGACAGAGAGCTGTTAAGGTCGAGGGTGATGAGGTTTAGATGCGGGAGTCGAAGCTCGATCGGGTTCGTTAAGAATGTTGAGGGCCGATTGGGGTTGAGGCTTATGTGGGGGCTCGATCAGAAATTGTGTAGCTCCGGTTGTGCGAGGGTCATACCCAGCCCTGGACCAGACCCTGGTGGGTCTAAGTCGTGGTCTGGGACGACTCTAACCATGCTGGAGTCGGTTGAAAAGTTGATCGAGCAAGGTTGAGTCCGGTAGGCCGCGGGTAGGAATTTTTGGGATGTTTCTCGGCTCTTAGAAGATGGCAACATGCATGGGGCTGGTCGGTGGGTTCAGCAAGTTCAAAAGAGTCCTAGGGTCGTCTAGGAAGGGTGGAGTTGGGGTTGGATCAGTCGGGTGTAGGCTAGGGCGCAAAAATGGGAAGTAGTGCACTAGGGTTTGTAGAAATACGAAGCCACGAAAATTTAGCAGCTGGATTACCCTAATTTTCGAAAGTTTAAGGGTCTGGTTTTTTAGGTTTAGGGCCTTTTAGATGTGTAGTAAGTATGGTAAAAAGTTGAGAAAAAATTTGGTTGAGTTTCGAGTCGATTCGGGTTAAAATCGGGACCCCGATCCAAGTTTTTAGAGGAATCGGTTAAGCTGTGAAATGGGCTCGAGTTTACGTCTAGGAATGCTAAAAAATATGTTTTGGGATGTTTTAAGAAGTTTGGTAAGCTTCGGGTCAAATTTAGAGGATCAGGGGTAAAACGGTAATTTTCGGTTTTCCATGGGCAAAATCGTCATTTTGCACCCGGGGTGAGATTTTGGTCTTGGCAGTGCCCTGAGCACATTTTATCATGTTGTTAAATGTTTATGCATCATGTATATGATTTTTTTATGTAAATACGATAAATACGTTGCATGCTTTGTTTGAAGGAAAAATTATGTATATGCATGCTTTTATTTAAGTGATGAATATGATTGACACGTTTTTTACGGATGAGAGTGGGTTGTGACTAACACGATGACACGAAATTTTGGGTCTCAGTGGATGGGTAATGCTTTTGCTGATACCTCCGCCGCCGGGTACCTCGGTTACACGTAGATGGATCCATCGAATGACATGATAATACGAAAGTCACAGCTGACGAACGGAATTCAAATTAAGAAAATGAATACGTATATGTATGATGATATGCGCTTTGATTATTAACATGCTTTGACAGGTCACGATTATGCATACGATTTTATTGCAGTCATGAAATGTATGTTGATTACGATATTTTTCACTGCTGCTTGTTATGTGTATGTATTCGTTATTTC
This sequence comes from Primulina huaijiensis, assembly GCF_012295235.1. Lineage (NCBI taxonomy): Eukaryota > Viridiplantae > Streptophyta > Magnoliopsida > Lamiales > Gesneriaceae > Primulina > Primulina huaijiensis. Next base: position 7,757,881 of record NC_133321.1, read on the forward strand.
AGTACAAGTGTGTTGAGTCTTTAGACTCATTATGCGTGTGTAATGCAGGTGATCATGATATTGAAGGGACTGGAGGTGCTGAACTCTGAGTAGGCAGGCCTGGATGTGCGTACGACCCGATGACCACACTTTTCCGCGCATCATGATTTTAGGAGAGATGAGAGGACATTGATATTTTATTCACTGGTTTCGATTTACTGATGATTACTAGTATTTTTATTTGCTCATGCTTGCGATTACCTACTTGGATGAGTCCCATCATTTTAAATTGTAGTAGGTCTTTTAATTGTCAAACGTTTACGATTATTTTTAAATGATATTATTCTTTAGTAGGGTTGCATGCATGCAAATTATTTAAGTATTTCTTTTCAAAATGTGAGCTTTAAAAAAAATAGCAGTATTTTAAGTTAATAGATGTTACATTGGTTGACTGAACTGGCTGGATGGATGGTGCACTAACCCAAGTACCTTTGCGAGTTCTTCCGCATAGTTATGTTTTTACAGTGCTTTAAATATTTTCATGACTTTTGGAAGTAAGAGTGGTTTTTGAGAGGATTTATGATGTTTATGACACTTTTGAACAAATGCTAGTTATAGTTTTTGTTTGACGTTTATGATTTTATGACTTTTACCGTAGTTACTTAGTTTTGAGTAAAATAGATGTGTAGCTTATTTTAATGGTGCAAAAAGTGTGTATACATATATATATATATATATATTTATATGTTTCGGCCTTAGTGTTTTAAAATAAAAACTTTTCTAATATATTTTAAAAAAAAACGAGTTAGAGACGTTTCAAAGGATATGCTTCCAGTATAATTTTCTTATAAATTGGAAAATATGGTCTTTTTTGTGAGATTCACAATATTTTTACGATGACGGTCAACTTGTAATTGTTTCCATAAATGAAGAAGTTCAATATGCACATGTCCACTAGAATGTGTCTCAAGAGTCAATAAGAGATCATCTAAAGGCTGCTTACTCATCCTATTCTTAATGAAATTGAAGGATCGTGTGTGCTAGCACCTTCGAATATGTTTCGAACACAATATTCTCCAATGAACTGCAATAGTTCGTGTTCTAAGAATGTTAACACCGATGAATTATATCGAGTTTGGTTTAAAACCAAGCGGAATAAACTCAAACTAATCTTTCGTGAAGAAATCTGTTTAAATAAGAAAACATTTTAACTTATATAAACTGAATAACTGAAAAGCAAGTGATCAGCTGTCGCATATATCAGTTCAGTTATAGTAAGAACTGAAATGATGTATTCTCTAACTGATCAAGTCAGTTTGATAACAGTAGTTAATCAGTTAAGTACACAAGATATGTTTATGGATGTTTGAAGATTTAAACTGCTCCTACGTCACCTTTTCTACCACCTCGGGTAGGATCTATTGGAAGATTTTGATTTATACAACTACTTGTACAAACCCACCCAGCTTACGACTTACACTACTGCCTAACTGAGCTCCTAGTTTAGACTGAAGGCAGCACCTTCCAGCCAACACTTCTTTAATGTCTATGTGTCAAAGACTACATACACAAGTTTAACGTCTGTTGGAAACTTAATTTATGATGTTTGACAAACCGATTATTTATTGGAACTAACTGATCAAATATTCGATTTATACAGCTTGTCTAACTGAAGAGTATCGCACATATTATCTAAGGCAACCGAACCCAGCTGAACTGAACTTTCGGAGAAAACCAACTGATCAGTTGAACTTAATTGAATTCTCGAAGACAGCTGACTGAGCAGTTGGAAACCGATCAGTTGATATATTCAGCCGTATGCTTCCTTCAACTGAACATGTCTCGGGAAAGAACGATCAACCGACAAAGAGACATAGAAGATTGCAACGCCGCACTTAAATCAATACAGCTTAGAACAACGCATTACGGCGAAAGCAGTTAAGACGCAGCATCACAATAAATGAAGGAAACAATATCCAAGGAATAATCAAGTAAAAAATCAACGGATACAAAGATTCAAATTCATCTCAAGTTACCGTTGGAAAGGAAGCATATAAATAAGTGAACAAAGCAGCTGAGAAGAAGAACAATCAACGCATTATTGAAGCTTGCTATTACGCTACTAAAATCACAATTCACAGCTCACGTATATCAGATATATCAGTAGCATCTAAAGCTACACTTTGAGCGTGTTAGTACTTTGTAATTCAATCAAGAATATATCAGTTGTGCTAAGATCAGTCACGAACTGATAAAAACTGTTGTATGCTAAGAGTTTCAGTTTTGACAGTGTTAAGTCCAAACTGAAGTGGGTCAGTACAAGTCTTGTATTCGATCAAAGTCTTTTAGTGGAAATCCTATCCTTGAGATAGAAGGGGTGACGTAGGAGTGATTGAAATCTCCGAACATCCAGAAACAATCCTTGCGTACTTTATTTCAGTTTTGTATTCTATCTTTCAGTCAGTTATTTTCCGCAACTACTCTTAGTTTGACTGATTGTCATTGACCAACAAGATTCCGAGAATCAGTTTGTCACCAAACTGAATTCAAAATTCGAAAAGATTCATTTTAATTGTGAGCGTTTATTCAACCCCCCCTTCTAAACACTCTTGATACGTTAATCGATCCTATCAAGTGGCATCAGAGCAGTTGAATCTTGTTCTTGAATACTTTTGATCTATAAACTTGCTAGCATTACTTCATTCAACAAAATCCCTATGTTCTCCAGAGAAGAATTTGATGATTGGAAATTCAGAATGCAGGCTCATTTAGCTGCACAAGATGATGACATGTGGTATGTCATAACTGATGGACCCATGAAGATTCTGAAAACTAATACAGCAGTTGCCATAACAGAAGAGGCACCTTAAAGAATAGAAAAGCCCAGAGAAGAATGGACAACTGAAGATAAAAGAAAAGCCAATCTTGATAATGTGGCTAAAGACATTCTGTACAACACACTGGACAAAATAACTTTCAGCAAAATAAAGATGTGTAAGACAGCCAAAGAAATTTGGGAAAAGCTGATCCAGCTTTGTGAAGGAAATGATCAAACCAAGGAAAATAAACTTCCAGTTGCAGTTCAGAAGTTTGATAATATCAAAATGAAAGCAGGAGAATCAATGCACGAGTATGATGAAAGAGTAAGCAGTATCATCAATGAGTTAAATGCACTTGGAAAAGTGTATACAAACAAAGAGGTTGCACTGAAGGTAATGAGAGGTCTTCCCAAATAATGGGATGTCAAAAATATGGCAATGAGAGAATCCAAAGACCTAAACCAGATTGAACTTCATGATCTATTTGCTGATCTTAAAGCTTATGAGTTCGAACTGCAAACCAGAGAAGGAGAACCTTCCACACCAGCAGCCACAACTGCACTAGCTGCTGTCAGAACAGAACCAACTAGTTCAGTTGAGAAATCTGCTGATCAGTTAAGCAATGATGCTATGTCACTATTAATCAAAAAGTTTGGAAGGTTCATGAGAAAGAATCAAGGAAACTTTCAGAAGTCATACCAAAGAAACAACTCCAAAGATGAAACAAATGCTTGTTACAATTGTGGCAAATCAGGTCACTTCATTGCTGACTGTCCTAAACCCAAGAAGTACAGTCAAGGCTCAACTGATAGAAGAAAGAAATCATATGAGAACAAAAGAAAACACAAGGATGATAAGAAGTCCTTCAGAAAGAAACATGAGGGACTCTTAGCCGAAGAAAGCAAATCTAAACGGGCAGAAACTGACAGTGAGGAGTCAGAACCAGAAAGCTCATGCAGCTCTAGTGATGATGAGGAAGACAAGTGCCTGATGGCTAATGATGCAGAAGAAGAATCATCTAGTCAACAGGTATTTGATTTCAGCTCAACTGACTTTACACGAGAAGAACTCATTCTAACACTACATGATATGGTAAATGAATATCAAAAGCTTGCATCATTATTTGAAAAAATCAAAGCAAAGCAAACTGATCCCACAGACAATAAAACCAAAACTGATGAATCAGTTGACGGGTTGAGTCTGAAAAGGGAAATTGTTAAGTTAAAAGCTGAAAGAAACAAAGATCAGTTATTAATCCAAAAGTTGATTCTTGAAAACTCAAAACAGACTGAGCTCATTGAATCTTGGAACAAGTCATCTACTGCACTAAATGAAATGCAGAATTTACAAAAATCAGTTTCTGATAAAACTGGTTTAGGGTTCAACACTCAAGGAGAAGTGTGTCCAAATGACACTCAACCAAAGCTAAAAATAGACAAAGGGAAATATATTCACTTTGTTAAATCAGCAGTAGTACAAGAACAAATTGAGCCTAGTAAGCTGATTGAGCAACCTACTGTAAATATGAACAAGGCTAGAAGATATGGGATTGGTTATGGTCAAAAATCTTCAACTGATTCACAAAGTCAGTCATCAAAGAGGTTTCATAAAAACTATTCAAATAGCTACTTCAATTACTATAACTGCAAGCCAGTTCAGAAGAGATACAGACTGAACAATCAGTTGAATAAACCTAAAATACATAATGTATTATCTGTACACTACACACCATGCACACAAAAGCCGAGAAAAACAATTTGGAATACAACTACTGGAAAGTCTGTCAGACTAATCTAAGTGTGGGTTCCTAAGGGAGTAATCAGCTCAGGACCCAAATAAGTATGGGTACCAAGTTTTATTATGTGTGTGATTGCAGATAACAGGTACAAAAAAGAACTCATTATGGTATTGGGACAGTGGATGTTCGCGACACATGACAGGAGATGCAAGTGTGCTGTCTCAACTGACCAAATACAGTGGTCTAAACATCAGTTTCGGGGACAATTCCAAAGGTAGAACTGTGGGTAAGGGTAAGCTTATCCATGGTAACTTTACTTTTAAAGATGTTCTATTAGTAGAAAACCTGAATTATAACTTGTTTAGTATCAGACAGTGGATTCTCAGTAAAATTTGACAAAAATTCATGTTCAGTCAAAACATCAACTGATGAAATCATACTAACTGGCAAACGTTGTGGAAACACATATAAAGTCAGTTGGAATGATCAAACTTATGCACCAGTTTGTTTTATTGCTTCCAAGTCATCTAAAAACTGGTTGTGGCATAAGAGACTAAATCATTTAAACTTTAAGACCATTGCCTATCTGAGTAAACATGAACTTGTAACTGGTTTGCCCAAAATAGATTTTTCAAAAGAAAAACTTTGCTCAGCATGTCAGTATGGTAAACAAGTACGATCCTCTTTTAAAAACAAGGGTTGTAAATCTACATCCCGATGCTTAGAACTGTTGCACATGGATCTTTTTGGTCCTATACCAATCATGAGCTTAGGGGGAATAAAATACACCTTGGTGGTCGTAGATGACTTTTCAAGATTTACTTGGGTTATTTTTCTCAAATCTAAGGACCATACTGCTTCACAACTGATAAAGCTCTTCAAAAGACTTTTAAATGAAAAATCAGTTGGAATTGATCGAATCAGATCTGATCGAGGAACTGAGATCATCAATCAAACTCTTTCAAATTTTCTAGAAAATGCTGGAATTAAGCATGAGCTCTCAGCAGCAAGAACTCCTCAGCAAAATGGTGTAGGTGAGAGAAGAAATCGGACCTTTAAAGAAGCTGCTAGAACAATGCTTGCTGATTCTGGTATTTCTCAAAGGTTTTGGGCAGAGGCAGTAAACACTGCGTGTTATACTCAGAACAGATCAATGATTAATAAGAATCATATGAAAACACCATATGAGATCTGGCATGGAAGAAAAAGTATAATTACTTATTTCAAAATATTCGGCTGCAGATGTTTTATCCTTGATAATGGTAAAAATTATTTAAAAGCGTTTGATGCTAAATCTGCAGAGGGAATATTTCTTGGATACTCATCAGTTAGTATAGTATATAGAGTCTTCAACAAGAAAACCCTAAATGTTGAAGAATCAGCTCACGTTGATTTCGATGAAACAGAACTAACTGATAAGCCAACTGATCACGTTGAGCTAGCTGATCGATTTACAGATATCAGTTTGGAAGATGATAGCAACACTGAAAGTCACAGCAATCAAAACAGATTTCAAACACCTGAACCAGAAGTACTGGACCAATCAGATGTACATAAAGTCGTTGCTGATGATCAGTTGATAGAGCATAATGATAACACTCAAATACCAGTTGACGAAGCACCAACTGAGACTGAAAATTGTGTTCAGTTACCAACTGAAGAATTGCTGATACAACAAATACTGAGTACAGATGGAAAAAATCACACCCACCTGAACTCGTAATAGGAAATCCATCAGATCCAGTAAAAACTCGAAATCAAATGCTAAATTTATTTATCCATTCAGCTTTTGTTTCACAATTGGAACCGAAGAAAACTGATGAAGCTCTTGCTGATCCTAACAGGGTAAATGCAATGCAAGAAGAGCTAAATCAGTTCACTCATAACAATGTCTGGAACTTAGTTCCAAGACCAATTTCAAAAACTATTATAGGTACAAAATGGGTGTACAGGAACAAACTGAATGAAGACGGCTCAGTTGTACGCAACAAAGCAAAACTTGTGGCACAAGGATATAGGCAAGAAGAAGGAATTGACTATGATGAAACTTATGCACCAGTTGCAAGACTGGAGGCAATAAGAATCTTTCTTGCTTATGCATCACACAAGAACTTCAAAGTATACCAGATGGATCTGAATAGTGCTTTCTTAAATGGTCAGCTGCAGGAAGAAGTATATGTTGAACAACCTCCAGGTTTTGTAAATCATAGTTTACCTGATTATGTTTATCATTTGAACAAAGCCCTGTATGGTCTTAAACAAGCTCCTAGAGCTTGGTATGAAACCCTTTCAAAATTTCTAACTGATCTCCGTAGGATCAGTTGATAAGACTTTGTTTAAATTTTCTAAAAATAATCATATCTTACTTGTTCAAATTTATGTTTATGACATTATATTTGGGTCAACTAAACCCAAATTGTGCGAAAAGTTTGCCAAGTTAATGCAGGACAAGTTTGAAATGAGCATGATGGGTGAACTGACATTCTTCTTGGACTGCAAGTGAAACAACTTGAGACTGGTATATTCATCAGTCAGACTAAATATACAAAGGAATTGCTAAAGAAATTTGGAACGGAATCATGTTCAGCTGCAACCACTCCCATGAGCTCATCAGTTAATATGGACACTGATCAAGGGGGAATATCAGTTGAGGCGACGCTATACCGAGGTTTAATAGGTTCATTATTATACCTAACTGCTAGTCGTCCTGATATTGTTTTTGCAGTTTGTATATGTGCCAGATTTCAAGCAAATCCTAATCAATCACATTTCTCAGCTGTCAAAAGAATTTTGAAATATCTTAAGGGCACACAAAATGTCGGATTATGGTATCCTATAGATTCTTCTTTCAATTTAGTTGGATATTCAGATGCAGATTATGCAGGATGTAAGCTAGATCGTAAAAGGACAAGTGGATCATGCCAGTTTCTTGGAGACCGACTGATTTCTTGGTTCAGCAAGAAGCAGACATCTATAGCTACCTCAATAACTGAAGCAGAATATCTAACTGCTGGTAGTTGCTGTGCACAACTGATCTGGATCCAGCAACAACTGAGAGATTATGGAGTAATTACAAATGAATCACCCATATTTTGTGACAATACGAGCACAATTGCCATTACCTATAATCAAGTTCTTCACTCAAGGACAAAGCATATAGATGTCATACACCACTTCATTAGAGATCATGCTTTGAAGAAGGACATTCGACTGGAGTATATATAAACTGAGCAACAAGCAGCTGACATCTTCACCAAACCATTACCCGAGACTAAGTTCTCTTACTTTCGCAATATTCTTGGTTTAATTGATTTATCATAAGAACATTGTTAATGCTACTTTACTAATGAAATTGTCTGCAGAAAATAAGGACACAACAATAAACTGAAAATGATATGTTATTAAGAATAAAAACGATTCCATCTTACAGTAGACAATTCAGAACCAGTTGAATCCTGCCATTCTGTAATATAATTGTTCAATTCATAAATTCAAATTCTAGAGAATGATTTAGTTATAGAAATCTTCTTAATCACATGTCACTCCTTCCACAGCATTGCTTGTAATAGAACCTTGTCATCGACAAGCTCTGTAACATGTCTGACTTCAAATCGTTCCAAGTATCTTCTAGCTGTTGCTGCTTGAACTCGAGAAGGAGTCGCACCACTACTACTTATTCTCTGCAACTCATGAATTTTGAACCATGTTGACATCACCTTTTTCAAGACATATTCTTCCATCTTCTTCTTCAACTCTTCTAAATAAGCACTTGTTTCTTCAGTAACGTGAACATGCGTACTACTACAAGCATCGGAAATATCTGAATCTGCCATGTTTAAATGATATTATCTCACAACTCACTACTATTTTCTTATTTATAGATAGGTGACATTTAATGTCCAAGAAGTTGAAGAGTCTCAAGCCAACAAAGCGTTTTCTCAATTACCCAGGCTTCTTATCTATCAGTTGCTTATTTGATATCAGTTTGTTAATTACCAGTTGATTCATTTTTTCAACTGATATCAGTTTGGTTTTTAAATCTTAACTGATTTCAGTTTACAGTCAACTAATATTAGTTCTTTAACAGTTCATTTGTTCAGTTAGTAATTCATTTACAACAACTAATGAAACTGCCAATTTGCAGGAAAGAAAAAGACAAAATTAACTCAGATAAATATTTTATTCAAGCATAAACATTAGCTCGCATTACAACATAATATTTTTCCTCTATATCAATTATCCACATCTTCAACAAAGTGGATAAAGGTGGAGTGGACGTCTTGGCAAAGCTGTGTGAATAAGCTATGCGCCTCAGGATCTTCAATTCCTTCCGGAGCATCAGCTGATGACTATGACCATCCTTAAAGACGTCAATCCACTCAGCTATGTGCAAGTGCTCCCGCACCTTCCTCAGCTCTGCCACCCATTCAGGAGTGGTAGCCTCTCCAGTGTTATACAAGAACTCAAGTTCTTGTAACTTCTCCCAGTACTGAAGATTCTCATAGAAGACTTCATCTTCTATCTCAGCCTTCCTGGCCTCCAGAGAAAACGGCGAAGCACTCGAGCTACTCGCACCAGCCATTTCTTTTATCTTAAATATTTCACTAATATGACTGAAACTAACTGTGTTACTTCTATTTATAGCCGAGAGTTATGGAAACTGAAGGGCCGTGCACGTTCCAGCAAACAATAAATTCCTTAAGCTTTAAATTTATTTTTATATCGTCATTTTTAATTATTTTGCGCACCCATTAAGGGGGAATATTAGTTTTTAAGAGGTTAACTGAGAAGACAATTGTTTGTAAATTCTCAACTGAAACGGATCAGTTTCACAACTGATCGTTCAGTTGGTTGTTTTACAAATCTTCTCACATAAGTTAACAAATTAAAAAACTTATTATATTCCAAATCAACTGACGTGACTGCAGTTTCATAACGTGACCTATTTTGAAACCACTCACTTTTTGCACATACGCTTATAGCACACGTACACATATTTTTATTCAAATTTTTTTGGACTGACACGTGTCCTATAATTAGAACAGTCACGAACATAAGTACTTTACCCGCCCGATTTCAGTTTTTTTTCTTTACGCTTATCCAAATTTCTCAATGCAAAAAAAAAATTCAAGCATTCTCTTTCGCAGGAAATCATTCAGATCAAATGGCAAACCAGATCCTAGCTCATATGCTGAATGCTATGGCCATTGATTTTGACTCAGTTTTATCAGTTCAGGAAGCTGATGTTAAGAACGTTTTTCTGAAGATTGAATCTGCTGGTCTCAGAATGTTTTTGGGACAATCTTCCCAGGAGATCTATCCGAAGGAACTTCTTGATTTCTACTCCAATGGTTCTGTCGATCCCGATGGTATCATCATCTCTACTGTTAATGGTCAATTGTTGACCTTATCTGTAGACTCTTTCGGAGAAACATTTTTGTTGTCGTCTGATGGATTGGCACACCTTGCTGAAGTCCAAGCATCAGATGTTGAAGCTATGCAAACTCTTCTTTCTGCTGATGGACGGAAAATCAAGGTCTCTGATCCAAAGAAAGAACTGAAACATGAAGTTCAGTTACTGGCTGATATTGTAGCCAAAGGGATATTGGCAAAGGCAGGATCCTTTGCTGCTTTAACCTTGGAAAAATTTCAGGCCCTTGCTGTTATTATGGCCGACCGACGACTCAACTGGAACCACCTCATCTTCAACACTTTGAAGAACATGTTTCAATCCAACAAGTAGTCCAAGGGTTTCGCTGTTCAGTTAAGCAACCTGATGAAAGTTAAAGGATTGGTGGCTGATGATTCGGAGAGATCATCCAAATTCAAAATTTTCAATGCCAAAAATGTGTTGCCACCCAAGGCCAAACTGGATCTCAATCCTGATCAGTTCATTAAGATCAAAAAGTAAATTAGAGCTCAACAGGCTGCTCCCAAGTCTGTTGCACCAATATACAGAAAAACATGAGTGACATTCATAGAGACCGAGATCCTCATGAAACCGAAAAGATCTTTCATGGAATGGCTTAGATCAAAACTTTTTATGCATGAATACCAACATCAGTGTATAACACGTGTGTGATGCAGAAAAAAATGGAATAAAGCGTGCCTTGATGAAAAAAATCTTGGACGATCGATCGAGGGACAACGGCCGAAGGGAGGTGTTCCTTGCTTGAGGGAGAAATGGTTCACCGAAAGCTTTGTTGCAGCAATTCACGTGAAGGTTGCTGATTGGAAGGGGTGTCGGCTGTGGGAAATCATTAGGTTTAGGTTATGATGATAATTAGCCAATATATAAATAGCTAACAATCCACTAATGGGCCTAATTTTGATAATTAAAAGTTTAAAAGGATTTCAAGCCCAACGAGCTTAGAAGTAGGTCCATTAAGCCCAAACGCACTCTCGAAAAATATTTCATGTTGGAAAGGTTTTGAAAATATAGCTGAACCCTTAAAAAGTCCCCCGATTTGATAAAATTTGCGTACCGTTAAAATTTCAAATCCTGCGGGTAAAAATACCCAAAAATTCCCATTTTTGGAAAGTACACTTAAAAAGATTTTTAACTTAATTTATAAAATAAATCGTGTAATAAAATAATTTTTCTGAAAATTCTTCGGTCTCCGATCCTCGTTCGAACGTGAAATGCACCTAGAAACCCTAATGCATGAACTTATAAAATAACATGAAATAAATTTTAACATGCATGAATTATGCATAAAATGCATAAAAATAATTAAACACAATTTAATGAAATAAACATGCATTTAATGCTTTAAAAAAAATTAATTAAAATGCCAAGGAATTTCAATAACTTGCATGTATGCCAACTTTTAAAATTATATTTACTAACATGGTAAATTACCACTTCTTAAATAAGTCTTTATTAACTTATCTCAATACTCCATCTCCAGTCCGACCTCACTTATTTAACTTAAAAGGTGACAATTAAACTACTACGTAAAATAAATAAATTTAAAGAAAAGAATTTAAATACTCATGCAATAAAAAAAATCATTTTAATTTAAAATACTAGAATTATGCATGGCTTATACGTAGTCTAATTTACGGGTTCTACAATTTTTATCTCATGCTTGTCAACAATATTGTTGATATTATAATCAACTTTCTACGGGTCCAAAAATCATCTTAATCCCATTTGCAACGCCAAGTTTATTCTTGTTTTATCGAACCTGTAAAAAATAGTAAAAACTTGTAATTACACAACAACTTATATTTTATACAATTTATTATAAAACATATAATATTTAAACATTTAATAAAACAAAAACTATATATTTATATTATAAAACATTTAATTAATGTACAATTTTTATGTTTATCACACCTCCCAACCAGCTTATTGCTAGTCCCTAGCAATTTAAACGTTAATAGCAATACAAAACATATTGATTAATTTAAATAGAAATGTAATCAAAACTATCTAAGTGTTTAAATTAAATTTGAAAACTGTCAAAGTTATATCAAGATCATCATAATTATAATTTATGAAATAATTTGAGATGATCAATTCAAAGCTTATTTCAGGTAGTTAAATGCAGACGGCCTTCAGAAATTCCTAGTAAAAGTCTCAACTCCATATCCTCACAGGTTAATAAATGTTTCAATTTATGGCAACGATTTTTCTCGTGGAGTTGGAATACAGATAAATGCTCAGAAAAATGGTTTACAGAATGCAGACAGACAAACGAGCCAAACTAATCAAAAGATAGAAAATCCATTGATTCAAAATCTAGTTGTTCTTATTATATATTTTTTCCTGATTTTTTTCATAACATCATGGAATCAGACTAAGTTTATGCTTCTTGACCACATATTTATTTAATTTGTACAATAAATTTCTCTCCTTTTTTTATGAGATATATATGGGTCTTAGCATATAACTTAAAAATTACATAGATCTTCAATATCTTTTTTTTTGTATTTTTCTCTTTTTTTTTCAGGAAATATCATTTTTTTTTCAAAATAAGAACTCAAGATCTAAACAATAGATAGTCTCTCTCATGATCAATAAATGCTCGAAAGCTGTTTTCTCAGTCCTCTCCACTCACTCAGAAAATATGTGTGAGTTTAAAATTTTAGGCACTCTTATAAGGTATATCTTGTGCCATATACTTTAATACCTGATTTTATCACAATGGTTAATCACTCAAAAAGATTTCATAAATCATATTTTTATATTGATCAGAATATTAAAATTGAATTTTTTTATTTCAAATAAAAATTTTAACATTCTTAAATAGATTAATGCATGTTCTAATTTAAATCTTTCAAACATGTAATGTATGACATTTTTTCAAAAATTACTAAGATACAAACAATAAACATGATTTTATTTTAAAATAATATATATATTTTTTTATTTTTAATTTTTTATTTTTTTTTAATTTTTTTTTTTAAGTTTGTTCTCCCCCCAATCAGAATATGACATTGTCCCTAATGTCAAAATAACTATTAATAAAGAGTACATAATGAAAGAGATATCACCTGGAATTTTATTGAAGATAACAAACTGAAACAAACGCAAACCAATCGACGACTTTTGAATCAATGATCCAACTTCCTTTTCTTACTGCTTGATTGCGACCAATTGATCTTTGTTATCATCGGATCAGGCTTATGAACAAAAGCTTCCAAATCATCAATTAATTGGTCGGCAGTCGAAGCACAAATAAGCATCCGTCGTGAATTTTCTGAAATGAAATTCTGTTCCACAGCTTTATCAAGAAATGTCAACAAACTGTCATAATAATTATTGATATTCAACAAGCCCACGGGTTTATTATGGATATTAAGTTGGGCCCAAGAAACAGTGTGAAAAATTTCTTCTAATGTACCAAAACCACCTGGTAGTGCGATAAAAGCATCAGAATTTTCAATCATTTTTGTGATTCTTTCATACATAGAAGAAACTTTTAATCCCTCACCAATCGTAACACCTGTAATATTTCCTTCAGCTAAAGCTGTAGGAATAATACCCAAAACCTGACTACCTCCAAGATGAGCAGATGTTGAAACAGATCCCATTAACCCAATATTACCTCGTCCATATACCAAGTGAATTTTTCTCTCAGCCAATATCTTTCCAAGATTATTCGCTGCTTCTACAAATACTTCATTTTTTCCAGGACTCGACCCACAAAATACACAAATATTTTTCAATGATTGTGCAAAGGTTCCAGTCATGTTGTTTTTACTTTCTTCTTTTTTTTTTCTGCGAAAATAGAGAGAAAGATGAGAGATTTTATAGGGGTAATATGTTATCAGGACAAAACTATGGGTCACAGTTGTAAACAGAATAAACAGTAAAAACAATAATGACACACATGCATGTAAACATTAGTGTGGTTGTGGCTCACAATTTTCCTCTGGTTTTAGATCCAGAAACGGCTTCAACGCCTTCTATGAGTCGAGGATATGCTTCCCATCCAATTTTCTTATAAATCGGCAAACAGGATCTTTTTTAGTCGGATTCCCAAGACTATGACGCTCATCTTGGAATTGTTTCCATAAACGGAGAAGTTCAATATGCACATGTCCACTAGAATGCGTCCCAAGAGTCAATAAGATGTTATTTAAAGACTCCTTACTCAGCCCATTCTTAATGAAACCAATTTTATCTTCTCTGTTATTGGAAACACATCCCAAAGATCTGCATCGTTTGTCACAAGTCCATCTTGCACACTTATGACAAAACCCTAAACTTTTGGCCTTTCGTTTTTTCGCATAAGTGCTTTTTCCTAATCCAGGCAAATACCGAATGAGCAATGATTGTGGAACTTCTCCTCCTAATCGGACCTTAGCTTCTATTACAAGACGAATATCTTTTGGAATTCCTTTTTGCATTAGCAATCTCAATCTTTCACACCTTCCTGCATAAATTTTTCTTAGAACATTTTCAGAAACAGAGGGAAAATATTTACAAATTTTTGAGAGAATTTCATCCATTTTGAAAAGAAAAGAAATGATTTTTTTTAATTTTTGTATCAACAATTATGGGAAACTGATTAAACCGACTATGAGAGTCACGGAGTACCGTTATCAGCCATTTAACCGAGAAAATAAAAAGATTAAGGAAACCTGAAATTAAAACAAACAAAATTAAATGCAACACAAAAAAAATCAAGGATCATAAAGGGAAATAAACTCTTCTTGAAAAATTTCATTTTCTAAAAATGTTTAAGCCTTTGTCCATTTACTTTAAAAACATCACAATTTTTAGGATTTTCAATGTCCACAGCTCCATAAGGATACACATGTTTTACAATATATGGACATGTCCATCTTGATCGTAATTTTCCTGGAAATATGTGAAGTCACGAATTATAAAGCAAAACTTTTTTATCAATCTCAAAAGATTTTCTAAGAATTGTTTTATCATGAAATGATTTGATTTTTGCTTTATAAATCCTTGAATTCTCATATGCGTCTTTTCTAAGTTAATCAAGTTCAATAAGTTGCAATTTGCACAATTTGTTGGCATCATCCATGCTTGAATTAAAAGTTTTGATCGTCCAATAAGCTTTATGTTCCAATTCCACAGGCAAATGACAATGTTTTCCGTAAACCAACCTATAGGGAGACATATTCAATGATGTTTTAAAATCTGTTTGATATGCCCAAAGTGCATCATTAAGTCGCAGAGACCAATCTTTTCTATTTGAGTTAACAGTTTTTTCCAAAATTTGCTTTATCTCCCTATTAGCTAATTCAACTTGTCCATTTGTTTGAGGATGATAAGGAGTAGTTACTTTGTGAGTAATACCATATTTTTTCATTAATAAAGAAAATGGTTTATTAACAAAGTGAGTTCCCCCATCACTTATCATGGCTCGAGGAATTCCAAATCTACTAAAATTATTTTCTTTTAAAAATTTGATGACGATTTAATGATCATTTGTTCGACATGGAATTGCCTCTATCCATTTGAAAACATAATCAACAGCAACTAAAATATACAAGTATCCAAACGACGGTGGAAAATGTCCCATAAAATCTATTCCCCAACAATCAAATATTTCAATTTCAATAATAGGATTCAAAGGCATCATGTTTTTTTTGAAATCGCACCCAATTTTTGACAATTTTCACAGATCTTGCAGATTTCGTGGGTGTCTTTAAACAAAGTGGGCCAATAAAATCCACACTGCAAGATTTTTGCAGTTGTTTTCTTTGAAGAAAAATGTCCTCCGCATGCTTCTGAATGACAAAATTTAATGACACTACTTACCTCATTGTCGGGTATGCAACGTCGAAAAATTTGATCCGGACAATACTTGAACAGATACGGATCATCCCAATAAAAGTTTTTTACCTCATTCAAAAATTTTCTTTTATCTTGAGAACTCCATTGCGGTGGCATTTTTCCTGTCACAAGAAAATTTACTATGTTAGCAAACCAAGGTGTAGTAGTAACTGAAAATAGATGTTCATCAGGAAAATTATCGTTAATTGGTGTCATTTCACAAGATGATCCTGTTACTAGTCTCGATAAATGATCGGCTACGACATTCTCGGTTCCTTTTTTATCTTTGATCACAATGTCAAATTCTTGGAGCAACAAAATCCATCGTATCAGTCGTGGCTTTGCATCCTGTTTGGTCAACAAATATCTAATAGCAGAATGATCAGTAAACACGATAGTTGTTGATCCAATCAAATAAGAACGAAATTTATCTAATGCAAATATTACAGCAAGTAGTTCTTTTTCAGTTGTGGAGTAATTCATTTGAGCATTGTTTAAAGTTCTACTTGCATAATATATCACATAAGGCTTACCGTTTCTTCTTTGACCCAATACTGCACCGACTGCATAATCACTCGCATCGCACATGATTTCAAATGGTAAAGACCAATCAGGAGGTTGCATGATAGGAGCTGATGTTAAATGTCGAATGATTTTATCAAAAGCATTTTGACATTCTTGAGTCCACTCAAATGCAGTGTCTTTTGTTAAGAGGTTACAAATGGGTTTAGAGATTAAACTAAAGTCCTTTATAAACCTCCTATAAAATCCAGCATGTCCCAAAAATGAGCGAATTTCTTTAATGGTTTTTGGAGGGGGTAAATTGGCAATGACATCAACTTTTGCTTTATCAACTTCAATTCCATGAGATGACACGACATGTCCCAAAACAATTCCAGAAGTAATCATGTAATGACATTTTTCCCAATTTAAAATAAGACCTTTTTCCTCGCATCTTTTTAAAACTTTTTCCAAATTTTCAAGACAATTATCAAATGTATTCCCAAAGACAGTTAAATCATCCATGAAAATTTCCAAACAATTTTCAACCATGTCGCAAAAAATGCTTAGCATACATCTTTGAAATGTTGCTGGGGCATTGCATAATCCAAATGGCATCCTTCTAAATGCAAATGTTCCAAAAGGACATGTGAATGTAGTTTTATCTTGATCTTCGAGTGCAATGGGAATTTGATAATAACCTGAATATCCATCAAGAAAACAGTAGTATGGATGACCTGCTACTCTTTCTAAAATTTGATCCAAAAATGGTAATGGAAAATGATCTTTTCTAGTGGCGTCATTTAATTTTCTATAATCAATACACATCCGCCAACTAGATGGGACTCGACTTGTTAACAATTCACCTTTTTCATTTTTTATCACTGTGATGCCAGATTTTTTCGGAACTACTTGTGTTGGGCTTACCCACTTACTATCAGAAATAGGGTAGATAATCCCAACATCAAGTAGTTTGAGAACTTCAGTTTTCACGACATCTTTCATGTGTGGATTTAATCTCCTTTGTGGTTGTTGAGATGTTTTTGTATTTTCTTCTAAGTGAATTTTGTGAGTGCAAATTAGTGGATTAATGCCCTTGAGATCTTTTAGTGTCCAACCAATTGCATTTTTATGTCTTTTAAGCATATCAACTAATTTACCTTCTTCATCACTTGCTAGTTTGGAAGAAATTACCACCGGATATGTTTCATCTTCTCCAAGAAATGCATACTTCAATTCTTCTAGCAAGGGTTTTAACTCCAATATGGGTCGTTCGTCTTTGTTCTCATATTTTGAATCAAATTCTTTCTCTGATCCTGGTCACGAGTGATACCTGCTAAAATCATCAAGATCAATTTCAATATTTTCTTTAACAGTTTCAATTGAACAAATATCTAATTGATCACGAGTACTCCCTTATTGAATGTTTTCTTCCACAAGAGTTTCAATAAGATTTTCATCTTCACTTTCATCTACTTTGTCATGTGGTTGCTTACAAAGATTAAACGCATTAAGCTCCAAGGTCATGTTACCAAATGACAACTTCATTATTCCATTCCTGCAATTTATAAGAGCGTTAGAAGTTGCTAAAAATGGACGACCTAAAAATACAGGAATTGCATTACAAGCTTCGATAGGTTGTGTATCTAAAACTATAAAATCGACAGGATATACAAAGTTATCAACTTGGACCAACACGTCTTCTACCATACCTCTTGGCACTTTAACAGATCTATCAGCAAGTAAAAGTGTTACCGAAGTAGGTTTAAACTCGCCTAGATTGAGTTCTTGATAAACTGAATATGGAAGTAAATTCACACTAGCTCCAAGGTCAAGCAAGGCTTTTTTAATCTTTCGTTCTCCAATAATACAAGAAATAGTAGGACAACCAGGGTCTTTGTATTTCAAAGTATTATTATTTTGAATGATTGCACTTACTTGTTCGGCTAAAAATGCTTTCTTTTTCACATTCAATTTTCTTTACACAGTGCACAAGTCTTTCAAAAATTTGGCATATGATGGTACCTGTTTTATTGCATCTAATAAAGGAATATTAACTTTTACTTGTTTAAAAATATCATATATATCAGAATTCAAATTTGATTTTTTTGTATTTTTCAATGCATGAGGGAATGGTGGTGACACTGTCTGTTGAACCTCCTCTTCGCAAGTTATGGGTTCCACTTCCTTACCCTTTGGAGTTGATTTATCATCATCTTCACAAGGTTCAAGAATGGATTTTTCCACAACCTTACCACTTCGAAGGGTAATAACAGATTTTACCTGATCCATCGGTTGAGTTCCAGAAGTTCCAGTTTGTGAATGATGATCCTTGGGATTAGGCAGAGGTTGTGAAGGAAATTTACCTTTTTCATGAACATTAAGTGCAGATGCAAATTTAGCAAGAGTATCTTTCAAATCTGTCATGGTTTGAGCAGTTTGAGTATTGATAGACTCTTGCTTTGCAATGAAAGAATTCAATATATCTTCCAAATTCCTTTTAGGTGGAGGAACATAAGGTGCATAATTTTGAAAATTTTGTTGATTTTGGAAATGTGGTTGTGAAAATTGTGCAGCATTATCATTCCTCCAACTAAAATTTGGATGATTTCGCCAACCTGGATTGTAACTTTGAGAAAATGGTTCAAAATTTGGCCTTTTGAGATTGTTTAAAACATTGGCTTGTTCATGGAGACATTCTTTAAAAGAAGGCAAAGTGGGACAATCTTTTGTAGAATGATCACTTGTATCACAGATGTGACATGCAATTTCTTGAACAGATTTTAATTGACCATTCTTTTTCAATTCAAGTGCCTCAACTTTTCTTGCCAAAGAGGTAAATCTAGCTTGAAGATCATGTTCATCTTTGAGAGTGTACATACCTCCACCAGATGTAGGAGATTGAATCTTGTTTGATGGTTCGATTGTACCTATAGTGTCCCAATTTTGAGCATTTTCAGCTAATGAATCGAGATACTCAATTGCCTCATTTGGATCTTTATCTTCAAATGTTCCATTACACATAAATTCAACCATTTGCCTATCTTTAGGTGTTAAGCCTTCATAAAATTGAGAAACAACTCTCCAAATTTCAAAACCATGATGTGGACAAAGATTAAGCAATTCTTTATATCTATCCCAACACTGATAAAAAGTTTCTCCTTGTTTTTGAGTGAAAGTGATGATTTGCCTTTTGAAAGAATTTGTTCTATGAGATGGAAAAAACTTTTTCAAAAATTGTTGTTGCAATTCATCCCAAGTTCGAATGGATCCCGATCTAAGATTTTGTAGCCAAGTTTTAGCTTTATCTTTTAAAGAAAAAGGAAAAAGCTTAAGTCGAATGGTGTTCATGCTACAATTTAGATCATTATATGTGTTGCACACTTCTTCAAATTCTCGTAAATGCATGTATGGATTTTCAGAATCTAAGCCATTAAAGTTGGGTAAAAGTTGGATATATCAGGCTTAAAATTGAAATGAGATGCATCAGGGGGAAAAACTAGACATGAAGGTGCACTAGTACGTGTAGGATTCATGTGATCTCTAAGTGTTCTTCGTCTATCATGATCATGTTGAGATTGAATTTCATCTTCATTTTCTTGGATGGGTTCTTCCGCCATGTTTTGTCAAAATAACGGGTTATTTCGAATGAGTCGACCACTAAGTGTACGTCACCAAATAATGCTCATGCAAATGCAAAAGAATAAAAACACACAAAAGCAATAAAAATTCAAATAAAGAAAAATAAACTATAAACAAAATTAAATAGACTTGAAATTAAATTATACTTCCCCGACAACGACGCCAAAAACTTGTTGTCTCTTTGATTATTACACTCCCAAGAGCAGGTTGTCCACAAGTAGTATAATTCGGTGAGTCCGATATCGTATCCACAGGGAAGCTAAGGTAATTAAAAGTCCACTACAATGTCTTTTTGTTTTGTTTTTGTTTTCGTTTCTTTTTAATTTTAATTGTTTGAATCTTTAATGGGTAAATTTTAATTGTTCAAATTTTAATTTAAGTAATTGAGCTTAAAGGATCCACTCTTGGTATTTTAATAAAGTTAACATTAACGAACAATATTGGAATCCACTTAATAAAATGGTTCCAATGTATTAAATAATTTTATATTATGTTATAAATTATTATCTTATAAGTATATAATATATACCAAAACTTATAAATGTGGTCAAGTATTTATTGTGCTATATATATTTGTAAACACTAAATCAAGGTTCCCACTTTAAATGGTTGGTAAAACCAAACAAACATTTAAATGGTACCAATAAATTAATACTATGATATATTCATATGTAATAAATCAAGGAATCCAAGTTAAATGGTTGGTAAAACCAAACTAACATTTAAATGGTTCCAAGAATTTAGTGTAACATATAGCAACAATAAATCAAAACTCCCACTTATAAGTAGGGTATAAAAATGCTTAAAGAAATAAATATAACATAAACAATAAATAATGATTAAATAATATAAAACATAGATTCTTACCTTTTAATAACCTTATTATCATGCCAAGAGTTTCACCTTATCATCTCAACTTTAGGAAGTTAGCTATTCATTATTCAAAGTGTAAAACTTTGAATATGAAATTAACATGCTAATTGTATTTAAATGAAGAAATAAAGGAAAAATATAGAGAGAAATATTATGAACTCAAATGTTTGTTCATAGAATGAGGGATATCTCAATACATTACAATGCACCTCTATTTATAGCCAAATTTGTGGAGACAACCACAAATAAAATATTATTTTTTTACACATAAGTCTTGATTGGTGTTCCAAGATATTATATTATATTACACATCACTTTTGAAAATCTTCTTCTCCGAATTTGCTTCTTCACATAAAAAGAAACATGTGGATAATTGAGTTGTCTAGTTGTGGTATGTTTTTCAAACCATTTGACCAAGTAATTTTAGAGATATGGTCAAAATACTAGAGCATGGTAAAACTGCCACTCCTTTGGTAACTTTATTTGTTGCTTAATTTGATCTCAATTGTGAGAGGATTTTTATCTCCTGCTTGTCAACAATATTGTAGATATTATAATCAACTTTCTACAGGTCCAAGAATCATCTTAATCTCATTTGCAACGCAAAGTTTATTCTTGTTTTATCGAACCTGTAAAAATAGTAAAAACTTGTAATTACACAACAACTTATATTTTATACAATTTATTATAAAACATATAATATTTAAACATTTAATAAAACAAAAACTATATATTTATATTATAAAACATTTAATTAATGTACAATTTTTATGTTTATCACTAGGTCAAGGGGTTAGGGTCCTAGGAGGGTGCTTGAGGGGCTGATTCAAGGGATGGTTCGGTCGGCTAGAGTCCTAGGCGTGAAACATAGAGTCCTTGTCATGAAGGGAGTCTCGGCCGAGCTTGCAGCTTATGTTGTGGTTCGGTTTTGGGGCTAGGGTCAAGTCCTAGGGGTTCTAAGGGTCCAGTAGGTCCATAGGGGGGTTGGCTTGAGGTTGGCTCAGCATGGCTCGAGCATGGCTCGATGAAAAATCAAAATGGCTCGAGGTGGCTTGGTTCGAAGGTTAGGGTTTTCTTTGTTTGAAAATAAATCGAAACATGGCTCACGGGGGTTGAGTCATGGTTCAAGAGGACTAAAATAATAAAAAAAAAAGTCTATGTTTTTAATTTAAGAATTTTATATTTAAGTTTGAAATTTTTCGGGATTAAAACGCCTTAAAAATGAATAATTAAAGATTAATTAAAAAGTCTAGTATTTAAGCTAAATAAAATTATGAGAAATTTAATTTAAGCTTAAATAATTATTTGGGGCATGTTAGAGTCAATGAACTTAAGAAAAAGTCAAAAACGTGAAATTATACGTTTAGGGATAAAACGGTAATTTTACACCCGAAAATTAGTAAACGTCGTGGCAGTGCTCTGAATGCTTTTTTACATGCTAATATGATTATTTTAAATGTTTGGGAATTTTTATATGTTAAAATATGATTTTTAAATGTTTATGGATTTTCATGATTTAATATGGACATTTAAAAAAATATGTTGCATGCTTGGTTTAAAAAAACGATATTATATGCATGTTTTTATTAAGTGATGAAAATACGAAATGTTGAAGGATGTGAAGGGATTGTGACTAATACGATGATATGTTGGAGATATCGTGATGGTGAAGGTCCTAGTGAGAGCCCGGAGATCGTATTTCCATTGATACGAATACGATGATATGTTAATACGTTGGACAAAGCTCAGTTGACGGGTGAGAGTGTCGCTAATGTCCTTGCCGCCCAGTACTGTGGTTATATGTAGATGGATTCATCGCCCAATACGAATACGAGTCACCATCATGATCTGAATTCAACGAACACGAATATGAATATGAATATGTTTATGATGAATATGTTTATGAAGAATATGAATATGAATATGTTGTTATGAAAATGTTATTTTAAGTACAAGTATTTTTCACTGTTGTATGTGATCTGGATACGTATTATGTTGTTATCAAGATTATGGTGTGCTGAGTCTTTAGACTCACTAGGTGTGATTGATGCAGATGATTATGATAATAATGTGAATGGAGGTCTTGATGGTTGACCTGACTGGACTAAAGGTGGACACGACCCGAGGACCAGCGCTTTTATTTTTCTGCACTTATGATTTACGTTTATGATTTATGTTAAAGATTTTACGATTAATTATTTATGTTTTTGAGAGGTTATAGTATGGGCTATACTTTTCAAATTATGGCTTTTTTAGGTTTTGTTTTATGTTTAAATTATTTACTTGATTTTTCAAATACTAGTTGGTTTTTTTATTTTAAAATGGTGCAAAATATTATNGCAAAACGAGTAGTGGACGTATCAGTAGGTATCAGAGCAATGGTTCTGTAAAGGGTTGTGGCACCATCAGTGCCGGGAAGCTCAGGCGTCAAGCCTCAATTTGTAAGTTTACATGCTTTATATGATTTATTATAATGTTACCTGCATGATTACATGAATAATATGTTTACGTCCCATGTTTACTAGTTTTTGAGGATATATGTTTTATATGCTTAAATTGCTAAAAAGAATTTGAATATGTTACATGATTAGAAAACTTATATTTAAATGAATGTTAGTTACAATATAATTTGGAAAATATTCAGATATAATGCCTCGTAGACATGCTCCGATCGATAGACAGGCAGAGACTACTGAGGATCGTCGTGATGATGCACCCCCGCCTCCTTATGGGGATGTTGCTTCCAGCGCATTAGAGGGGATGACTCGTTTCTTCGAGCAGCAGTTACAACAGCAGCAGTTACAGCAGTTATAGCAGGCACCTAGGCCACAACATGACGTGCATGATCAGTTCTGGAGGCTAGGGCCGAAGGAATTTCCAGCACCACCGATCCCTTTGCTGCTGAGGCATGGATTCGTGCACTCGAGGTGTACTTTCGTTATCTGAATATGGGGGATGCTGACCATGTGAGGTGTGCCACTTACCTGTTTAGGGATGATGCTTCATTATGGTGGGAAGGAGCCGAGCATGGT
Source organism: Primulina huaijiensis (assembly GCF_012295235.1). Taxonomy (NCBI): domain Eukaryota; kingdom Viridiplantae; phylum Streptophyta; class Magnoliopsida; order Lamiales; family Gesneriaceae; genus Primulina; species Primulina huaijiensis. The sequence continues at coordinate 7,781,728 of NC_133321.1, forward strand.
GTTAATCTTGCTACACTTACTTGGGCTCGATTGAAGGAGGTATTCTACGAGAAATATTTTACTGCTGATGTTAGAGGGCGATTGAAGAGGGAATTTATGACTCTCTGTGTGGGAGACGCTTCTGTTGCTGAATTTGTGAATAAATTCGATATGGTTTATCATTTTGTACCCCTTATTGCGAGGGATGCTGCAGAGAAGCTTCGACACTTCATGGATGGTCTACGACCTACCATTCGAAATAACGTGATGATGATGCGTCCCGTGGATTATGCTACTGCTACTACTTATGCATTTCAATCTGAGCAATCTTTAAAAGAAATTGAGTTTGAGATGCAGCGCAAGAGACAGCAACACCAAAATAATAATCAGCCAAACAAGAAGTCATATACGGGTCCTCCTAGACCTCAAGGACCTCAAAATCCCCAAGGTCAAGGCAAGAAGAAAGGACCGCAAAAGCCGCTACCACCTGCAGCACCAAAACCTGCAGAGGGACTACCATGCAAGAAGTGCAATCGACTACATTATGGACAGTGCGTGTGGGGTACTACTAAGTGCTTCATATGCAAGGAAGAAGGGCACAAGGCTGCTGATTGCCCGAAGAAGAATGCACCTACTATGGGAAGAGCATATGTTATGAATGCAGAGGAATCAGAAGAGGAGCCAGACACGACTCTTATCACGGGTAACCTAGTCATTTAACATTTTTATATTGCTTTTATTGCATGAAATATTAAATTGGTTATTAGATTTGAATTGAGAACAAGATTAACCTAGTGGAAATTAGGTTGCATGCTCTACCTTAGTTGGAAATTAAAATTTGATTTTAGAAACCATAGAATTGGTATTGACTTTTGAGCCTCATTTTATGCAAAGGATGAAATAATTCCAAAAAAAAAAGTTTTAGGGCCACAAATTTAAATAAAAATCACAACTAAGGGTTTGAATAGGAGTCCGAAATTTTTAAGGGTCTAAAGTGCAATTTCCGAAAGTTAAGGGACCTAATTGATATTTTCGAAAAGTTAAAGGACTTAATTGCAAAAATTCGAAAATTTTAGGGACTAAAATGAAATTTCCGAATTCTTAAGGATCAAAGATTTAATTTTCAAAATTTAAGGGTCCAAATTGTAAAATTTCAAAAATATAAGGATCAAATTGTAATTATTCAGATATTTTGGGGACTAAAATGCAAATTTTGAAAAATTGAAGTGCTAAAATGCAATTTTTCAAAAAATTCTTAAGTTCAACGCGTAATCTTCACATAACTTTGGAGAAATTAATGATAGAAATTCCTTCAGCTTCAACACGAAAAGATTTAAAAGACATTTTTCGTCGCAGAGAGGATTATCATTCAAGGTGTAGCTACCTATGCACTGCTAGATTCAGGAGCTACACATTCTTTCATATCTGAAACCTTCATCAAGCGACTGAATATTATTCCTGAGGATATGGGTTTGGGTTTCAAAGTTTCTATTCCTTTTGGTGATCAAATGCTCGCGTCTAAAATTGTGAAGAATCTGGAGCTTCGTTTATTCAAAGATGTGGTTCGGGTAGTTCTTATTGTGCTCCCTATGCCTGAATTTGACATCATACTTGGCATGGATTGGTTATCAGCGAATGGAGCTTCTATTGATTTTCGTCAAAGATCAGTATCTATTTGACCGCCTAGTGGTAAATCTTTTAACTTTGAGGAGTCGAGAAACAAGCAAATGCCGCACATTATCTCTTGTCTGTGTGCGAGGAAGCTTATTAGACGTGGATGCCAAGCTTTTCTTGCATGTGTCACTACCGCACATGCTCCTATCAGTCAGAAATTGGAGGATTTTGATATTGTCAGAGACTTTCCTAGTGTCTTTCTCGAAGACGTTTCTGACATTCCACCCGATCGTGAGGTCGATTTTTCTATTGAGTTGATGATGGGCACAGTACCAATATCTAAAGCACATTATCGTCTAGCACTGCAAAGAATTGAAGATTTATTTGATCAATTACAAGGAGCATCGATATTCTCGAAGATTGATCTTAGTTCTGGATACCATCAGTTGAAAGTGAAAGAGGCAGATGTCCACAAGATAGCATTTCGAACAAGATATGGGCACTATGAGTTTATGGTCATGCCATTTGGGTTGACCAATGCGCCAGCGATCTTCACGGATCTCATGAAATCGCATATTTCAGCCGTATCTGGATCAATTTGTTATAGTCTTCATTGATGACATTTTTATCTATTCCAAGAGCAAAGAGGAGCATAGTCGTCATTTGAAGACAGCATTGCAAGTACTATAAGATATAAAGTTGTATGCAAAATTCAGCAAGTGCGAGTTTTGGCTTGATAGAGTGGCTTTTTTAGGTCACATCATTTCGAGGGATGGCGTTGAAGTTGATCCAAGTAAAGTTAAGGTAGTGAGAGAGTGGCCAATACCGAAGAGCGTCACCGAGATTCGCAGTTTCAAGGGACTAGCTGACTATTATCGCAAGTTTATTCAGGGATTCTCATCTATAACGGTACCCATGACTGCCTTGACAAAGAAGAATGCAAAGTTTGTATGGGGATCCGAGTGTCAAGACAGTTTTGACAAGTTGAAGCAAGCATTAATATCAGCGCCAGTGTTATCCATGCCATCGGGGCAAGGATAGTATGTTCTCTATACCGACGCTTCTAAACTTGGTTTGGGTGTAGTTTTGATGCAAAATGACCGAGTTATAGCCTATGCATCGAGACAGTTGAAAGTTCACGAGAAGAACTACCCTACTCATGATCTTGAGCTTGAAGCAGTAGTTTTTGCATTGAAGATTTGGAGACATTACTTGTATGGGGAGAAGTGCAAGATATTCACCGATCATAAAAGTTTGAAATACTTCTTCACCCAAAAAGAATTGAATATGGGACAGCGGAGATGATTAGAGTTAGTGAAAGACTACGACTGTGAGATTAGCTATCAACCGGGAAAATCTAATGTTGTGGCAGACGCATTGAGTCGAAAATCAACAGTTATCACTCAATTATCACTCCAAAGACCGTTGCAGTCCGAGTTACAGCGGTTTGAGCTTACAGCATATGCTAGGGGCGAGGCCCCTAATCTTGCCACATTATCAGTACAGTCGACATTAAGAAATAGAATCCCTGAGGGACAGTCCACTGACGAGCAATTGCAAAAGTGGAGAGTTAGAGATGAACCCAAGGGCCAGAAGTTATATTCTGAGGTGGATGGTATAGTTAGTTATCGAGATCGTTTATGAATTCCTAGTGATGATTCTTTGAGGGATCTCATTATGAAGGAAGCTCATGACACATATTCCATTCATCCGGGAAGCACGAAAATGTAAAAAGATTTGCAGTTGTTATATTGGTGGCCAGACATGAAGAGAGATATCCTGCAATTTGTATCCGAGTGTTTGACTTGTCAGCAAGTTAAAGCAGAGTATCAAAGGCCAGCGGGAACACTTAAGCCACTTCCTATTCCCGAGTGAAAATGAGAAAATATTACGATGGACTTTGTTGTGCGATTACCGAGAACTATTAAAGGGTATAATGCTATATGGGTTATAGTGGATCGTCTTACGAAATCAGCGCATTTTATAACTATTAAGACGACATTCACCATGACACAGTATGCGGAGTTGTATATTCGAAAGATAGTTCGTCTGCATGGGATTCATGTGTCTATTGTCTCTGACAGAGATTCGAGATTGATGTCATCTTTCTGGAAGAGTTTGCATGTTGCGATGGGGACCAAGTTATTACTCAGTACAACATTCCATCCTCAAACCGATGGTTAGTCCGAAAGAGTTATTCAAATTTTAGAAGATCTACTACGAGCTTGTGTGATCGATTTCCAAGGCAGTTGGGAACCGAAATTACCTCTAGTGGAGTTCGCCTACAATAATAGCTATCAATCATCAATCGGGATGGCTCTTTTTGTGGCACTTTATGGAAGAAAATGTAGAACTCCTATTCATTGGGACGAGATTGGTGAAATAAGAGCTATTGGGATGGATGTGATTGAAGAGACTGCCGAGCTTGTAGCCAAAATTCGAGAGAGAATGAAGACTGCACAAGGCCGACAAAAGAGTTATGCTGACAAGAGACGAAGAGATGAAGAGTTTGCAGTGGGAGACCACGTGTTTGTGAAAATAGCACTTATGAAATGTGTTATGCGATTTGGTAAGAAATGCAAGCTTAGTCCAAGATTTATTGGTCCGTTTAAGATTTTGGAGAGGATTGGGACACTAGCTTATAGAGTGTCATTGCAACCGATGCTTTCTAGAGTTCACAATGTGTTCCATATAACGATGCTGTGAAAGTACATGTCGAATCCATCACATGTGCTAAATCATGAACCTCTACAATTGACTTTGAATATGACTTGTGAGGAAAGACATGTCCAAATCTTGGCAAGGCAAGAAAGAAGACTCCAAAACAAAGTCATTCCAATGGTCAAGGTCAAGTGGCTGAATCAGTCAGAAGAAGAAGTTACTTGGAAAAGCGAGAGGGACTTGAGTAGTCGCTATCCAGAGCTATTCGGTAATTTCTAATTTCGAGGATGGAATTTTATTTAAGGGGGTCGGAATTGTAAGGTCCAAAAATTAAGACAACGTAAACCAACTGCATGCAAATCTAGGGAATATGAAAAATTGTCAATTAAATGATTTTAATTGCTAAATTGATTATGTGACATGTTTATGTGATGTTTTAGTAGTTTTTCTACATGGTTGCATTTAAATGTATTTTTAAAGGTTATTCGAGTTGCGATCGAGGAACGGAGACCGAGGACTGAAAAATGAAAAATGTTTTATTAAATAATTGTTCTTAATTATTTAAAATATGATTGATGTTTTTTTTTATTTTTGAAAATCAGAAGGTTTTGAGGTAATTTTATACGCCGAGACGTAAATTTTATCGATGTTGGTTTTTCAAAAAAAATACGAACGTTTTGGCAACTTGGCTAATAAATTCACAAAATTTATTAAACAAAATAATTTTTAATATTTCAATTAAGCACTAATGGGCTTAAGGGCCTAATTAACCTTGTTAATGGGCCTAAGCTACCATTAGCATTTTAATTACTATTTAAAGTGCAAAACCCCACCCCAAGTTTCATTAAACTCACGCCTCCACCCTACCATCACACACAAGGACTCTACTTTCTCTCCCAAACCCACGGCACACACAAGCACATCAACGAGAGTTCGAATTTTTTCAAGGTGTTCAAGCCAAGGTCGATCGTCGCCGTTCTTCGTAATCTTCAACGTTTATTCGTGCGTAATACACGCAAAGGCACGCCATAATTATTTCTTTCAAACATCTATCACACCATAATATTTATTTGAGCATGTTTTGAAAGACAACAAGGCACACAACTTGATATTTTCGTAACTACGCATATAGGTGTTCTAAACTCTTGATTTTTCATCCAATAACTTGTTTATTATGTTGTTAAAGGGCTGCCATGGCTAGGATAGGATCAAGGATATATTACACGAGTTTTGAGTCCTAGAAGACAACCAAAACGTTGCACACAATGAAACAAACAAGCTGGAACCGAAATCGTGTAGGGGTTGATCAATGGGCTCGGTTATGGAGTATATCGTTTGGCTTGGGTCACGGCTGGGACCAGGGCTTAGCCAGAGTCCGTGAGGGGTCAAGGGAAGAGTTCTAGCCATGCTAAGACTTGATTCAAGGGGCTGGGGAGGAGTCATAGCAAGCTAGGACTCCACCCACGCACATCAGCACATGCCGTGCCTTGTGTGCAGCAGCGCGCAAAAGGGGCTCGGCCAGAGGGCTTTGGCTGGGCTAGGTCAAGTGGTTAGGGTCCTAGGAGGGTGCTTGAGGGGCTTGTTCAAGGGATGGCTCGGTTGGCTAGAGTCCTAGGCGTGAAACATAGAGTCCTTGTAATGAAGGGAGTCTCGGCCGAGCTTGCAGCTTATGTTGTTGTTCGGTTTTGGGTCTAGGGTCAAGTCCTAGGGGTTCTAAGGGTCTAGTAGGGTCAATAGGGGGGCTGACTCAAGGTTGGCTCAGCATGGCTCGATGAAAAATCAAAATGGCTCGAAGTTGCTTGGTTCGAAGGTTAGGGTTTTCTTCCTTTGAAAAATAAATCGAAACATGGCTAACGGGGGTCGAGTCGTGGTTTACGAGGGCTAAAATAATATAAAAAATCTAAGTTTTAAATTTAGAAATTTTATATTAAAGTTTGAAATTTTTCGGGATTAAAACGCCTTAAAAACGAATAATTAAAGATTAATTAAAAAGTCTAGTATTTTAGCTAAATAAAATTATGAGAATTTAATTTAACCTTAAATAATTTTTTGGGACATGTTAGAGTCAATGAAATTAATTAAAAGTAAAAAACGTGAAATTTTACGTCTAGGGGTAAAACGGTAATTTTACACCCGATGATTAGTAAACGTCATGGCAATGCTCTAAATGCTATTTTATATGCTAAGATGATTATTTTAAATGTTTGAGAATTTTTATATGTTAAAATATGATTTTTTTTTAATATTTATTGATTTTCATGATTTAATATGGACATTTAAAAAAAATATTTTGCATGCTTGGTTTAAAAGAAAAACGATATTATAGCATGGTTTTATTATGTGATGAAAATACAAAATCATGAAGCTCTTGTATTGTCGATTGGTTTGCTGCCTCATTGAGTTCATGCTCTTCTATCCTTACTTGGAGTCGGTAAATAGCCTTGTTAAGCTTGTTTTCTCAATCCCTTGCTGCCAAAAATCTTCCTTGAATTGCCTCCAACTCTCTTTTTGTGCTATCGTGTTGACGTTCAGATTCTAGGTGATAAGCAGCACAGTGCCTAACGTCATCGTGCAGTCTTTTCTCTTCTTCTCTAGCTTGATGAAGGTCCTCTATCATGCATACGTTATTCTCATCTAACTGATAGTTATCCTTCACGAGTTTGTCATTTTTATCTTTCAATATTTTAATTTCTGCTTCTTTTTCCTAGAGCTATTTTTGGAATTCGGTTATAACGCTTTTAGGATTCATTTTTGTTTCCTATAACGATACAAAGAAAAATCATTTTTATTGATAAAATTCTCTTCAATTTTAGATATGCAAAAATTTAAAGATAACAGAATTTTTATTTCAAAATAAGTTATTACACCTTTTGGCTTTTCAAAGCATACTTTATTACAATTATTGTACTAGCCTAGCCTAGTCTATCATATCTCTCTCGTCGCTATCGTTGTTGTCGTCAACCACTTCCATCGGTGCTTCCTCTTCCTCTTCCATGTTTTCTATCACCAGATGCAAATAGTTATTCTGTCTTGAAGCCTATCCATGGTGTTATGCAGCTTGGAGATGTATCGTTCTTGCTTGTTATTGAACTTCTCTTGTCGCTGACGAGCCCGCGTAGAACGACCTCTCTCTGTCTCTACTCTCTCTAGCAAGTCCCTGTTCAGTGAAGCTAAACGCGTGGTGCGAGCTGAATCATTAGGTATCTGAAGAAGTTGGCTCTCAGCCAAGTCTATATGGTGAGTGAGCCGTTGTACGTCCGTCTCGAGTATGTTCCTAATCTCGCTAAGCTCTTGTTTCTCTAGCTTCTCCCTAGCAAGTTGCGCCTTCAAAGTCGCAATCTCCCTAGTTTGATTATCTATCATGAGATGGTGCATACGAAGGGCAGCCTGAGCACGAGTACGTGGAGCAGCCATTTCCTAGAATAAATGGAGGTAAAATATCAGAACTGTATAAAGGATAGAAAGGTACAAAAATGGAAATAAAGTTGTCGTGGAATTTTTCGATACTAAGAATTTACAGAATGATTGAAGGAGTTTGGCTTTGAATTTCGAAGGAGATTTTGAGATGACGACATAAGATATGAATGAATTCGATGGTTGAGTTTACTGCAGATAGGAATGCACTAGGCTTTTGCAAAAATTTTGACTTCGTCAAATTTTGTCTATCAAAATCCAGCGGGATTATGAACCCGATGGATATTATACCACTTAAATGTCACGTCCCGAAACCGAAACGTCAGTGACATCTGACATTGTTTAACAATTACTTGAAAACAATTAAGCCTCGTATCAAATGGACAAAAACCAGTCTTTTTCATATAACAAAATATTGTCTTTACAATGACAACGGAATAAAAACTACATCAGAGTTTGCGCAAACCAAACAAAAGGAAAGGAAAAAAATCTTGATTTCATGATCTTGTCACTCGATCACCATCCTTAGAATGCTTCTTGTTCCTCCTCATTCATTTTCTCTTCATTCTTATCTTAAAGTTGTAAGGGGTGAGTGTTTTGGAAAACACTCAGCAAGTTGGGGTCAATCGATTTCCAAAGTTACATATAGAACTTAATCTTTAAAGCATTTCTTAAACAAATTTTTAAAACTTGTAACTTTTGACTTATCATAACGGAATCGAATCAAATTCGAATTATGAGACAAAGATTATCATACGATTCAGAGCAAATCAGAAACAAACACAACACTGTTACGCATCTCATTTCTATGGTCAAATTGTTCCCAATATGTTAGTCCTCTAAGGGGTTAGGCCAGAACACAGTTTTATACCCACTGATAGGGACCAGAACACAGTTTTATACCCACTGATGGGGGCTAAACAGAATTAAATTATCGTCCCATTTCAAATTGATTTGTAGCAGTGTATTATAGAATTCATATTTATCGAACATAACTTATCAGAAGTTTGAAAGGAATTCAACGGAATCAAAGAATATCGAATTAAAAAAGAACATACATTCATCGATCGAAATTTTAAATTATGTAAATATTGATTTTCGAAATTAATGACACACATACAAGCATGTCATGTTATTTTTATGCAAATTTTAAAATTACAATAAAATACGTAACAAAAACTCACTTACCAAAATTCGAAGACGTGGTCCGAAAATTGGCTTGATTCTTGAACGAAGTTGCTCCCAAAAATTGGACAGCACTTCGACGTATTACTCGAGAAAATTGTGCCGTGAATCCAGCAACACTTCGACGTAATTTGTTGTACACACAAACTGCAAGAAGCTTCTTCCTTTTTATTTTCTTGCCTTGGCCGAATTTTGGACGCTTTGTGGAGGGAAGGAGCCGAATTTTTCTATGGCTTTTTGTGTGTTTTTCCATCAGCATATTGGGGTGTATTTATAGGTGCCAAAAAGGCTTTTCAACACCCCCATGGCCGCCCACCTTGGTCCCCAAGAATAGCCTTCAATGTTAATCAAGGATATTGAAACGTCTGTCTGTCTTTCTTATTGCTTAAAAAATACTAGAATTTTTTTTTTTCAAACCTCACATAGTATTCGGCCGAACCATAAAATATTTTGGAACCATTTTAAAATAAAACAATCAACTATATATTTGAGAAATACAGCCCATACTATAATCTCTCAAAATCCCTTAAAAGCATAAATAAAAAGTCGTAAAAATCGTTAACATAAATCATAATCTTAAATGCGGAAAGCTAGAAGCGCTGGTCCTCAGGTCGTGTGCACCTTCAGTCCAATCAGGTCAACCATCAAGACCTCCCATAACATTTTTATCATAAACACCTGCATCAATCACACCTAGTGAGTCTAAAAACTCAACACGTCATATTCTTGATAACAAGTAATACGTATAAAACCACACACAACAGTGAAAAATACTTGTACTTAAAATATCATTTTCATGAAGATGCATAAACTTTAAACATGAACATTTTCGTAAACCTTTTCATGATGCATAAAATTTAAAAACATTTTCATGATCCTTTTGCATAAAAATTTTCATAAACATATGCATGTCATCCTCAACATATTCATATACATATTATCATCAACATATATGTATTCCATTTTCTTTTCATTGAATTCAGATCGTTAATTGTGACTTTCGTGCTCATCTACGTCTACGTGTTGGGCGATGGATCCATCTACATGTAACCACAGTACTGGGCGGCGGAGACACCAGCAACACTCTCACCGGTCAACTGGGCCTTGGCCTTACGTGTTAACATATTATCGTATACATATACATATCCGTATCGAAGGAAACACGATCGTCGGGCTTCCACTGAGACCATAACCCTCACGACATTTCCAACATATCATCGTATTAGTCACAATTACTTCACTTCCTTCAACGTTTCATATTATCATCACTTTATAAAAATCATGCATTTAATATCCTTTTCTTTTCAATAACAAGCATGCAACATATCTTTTAACGTTATCGTTTCCTCATAAAAATCCATAAATATTTTACAAGAAATCTTTCAACATATAAAAATCCATAAATATTTTTAAATAAACATTTCAACATCATAAACATTTAAAATATGTATTTAAATCTCAAACATTTAAAATAAACATTTTAACATATTAACTCATAACCTTATAAAATAACATTTTGACATAATAAATCGTAAACATTTAAAATCCATGTCATAAAAATTCATAAACATTTGAAATAATCATATTGTCACATAAAACAGCATTCAGGGCACTGCCATGACGTTTACTAAATTTTTAGGTTTAAAATGACCGTTTTACCCCTAGACGTAAAATTTCACGTTTTTGACATTTTCTTGATTCCATTGGCTCTAACATGTCCCAAATAATTATTTAAGCTTACATGAATTTTCTCATATTTTTATTTNCTTTAAAAATAGCATTTTTATGATTTATTCTACCCTTCCAAGTCATGAGCCACCCCCGTGGACCCATGGATCTATTTTTCCTTCTTTAATTTTTGTTTTTGACACACTAACGAACCCACCGAGCCAACTCCCAACTTACTCGAGCCATGCCCGAGCCACCTTGAGCCAAAACCTAGCCAACCCACCTTGGCACCCTCTTGACCAAGCCCAGCCCAAAGAAAATGACCCTAAGGTGCTCAAACACCCTGGAACCGAGCTACATAATCTGTGAACAAGCTTCCTTTGGATCCTAGGACTCCTATCGACACTAGGACACTTCCAGCCCTCAAACCACTGATCCCCCAAGACCCTTACTGACCCTAGACCAGCCCAGACCTAGCCTAGACCACCACCAAGCCCTTACCTCGCGCAGCTAGCCACACGAACAGCTCCCCTTGCCCAGCAGCAACCTGCGCTCATTCTCTCTTCTTCGCCCAAGACTCCTAGCTAGCAAGGGCTCTTCCATCTGAGCCACCCCCAAGCCCAGCCAACCCTGACAACCCCTGGACCACGCCCAGACCCCACCCAGTCCAGCCCAAGCCTTAGAACCCACGCACGAGCCACCTGCACCAAAGATGGCAGCCTGCGCGCTCCCTTGGATCACTCACGTTTTCTCGAGTCACAGCCAACCCAGCCGCACCAACCCATGGCCCGACCCCTTACCATGACCCTAGGACCGTGATTAACCTACCCTGAGCCACCCAGCCCCAGCAGCAAGCCCCCTTGGCTGCTGTCACTACCACCAGCCCGCGCGAGGAGTCCCTGCTCCGTGGGACTCCTCCTATGCTGCGCGCGAGGGGTCCTAGCCATGCTAGGACCCTTCCTGACCCTGACCCACGACCAGCACAAGCCCTCCTCGAGACCTGGTCGAACCCCTAAGCTCCATGCATAGTGATCGAGCCACTTGAATTTTACACATACCATGAACTCACGTTTCTTCTATTTCCTTTGGCCTACGGTTCCAGCTTGTTTCCTATCATGAATGCAGCGTTTTGTGTGTGTTATTAGGAACCTAAAACTTGTGAAAAACGTCCTTGATCAATACCCTAGCCATGGCAGCCCTTTAACACATATTAACCAAGTTTTTTGGATGAAAAATCATGAGTTCAAAACATCGGTATGCATAGTTGCGAAAATATTATGATGTGTGGCTTGTTTTTCATGCAAAACGATTTTAAATAATTACTATGGTGTGAATGATGAGAAAAAAGAGAATATGGCGTGCCTTTGCGTATTTTACTCACGAAAAACCGTTGACGATTGCGAAGAACGGCGACGACGACCTAGGCTTGAATCTCCCCTTGAAATTTCGAACTTTATCTTCAAAATTGTGGTGTGTGTGTCGTGTATATTGGCTGATGGGGAGTGTTTGAATTGCTTGTGGGTGTGTGGCCGTGAGTGTGTAGGGTTAAGGGTGGGGTTTAACATATTTTATAGTCTAATTAATCACTAATTAGGCTTTGGCCTATTAACTAGGTAATTTAGGCCCATTAGTGCTTAATTAGAATTTTAAAAATAGTTTTGTTTAATAAAGTTTGTGAATTTATTAGTCGGGTTGCTAAAACGTTCGTGTTTTTGTTAAAAATCCAACACCGATAAAAATTACGTCCCGGCGTATAAAATCACCTCAAAACCCCTTCTTTTCAAAAATAAGAAAAAGCGTCACCCACATTTTAAATAATTAAAAACAACTATTTAATAAAAATATTTTCTATTTTTCAGCCATCGGTCTCCGTTCCTCGATCGCAACTCGAATAAACTTTTAAAATTACATTTTAATGCAATCATGTAGAAAAATATATTTTAAACATGTAAATATGCACAACATAATTAATTAATGCAGTTAAAACATTTAATTAAAATACAAGAGAATTTAATAA
>NC_133321.1:7795988-7811588 GCF_012295235.1 Primulina huaijiensis
TCTACGTCTACGTGTTGGGCGATGGATCCATCTACATGTAACCACAGTACTGGGCGGCGGGGACACCAGCAACACTCTCACCGGTCAACTGGGCCTTGGCCTTACGTATTAACATATTATCGTATACATATACATATCCGTATCCAAGGAAACACGATCGTCGGGCTCCCACTGGGACCATAACCCTCACGACATTTCCAACATATCATCGTATTAGTCACAATTACTTCACTTCCTTCAACGTTTCATATTATCATCACTTTATAAAAATCATGCATTTAATATCCTTTTCTTTTCAAAAACAAGCATGCAACATATCTTTTAACGTTATCGTTTCCTCATAAAAATCCATAAATATTTTAAAAGAAATCTTTCAACATATAAAAATCCATAAATCTTTTTAAATAAACATTTCAACATCATAAACATTTAAAATATGCATTTAAATCTTAAACATTTAAAATGAACATTTTAACATATTAACTCATAACCTTATAAAATAACATTTTGACATAATAAATCGTAAACATTTAAAATCCATATCATAAAAATTCATAAACATTTGAAATAATCATATTGGCACATAAAACAGCATTCAGGGCACTGCCATGACATTTACTAAATTTTTAGGTGTAAAATGACCGTTTTACCCCTAGACGTAAAATTTCACGTTTTTGACATTTTCTTAATTCCATTGGCTCTAACATGTCCCAAATAATTATTTAAGCTTACATGAATTTTCTCATATTTTTATTTAGCCTAAAACGAGGACTTTTAAATAAATCTTTAAATAAGACGTATTACTGCGTTTTAATCCCGAATTAACCCAAACATTAATATAAATTTCCCAAATTCAAAACTTGGACTTTTAATAATTATTTAAGCTAAAATATAATTTTCCATAATTTTATAAAGCTTAAAACTAGACGTTTCAATTAACTCGTTAATTAACGTTACGTGCGACGATTAAATCCCGAATAAATCCAAAACTCGTTATTTTTGTCCCAAACTTTAAACATAGCATTTTTATGATTTATTCTACCCTTAAAAGTCATGAGCCACCCCCGTGGACCCATGGATCTATTTTTCCTTCTTTAATTTTCGTTTTTGACACACTAACGAACCCACCGAGCCAACTCCCAATTTACTCGAGCCACGCCCGAGCTCAAGCCCAGCCCAAAGAACATGACCCTAAGGCACTCAAACACCCTGGAACCGAGCTACAGAATCTGTGCACAAGCTTTCTTTGGATCCTAGGACTCCTATCGACACTAGGACACTTCCAGCCCTCAAACCATTGATCACCCATGACCCTTATTGACCCTAAACCAGCCCAGACCTAGCCTATACCACCACCGAGCCCCTACCTCGCGCAGCTAGCCACGCGAACAGCTCCCCGTGCCCAGCAGCAACCTGCGCTCATTCTCTCTTCTTCGCCCAAGACTCCTAGCTAGCAAGGGCTCTTCCAGCTGAGCCACCTCCGAGCCCAGCCAACCCTGACCACCCTTGGACCATGCCCAGACCCCACCCAGTCCAGCCAAGGCCCTAGAACCCACGCACGAGCCACCTGCACCAAAGATGGCAGCTTGCGCGCTCCCTTGGATCACTCACGTTTTCTCGAGTCACAGCCAACCCAGCCGCACCAACCCCTGACCATGACCCTAGGACCATGATTAACCTACCTTGAGCCACCCAGCCCCAGCAGCATACCCCCTTGGCTGCTGTCACTACCACCAGCCGGCGCGAGGAGTCCTTACTCCATGGGACTCCTCCTATGCTGCGCGCGAGGGGTATTAGCCATGCTAGGACCCTTCCTGACCCTGACCCATGACCAGCACAAGCCCTCCTCGAGACCTGGTTGAACCCCTAAGCTCCATGCATAGTGATCGAGCCACTTGAATATTACACATACCATGAACTCATGTTTCTTCTATTTCCTTTGGCCTACGGTTCCAGCTTGTTTCCTATCATGAATTCAGCGTTTTGTGTGTGTTATTAGGAACCTAAAACTTGTGAAAAACGTCCTTGATCAATACCCTAGCCATGGCAGCCCTTTAACACATATTAACCAAGTTTTTTTGGATGAAAAATCATGAGTTCAAAACGTCGGTATGCATAGTTGCGAAAATATTATGATGTGTGGCTTGTTTTTCATGCAAAACGATTTTAAATAATTACTATGGTGTGAATGATGAGAAAAAGGAGAATATGGCGTGCCTTTGCGTATTTTACGCACGAAAAAACGTCGACGATTGCGAAGAAGGGCGACGACGACCTAGGCTTGAAACTCCCCTTGAAATTTCGAACTTTATCTTCAAAATTGTGGTGTGTGTGTCGTGTATATTGGCTGATGGGGAGTGTTTGAAGTGCTTGTGGGTGTGTGGCCGTGAGTGTGTAGGGTTAAGGGTGGGGTTTAACATATTTTATAGTCTAATTAATCACTAATTAGGTTTTGGCCCATTAAGTAGGTAATTTAGGCCCATTAGTGCTTAATTAGAATTTTAAAAATAGTTTTGTTTAATAAAGTTTGTGAATTTATTAGCCGGATTGCTAAAACGTTCGTGTTTTTGTTAAAAATCCAACAACGATAAAAATTACGTCCCGGCGTATAAAATCACCTCAAAACCCCTTATTTTCAAAAATAAGAAAAAGCACCACCCACATTTTAAATAATTAAAAACAACTATTTAATAAAAATATTTTCTATTTTTCAGCTCTCGGTCTCCGTTCCTCGATCGCAGCTCGAATAAACTTTTAAAATTACATTTTAATGCAATCATGTAGAAAAATATATTTTAAACATGTAAATATACACAACATAATTAATTAATGCAGTTAAAACATTTAATTAAAATACAAGAGAATTTAATAACTTATTTGCATGTGGTTTGCGTGGACCTTTAAATTTTCGGGGCGTTACAGATATCCAAGCATCAAAAGTCACCTTGATCAACTCAAGGGTTATTTCTTACACAATAAATTTGTCATTTCCTTTAGCTCATCTTTTAGCTTTCTTTCTTGGTTAATTCAATTGTCATGTATTGCACAATAAATTTGTCCAAACCTTTAGCTCCTTTAGCTCTTTCTTTGGTTAACTCAATGGTCATCTCTTGCACAATAAGTTTGTCCAAACCTTTACCTCATGGACAATTCTTGCTCAATAAATTTGTCCATTCTCGTAGTTCCTCATTTAGCTCCGTTTTTGGTCTTTTTAGGACAAGCATGGTTGAGCTTCATTGAGCTAAAGGATTGAGTCCTTGAGCTGAGGGTTTACTTCTCCAATGACGACTCTTCGATTGATGTGGTTTAATTTCTTATAGCATAGCTTCTCGTTGAGCTAATCTCCGAGCTTTGGAGCTATTTCCTCGAGTCATGTTAGCTGAAAATTTAAGTTTATATTTGGGTTTTATAGTTAAGATTAAAGTTTTGAGCTTAGTTCCGAGTTTTATTTCTTACGTGATTTGCTTCGAAATTCCGGATCCTCACAGAAGGGACCACCACTCATAAGATACTTTCGGCCACAACTGGTAGAATAATTCACAAGATTTCAAGTCCGAATTTCAAATCCATCAAGACTTATATAAATACTAAGGCAGAAGAAAGATGAAAGTATCATTCAACCTCTTCATTTTATTTCAAATAAATAGTAATATTTTCTCTTTCTAATTTATGCGTGTTGGATTCTTAGCTACTATAAGTTGCTAAACAAGTTCATCATCCTCTACATAAAGTTCCTATGTAATATAGTTTGTATGTTTGAATAAAAAGACCAAGTCTTATAGCCATTATTATGTATTATTTTCAAATTAAATTATTTTACTATATACCCTAAAGATAGGAAACAAAACAGGGTTGTACTAAGTTCTGTTGAAAGAATTTATGTCAGGAACCATCTGTTACGATTGTGTGGATAGGCTGTGAGGAGCAGTATGTAAAACCCTGTGGATACAACCCGGCGACATTTCGGTCAAAGAAGTAAATTTTCAATTTATTATATGGAAGCATGATGACCCATTTTAAAAAATAAAAATAAAAATTGATCATCTGACATGGTATATCGGGTGAAAACCTTGCGTAACTACATATCTTTGGGCTATATGCCTTTAAGAACATGCTCAATATGTAAAACAATGCCACATACCATAATTATGAAATGAATATATTTTTGGAAATTTTTTAGGGAGCTTAAACAATGATCTAAGGGAGTGAACAGTGAAGAGAAAGTTATGTTGATGAGGAGGGATTGGTAATTTGTACGGGTTTCAAAATCAGACACGACCCATCAACCCGACACGATTCAACCCGAAAAAAATCAAGTTTGAGTTTGAGATTTTCGAGTTCGGGTCAGATCGGGTTGGACCCGATAGCTGACCCGANAGTTTGAGATTTTCGAGTTCGGATCAGATCGGGTTGGACCCGATAGCTGACCCGAAAAAAATGATCGGGTTGGGTTGGATTTGAGTTGACCCGAAAATTTTAAATTTTTTTAAAACAAATATAATTATTAAATATTACCTACATTTTTATATATTGTATGTCTAAAAAAATATTTATTAAATATTTATCATAAATTTTCATAATTTAATATTTATTTTGAACATTTTTTATTTTTCTAAACAATTGTTTGTTTGATTTAGTAAATATATTTTATTTTTCTACAATTAGAATTTCAAATTTAAATCATATATATGAAGATATTGTCATTAGATGTTTAAATTAAAATATTATTATTTTATTTTGAATTTTATTTTTTTAAAAAAATATTTTTTTAAAAAAAATCAAAATCGGGTTAGTCGGGTTGAACGGGTTGATCGAGTTGATTCGGGTTCGGTTTGAATGTTTTCGGGTTGGCTCAGCTTCGGGTTGAGCAATTTTTGAATAGTACTATTCTTCAACCCGACTCAACCCAATCCACCCACCCGAATTGACACCCTTAAATTAATTTGCCCAAAACAAAAATAGGTACGCAGCCCGACCCGGACTGGAGTCTCGACCTTCTTTAAAAAAAAAATAGAAAAGAAACGAAAGAAAAAGCGGTGAGCTGATACCCGAAAAGAGCATTCAGCAATGGAATCCAAAAAATCAGATTCATCTAATGCAAGTTTAATCTTTCGTCTCTTTGATGAAAAACCTAGTTCAGGGTTGGGATTTATGGACTCCCCACAAATACCTCTCCAGCCCCCTCCACCTTGCCTTGAAGTTCTTCCCTCAGAGGTACTGTTTTGTGTATTAGATATTTAGAAAACAAACTAAGTTCTAATAAGAGTTTGTATCAAAATTGAGATTGGGAAAGTTACAGATTCGTTTTCATTTTGAAATATAGGTTTCGGCATGTGTTAAGTATATTGCGGAACCAGTGAACGTTGGTGGGGTTACACTCCTCAAGGTGATTAACTCTTAAGAGTATCTTGAGGATATTTTTTTAATCGTCTGGATTGGTGAGCATGCGGATGATTGTCCATGTCTTTTTATTTGTTCTTCCTTTCATATTCGCTTTTTGTTTTTTGTTTTTTATTTTGTTATGTTTCTTATTTTGCTTGAAAATAGTTAGAACAGGGCAGATATATTCTTTTCATTTTGCTTTCTTGATCTTTTTCTACTTGGACTAAGGTTTTGTTTGAAGCTGATATCTGGGGAACTTTTTCCAGTAAATCGCTTAACTGGGTTTCCGGTAGATATCTTAGGTGGCATCTATAAGTGTCGTTCTTCTTACAGGGAAGGGTGAGCACTCAGGATGTTTTTGCTTTGGCCAATTCAGATTTAGTACCTGGAAAATATGAAGGTTGTTTTTGTTATTTCTGTCAGTCAGTGTTTGCCAAATCATGTTCTATATGTATGCGTGCATGGATTTATCTTTCTTCCATGAGACGGTGATTCAATATTTCTTATAACTGGCGTGAGTTTATGTTTGTAGCTAAATTTGACATTTTGCGAGTGGGAACAGGAGGATTGAAATTATGGGAGGGCTCTCTAGATTTAATCACCGCCCTTAGCTCCGAGATTAAAGATGGGAAGTTGTCATTCACAGGAAAGCGAGTTTTAGAGGTGAGGCTATATCGCTAAGGTGAATAAAAACATAAAATATCTATAATTAGTATGATAGTTTGTCATCCCTTTTCACCCTTTTTTCTGCCATTCAATGCTATTTTTGTTTTACTTGTGCTTTGTTTTGTTAGATCTATCTAGAATAAGGAACTGACAAAGAAATGAATAAAAACATTCTTTCAATCCTATAAAATTTCATGACATCCCCTACTTATATATATAATATAATTGTTAATGAATCAAAGGTTGATGTTGATTGAAATAAAAATGTGGTTGAAAACTTGAAATGATTTTCAGTTCTCAACAAAATCAAGGAGCAAAGTCTAGCATTAGATTTTCCTCAAAAATCCCGCATCCAACAAAGTTTTGAAAAGATGAATCTGCTTTTGAGATTGTAATTATAGGCATTTCACTTCGTTGTTATAAATTCTTCAAATAAGAAAATTAGCATTATCTGACTTCAAAAGACAAAGTTCTTATTGCACAGTGTCCAGAATTCTGAAGTTCAAGTGTTATTAGATGTCAGACTTTTCTCAGCTGTATGCGACCTGATTTTCTAATTTTATCAGTCAGTCTGCACCCATTAGTCATTTCGTATGAGTCAAAGATAATTTTAAGTGATTATGAGACTTAAACGAGCCAATTAACCAAGCACACACACTCGATGGCGGACAGGAACAATACAACAATTTAAGTTTGAAGCAAACTCACCACCAAACCAAAAGTTCGCTATGCAAAGAAAATTCTTTGATTTGTGTAGAATGTGCTCAAATTCCGCATCATGTAGCTCAAGGCTTGTATTTTTGGTAAATCATACACTCTGCATGATGCTCATATGAACATGTATTGCGGCATTAAATTTGAGCATAATTGGCCTACAACCTTTCGTACATCTGCACATTTCTTTGGGAGTGTCTGGCACAAGTGTGCAACTATCTGCACGACACCATTAAATGAGGTCAGCACCATTACGAAATGTTGGGACATCGTATTCTCGCACCCAAGACGAAGTGGAAGTATAAAATTTTTGTTCTTGGGCGTCGTGCTTTTAGAAACATTCATAGGGCGTTTAGAATTATACCTTTGCGTTCTCAACACTGGACTCCAAACTATTCCGGTGTTTAGGCGGATATAGCCTTTCTTGTAATTTTGCTACGAACGGATCTTCAACTTTGATCGTCTAATTAGGTCCACGATCGAAGACTGTTTTCCTCGTTTGGTTTGCACTAGAAAATCCAAACGATTTATGCATTAAGACTGCAGCCTCCGAATTTCCAAAATCCAGATACAGTGCAGCGACGGCGGCGCGGTAGTGGAAGGAAGCATGATGGCCGAATTTCTTTTCACCAAAATCGTGAGATAGCCGTGAGTCATGATTCTCAATCATGATAATTTTCACTTATTGATTCATAATCAATAATTAACAAAACAATTATTGATTCTTAATCAAGAATTAAGTGAATCTAAATTAGTTTCAATCAAAAATCTTTTGCCAATATTTTCTTTTGTGGCCGTGGGTTGCTTCAAAGAAAAGGAAGGGTTCTTTAATACTTTTGTGCAAAAATTAGGTCCGTAATTATGAGTCCTAGTGGTGTGTATATAGAGTAAGACTCTTAATCTTATTAGGAGCTTTTCTCCCACAAGGACTCTAACAATTTCATTATATTTAAAACTCCCATATAATTAATAAATAATGTATTTATTAACTTTTAATAATACATAATATAATAATATCATATACACATATTTTATATCATCATATAAAATATTTATGTACATTAATTAAATTACATAACCGTTATTTAATTTATAAATTAACTCTTTGGTCAATTTAATTCTAGACTTCTCTAGAACATATATGAGAATTTGTGCATTTTAGTAGTCACCACTACTAGCATAATCATTTAATTAGTAAATTTCAAATTCACAAAATAAATGATTCCGAACTCATTATAACCCCGATCGACGATCATAGAGCGCCGATGTATCAAGGATACAAGTCGTGTTCATATAATGAAAATCGAAAATTTCGTAGATCAAAATTTTCATTTACCAAATTTGGCTGCTGCCAGTTTTAGTGAACTCCTTCACAAAACAGGCAGTTCCACTCTCCTTTCTTATTTAGCAATCATGCTAAATTCCATTTCTTTCATCCTATGGAATCAACTCATAAACTTTTTTATAAGTTTCATGTTTGATATTCATTAAACTATAGTCGCCAAATTCCAACTCCTTGAAATTTGATTATCTCAACGAGAATTCAGAATCCGATACTTGTGTGACCCTCAATGGTTCAGAGATACAGCTAGCCGTGGGTTCACATCTCCATGTGATTTAGAATAACATTTTTTCTTATTTGGGTTTACCCTAGTTAACCCCATTCTTTTCATCAACTCCTTAATCAAGAATGTCAGAACTCATTTCTGATTGCACCTATCGGATCATGATAAAAGTGTCTAATAGCATCGCCCCATGATCCCCTAGGTATCACTGATAGTGATTGCAAGAACCTTTAGTCATGGTTAGCGTACATTACGCTCTCTTCAAAACATATATCCCGATCGAATCTGCAACCATTGGAATATCGAGGAAAACACATTTCGCTAAAACACATTTCTTGCTCTGGCCAGAGACTCCTTGCACTATTAACTCATCAGATCACATAGGATATCTTCACCCATAGGCGAACGGTGAATCCCCGACTACAATGCATTTGCTCCTACGTATTTCGAAACTACACCCAACCTCGCCACCTGATGACCCTCGCTGGAGTCGGTAAACGGATCAAAGTGCATGCTAGTACGTATAGCCCCTACATTGTCCTGAGTCAAAAGACTAATGGTGTACAACCATAACTGCGGACTATTCCACTCGATAAGTGAGAACCACTTGGACAGTCCAAGAGAGGGTTATTCAGTGCATCATCATATGATCACCCATCTGTGTGAATAGACATCTCCATGTCCTTGCCAATGAAACATGTCGTTTACATCACAGATGCTAGTCTCAAGCTCAAGCGACCTTTATCCTTGTTTTAGGCGGCTGAATCGACTAGGAACCTGTTTAGAATATACGGTACATTACCTAATGAGTTTCATAGTCTTATGTTGAGAGGCAGACCTCATGGTACCTATTGTATATTCAAAGACTTTATCTATGCAGCTTGCATAGGTATATAAATAAAGCATAATACCATAATCGAATGAAATCGTAAAATATTATTAAAATAAAGATTGTTTTACATTAGAGTCAATAAAAGCACGAGCCACAAGTTGGCTTGCTGGACACCTACTCTAACAGTCAGCACCTTTACGAAATTTGTCCATTCGACTTCCTGCATGTGCTGAAATTGCCACCACAGGGTGCACATCCATCTACTATTGCAGGCAGATGCTTGCAACACTCCTTCCAGGCGCCATGATTTGTAGTCTCATAGTTTTATTGTGAATTGACCCTTCCGCAGTCGTTGAAGGAAGATTTGCCGACTGCTTAAAACTATCGTTTCACTTCTTTCTGTCTAGGAATTATATTATATTTCTCTTTGTTTTTATCGACCGAACCATTTTCTATATGATCCGAACCAAGATCTTAGGTCAATTTGAGAGTTGATTAATTACATTACTGATATCTTTGTCACTTTGGAAATACTCTCTTTTGCTTTCCATTTTCATACTCCCGAAATCTTATTTATAGTTGTCTACATCATGCTGTTGTTTGGTTGTTGTCTAATGCCTTCTTGTGTCTTAACATCTTTCAGCTTGGATGTGGGCATGGGCTTCCAGGTATTTTTGCTTGCCAAAAGGTAAGTAAAAGGTGTATTGGCATTATCATTTTATTGATGCTTTGCTTTGTTGGTATTCCATCACTATTATTCCTTGTTTGGGATAGGGTGCAGCATCTGTTCATTTCCAGGACTTTAATGCAGAGGTCTTGCAATGCCTCACCATTCCAAACGTGAATGCTAATGTTCAGAAAAAGCCTGATCATTTGGCTACGGATATGAATGAATGCAACAATTTGGATACTCGCTTCTTTGCAGGTGACTGGGTTGAAGTACATTGTATTCTCCCTCATGCCTGTAAAGATGTAAATGAAGCTAGCTATTTGGCTCAACTAGATCGGGCATCTAGCTATGATGTCATTCTCATGGCAGAGACCGTTTACTCAATATCTGCCCTTCCAAATCTATACAGACTGATAAAGAAGGTGCATTTTGATTTAGCTTTGAAGTAATTAAATCTGCGGTACTATTCCCATCAAACTTCTTTCTTTATCTTATGTTCAGTGTATATGTAACCCTCAAGGAGTTGTGTACATGGCTGCAAAGAAGTATTATTTTGGGGTCGGAGGTGGATCAAGGCGCTTTCTTTCTGTGGTTGAAAACGATGGTAAGTGGAATCTATTTGGTGATGTTCCTTTTATCTTTCGATCATTTTTCCCATCTTCCGATTTCTGTATCCAAGTTTTGCTTTTAGGAGTTATGCCTTTACCTTTCAGGACAAGAGCCTCTCTTTATTCAACATGGATAAGATACAATCTGGAAGCCTTCTCTATAAGTTGTTGCAGATTTTGCTGTTGTGTATTCAGACTTCTGACATGATCTTTTTCCTTTAGGTACTTTTGCTGCTTCTTTGGTTTCGGAGGTTGCAGATGGCTCCTCTAATGTGCGAGAGGTATGGAAGCTCCTTCCCAAGTGACTTTCTGTCTAGTTGCTTTAACAATAGGGATCAATGTTTACTTGCTTGAAGTATACGATATAATCTCCATAGAATAAATGTGCAGATTCTTGATTTTTACTGAGAAAGATCGTGGTTTGATTCTGCAACATTTATGAAACGAGTACGAACTTCTAATGTTTTATTCCTGATTATTATGTTTTCTCCTTTCTCATAGTGTCTACATTTTCTCGTCGTCGATTTACTCATTGGCCTTCTGTGTATCGTTCTACTCTTACACTCAATCTATACTCGCTTCTATTTCTATCTACTTTATAAAGAATGAAGATTGACTTAGGGGGTGTTCGAAAAAACGAGATTAAACGCGAAATGTGATGAAAGCTCTACGATTCGGCAAAAAAGGGATAATAACTTATCAGCTAAAGGTAGGTCATATTAAGCGTCGTTAAACGTTCTTAATCGCGATGTTGGGTGG
This sequence comes from Primulina huaijiensis, assembly GCF_012295235.1. Taxonomy (NCBI): domain Eukaryota; kingdom Viridiplantae; phylum Streptophyta; class Magnoliopsida; order Lamiales; family Gesneriaceae; genus Primulina; species Primulina huaijiensis. The sequence continues at coordinate 7,807,185 of NC_133321.1, forward strand.
TTATTTTTTAATTTCAAATTTATTTATTTAACTATGTATGAGGATAGTCGAAAGTGTTGGTGTATCATTTTCTCGTACCCAATATGTAGAAAAAGTTCAAAATTTTTAAAGAAATTTTTGTTTTGACAATCAAATATTTTTGTGCGTCATATGTTAGTATTATTTACTTTTGTGTTCTAACATGCTAGACACCAATTTATTCTGGGATAAGCGGATATAGTCTTTTTAGTAATTCTCTACGAACAATCAACTAGATTAAATACCGTTCTTCGTTCTCCAAATTAGGTTGACGATTGAAATATGGATTTCTTGTTTAGATTGCACTAGAAATCTAAAAAAGTTTTGCATTGAGAATCGAGCAACTTGAAGATGTCATCTCTCTGCTGGGTGCACGACGGTGTGATGTGAATTTCCTGCATAACATTTTCTTAAAACATGCTTCGCTTGAAATAACATCAGCTTAAAAATTTTGCGTAGAGTCATGTTCATTGAAATGTGACACCATAACATAATTCGTTTGATCAAACTAACATCACAGCGTTTGAACAGCAAGGATCATCACAGCCTTTGGACTGGATATCCACTACAAATCATAAGAAAAGTTGGAAAGGTCCTTGGACACATTCTCCAGCTTTCAGACCCATACATGCGTAATTTGGCCACAAGACAACTTATATACCTCAAAATTAATATTTTTGCACGTTATATTTATTTAATAACTATCTGGACCTCATTTGATCGATCCCCAAGTATGCTGCCCCAATTTAAATCTTACAACTTAAAACGGCCAATGAACTTGCATCTTAGCTGTACATATCCAAAATTAAATAAAACGATTTATGAATTACCAAACGACTCCGGACTCGACTTGCCCTTAACCAACACCTTAAACTACTGTCCAGACCCTTAGGGCCACCTATGGAACAGTCCAAACCATCCCACACGAGCCATGCAACTCGAGACTCATTCTTTGCTTTATTCGGCCCAATTTTGACACTTTGGGTTCTTTACGGCTCCAAACAATCCACGGCTCGAATAAAACTTGACCATCACCTTAGACACTAACCAAGCCACTGATACAGCCCTTACCAATTCTGGTCGCGCGCAAAAGCCGTAGATCAAGCAAGCCGTGACAGCGCCTATCACGGGTTCCATGCGCACAACTGCCACTCCGCACTTTCAACGACTTTCCTACCCGACCAGACCATAACCGACCAATACCAGGCTCTCCTTCACACCTTAAGTCATGGTCAGACGAGCCTCAAACCCATTCCTAGCCCAGAACCATTCGGCCGAATCCAAAACAATCGCACTCGTCCGTACTGTGGCAGCAGCTGCGCTCCTTGCTTCCTATGCACGACCAGCCTGTTGGGGAATTACACCCCCGAAGCGATGCCAACCACGATGATAATATAGTACCCAAAAATGCGGAATAAAATAACCAACAAGAACACAAAGATTTACGTGGTTCACCCAATATAGGCTACATCCACGGAGCACTGCAACTTTTATAACTGGAAGAAATATTACAACAAGTGTATTACACCAATACACTCAATATTTCTCACACTCCCAACCCGAGTATACCGAGAAAATAATTTCTCTAACTCACACAAAGAGAATTCCCGCACTCAAGAAAAAAATACACTCTTTTTTTCTATGCACTCTCTTTTTATCAAAGCTAAAAAACTTTTGATTTTGGGATACAATAACTGAAGGAATTGAGCTCTATTTATAACTAATTCCCTACAGCAATTTTGTAAACAAACCGATGTGGGATACCAATTTCTGAATATTTTATTTTGACGTGGGGCCCACTTTTACCTAACAATTCTCCCACTTGAAAACTTGATTTCAATCATGTCTTCACACCATCAGTGCAGCAGCTCATATATCTCCATTTATACTTGCAGTCCAACTGAAGTTGAACACAACTTCAGTTTGTCCATGGTTACCGTCTTCGTGAGCATATCGGCTGGATTTTTACTTCCAGGAATCTTCTCCAGCATCAAGACTCCATCTTCCAGCACTGATCTGATGAAATGGTACCTAACCTGTATATGCTTTGTCCTAGCATGATAAACAGGATTTTTTGCTAAATGAATAGCACTCTGACTGTCACAGTGTAATGTGCTATCTTCAAGCTTCTGACCCAATTCCTCCAGAAAGGATTTCAACCATATCATCTCCTTGCTAGCTTCTGTAACTGCAACATATTCAGCCTCAGTAGTCGAAAGCGCAACAATCTTTTGCAGCTTAGACACCCAGCTTACAACTGTACCACCTAATGTGAACACATATCCAGTAGTACTTTTCCTGCCATCCAGGTCACCACCCATATCGGCATCGACAAAACCCTGTAAGCCAAATTTTGATCTCCTGAAGCATAAAGAACAACTAGCAGTACCTTTCAAATACCTGAGAATCCACTTAACTGCTTCCCAGTGTTGCTTTCCTGGATTACTCATAAACCTGCTCACAACTCCCACTGCATGTGCTATGTCTGGTCTTGTGCACACCATTGCATACATGAGGCTTCCGACAGCAGAAGCATAAGGAACCTTATTCATATAAGCCTGCTCCTGCTCCGTCGATGGTGATTGTGCTTTGGTTAGTTTGAAATGACTAGCCAAAGGAGTACTCACAGATTTAGCTTCATCCATATTAAATCTGCTAACCACCTTTTTCACGTACTCTTCTTGAGATAACTTCAAGAATCCATTCACCCGGTCTCTGAAGATCCTCATTCCAAGGATTTGCTTTGCAGCACCCAAATCCTTCATGGCAAATTCCTTTGATAAATCTTTCTTGAGTTTATCAATTTCTTCCAGACAAGCTCCAGCTATCAGCATATCATCTACATATAGCAGTAGTATGATATAAGAACCGTCAAACTTTTTCACATAACAGCAGTGATCAGCTTGACACCTTAGGAATCCATTTTCACTCATGAATCCATCAAACTTCTTGTACCACTGTCTTGGAGCTTGTTTGAGACCGTACAAGCTCTTCTGAAGTTTGCATACCATTCTCTCTTTTCCCCGTACTTCAAAGCCCTGTGGCTGCTTCATATAAATTTCTTCATCTAGGTCACCGTGAAGAAACGCAGTCTTTACATCCAACTGCTCCAAATGTAAGTCTTCCTTCGCCACTAGTCCAAGTACAGTCCTGATAGTGGTTAATTTAACCACCGGAGAGAAAATCTCGGTATAATCAATTCCTTCCCGTTGTTGGAAGCCTTTTACAACAAGTCTTGCCTTGTACCGCTTGCTACCATCATGCTCTTCTTTTAACCGGTACACCCACTTGTTATGTAACGCCTTTTTGCCTTGCGGAAGTTCTGTCAACTCCCACGTCTGATTGGATGACAGTGAATCCATCTCATCTTCCATGGCCAACTCCCACTTGGTTGAATCATCATTTTGCATTGCCTCTTCATAAGTCTCCGGTTCACCTTTGTCTGTCAGCAAAATATAGTGAAGTGCAGGGGAGTATCTATCAGGTGGTCTAATGGTTCTCAAAGATCTCCTGAGTTCAATCACCGGAGTTTGTGGGTCATCATCTTGTGCAGTTTCTTCTTCATCTTCCTGGTTACTGGTTTTCGATTCATTCACAGGAATGTTTGTCAATGGCACTTCATCAGTCTTCTCGACTTCAGGACATTCATCTCCAGCTCCAATGTCTGACTTGTCCTTGTACAGAAGTTTCTCATTAAAGATTACATCCCTGCTCCGAATGATCTTCCGATTTTGGTCATCCCAGAAACGATAACCAAACTCATTATCTCCATAACCAATAAAGAAGCACTTCTTTGATTTCGGATCAAGTTTTGTTCTGCTTGCTGAATCAATATGAACATAGGATAGACATCCAAACACTTTCAAGAAAGAAAGGTTTACTTCTTTGCCGCTCCAAACCTCTTCGGGTATTTTGTAGTCCAATGGTACCGAAGGTCCTCTGTTGATCAGATATGCTGCAGTGTTAACAGCATCAGCCCAGAATGATTTTGGCAATCCAGAATGCAATCTCATGCTCCTTGCGCGTTCATTCAAGGTCCTGTTCATCCTTTCAGCTACACCATTCTGTTGAGGTATACCAGGAATGGTTTTCTCCATCTTGATCCCGTTCTGTGCACAATATTTCTTGAACTCATCATCTTCATATTCTCCACCATTGTCAGACCGTAAGCACTTCACCTTCAAGTTGGTCTCATTTTCCACCATGGCTTTCCACCTTTTAAAGGTCTCGTAAACATCAGATTTATTTTTCAGAAAATAAACCCAAACTTTTCTACTCGAATCGTCAATGAATGTGACATATTATCTCGAGCCTCCAAGGGATGTCACAGGAGATGGTCCCCATACATCAGTATGAACCAGCTCCAACTTTGCTGCTTTCGGTTCT
>NC_133321.1:7813028-7938728 GCF_012295235.1 Primulina huaijiensis
CATCATTCACGCTGTAAATAAGCTGTATGTGTGTGTGTTCGGTTCAAATAATTTCAGATCTTTCATATACCATGTTTATGTCTTCGGGTGGTATGGTTTCATTGCATAACCTTTCACTACTCACGTTTTTGTCCTGACTCTGTGCGAGGGTGCTGCTGATCTATGGGTATGGGAGACCATAACGTCGAGGATGATGTGATCTTTGAGAGGGAGTCGAGATCTAAAGGGCAGGCTTGTGAACCGTGAGGTTTAGAAGGCTTCGGCTGTGCATGAGTTAGAACCCCGCCACGTTTCAGAACTTGTTGAGTCTAGTAAGATGTTGTACGTGAGCCATGGGTGTTTGGTTGAGATAGGAGTTCGGTCATGGGAGATAGAGCTTAGCCGACAGGTAATGGGTTAGGCTAGGCCGTTTTATGCCATGGTTTTGTGCAGCCGCTATTGTTTGAGTTTGGCTTAGTTTAAAAGGGGTCATTAGGTTCCTAATTGTGTGGTTTAAAGGTTGGATAGGTGGTGGGATTAGAGAGGACCGAAAGGTTGTGAGTTTTTGGGAAATTAGTGTGCATGAGGTGGTGAAATATGAGAGGGCCGAGAGTTTTGGCAAAGTTTGGAGTTTCAACCGAGAGTTTGGGCTGGAAAAAAATATAGTTTAGGATCTTTTAGTATTTTTTTTACATATGGTAAAATTTGGGAAAAATTTGGTTCAGTTTCGAGTCGATCCGGATTAAAACAGGGACTCCGGTCCAAGTTTTAAAACAAATCGGTTAAGTTGTGTATTGGGCTCGAGTTTACGTTTAGGAATGCTTTTGAATATGTTTTGGGATATTTTAAGGAGTTTGGTAAGCTTCGGGTCAATTTTAGAGGTCCAGGGTTGAAACGACAATTTTTGGGTTTATAGGGGCAAAATGGTCATTTTGCACCCGGGGTGAGATTTTAGTCCTAGCAGCGCCCTGAGCACAAATCATGATATTTTTAAATTTTCATGCATCACGTTTACGATTTTTAAGCTATTATAATAATTATGGTGCATGTTTGGTTTAAAGGAATTAAGAGAGAAAAAGTAAGAAAGTGAAGAGCACTCCGTCTCCACCGCGCCGCGTCGTTATTTCGTTTGTTTTCTGTCAAAACAAACCAAGGCATGTTTATATCTTCTTTCACTCTTCAATCAAGTCATATAGGTATTTTTAAATATCGCAAGTACATGATTTTAATGCAAGAAAATCGAAATTGTTCATATTCAATTATGTTATTTAATTATATTACGTGCAAAAATATTCATTTTGAGATTTATGCGATATTGCTTGTGGTCACTTTACTATCATGCTTAAGTCCGGTCGCCAGTTACCGGCCCGGTCGCCAGTTACCGGTCAGTTCAGTTGTTTCACCCAGTATACTGTGGCAGTAGTCTGATCAGACATACATTATTAAGTCCGGTCGCCAGTTACCGGCCCGGTCGCCAGTTACCGGTCAGTTCAGTTCAGTTCAGTTCAGGGACCACTTGCGTAGACCATAATCTCACCAGAAAATTATTACAAGTTATTTCATTACAGGGCTCCAAGGAGCAAACATTTTCACTATGATATTTTCAGTTCAGTTATGCACGTACTATAATTACCAATGAAATGATATTTTACGTTACACCTCAGTACAGGAAATTTTCACTTGCATGCGATTTTATTATTTATTTACTTGTTATTTACGATATATGCATGCTGAGTCTTTAGGCTCACTAGACTTGATTGTTGTAGGTACTGATGATGTCGGGACCGAGGGCGGGGATCAGTGAGCCAGCTCGAGTCGGCAGTAGTGGGACCCGAGGACCTCATTTTCAGCATTTATTATTTTTTGATTGCTCAGACATTTTTATATACTGTTGGATAAATTTCTAACTGTTGTTTCGAAAAATGTTAATTTCTTCCGCTGTCACTTTGAACATCAAACTTTATTTATCAGTTCAATTACGAATGGGGCAATTTTATTTATTTAAAAAGAAAATTTTTACATTTTCCGCAATTTTTCAAGCACGGATTTTTAGGCCTTTACAAGAGCAGATCTCGATGATGTTGCTTCACCCGAGTCTTTCCTGCGAACTTCTTCAGCAAAGATTTGATCTCTAACATCATTGAGTTGTAGTTTTCCTTTTCCAACAGAGTTGCTAACCGCTGCCCGCATCGGTTCCCAATTGTCTGGTAAAGACGCCAAAAGAATAAGTGCCCGAATCTCATCATCAAATTTAATTTCAACCGATGTCAGCTGTGAAACAATCGTGTTGAATTCATTGATGTGTTTAGCCACCGATGCATCTTCTCTCATCTTCAAGTTAAATAACTTCTTCATGAGATGTACTTTATTATTTGCCGATGGCTTTTCGTACATGTCCGACAAAATGGACATCATCTCCTCCGTTGTTTTTGCCTCCGCCACGTTATGTGCCACGTTCTTCGTTAGGGTCAATCGTATCACACCTAACACTTGCCGGTCAAGAAGCTTCCAGTCATCATTCTCCATCTTTTCCGGCTTCTTTCCAGATAGAGGTTGATGCAACTTCTTGCTATACAAATAATCAATAATTTGTAGTCGCCAGAACGTAAAATCTGTACCGTCGAATTTGTTGATTCCCGGTCCCGATCCATCATCTCCGGCCATCACCTCTCTAGCCTTAACAAAAAATCTAAAAACTCTTTTCTGATGTGGAAGATCAGACAAAGCTGCAACCACAGAGCATACTCAGAATTCTTAAGAATTTTCACAACAAGGCTCTGATACCAGTTGTTGGGGAATTACACCCCCGAAGCGATGCCAACCACGATGATAATATAGTACCCAAAAATGCGGAATAAAATAACCAACAAGAACACAAAGATTTACGTGGTTCACCCAATATAGGCTACGTCCACGGAGCACTGCAACTTTTATAACTGGAAGAAATATTACAACAAGTGTATTATACCAATACACTCAATATTTCTCACACTCCCAACCCGAGTATACCGAGAAAATAATTTCTCTAACTCACACAAAGAGAATTCCCGCACTCAAGAAAAAAATACACTCTTTTTTTCTATGCACTCTCTATTTATCAAAGCTAAAAAACTTTTGATTTTGGGATACAATAACTGAAGGAATTGAGCTCTATTTATAACTAATTCTCTAAAGCAATTTTGTAAACAAACCGATGTGGGATACCAATTTCTGAATATTTTATTTTGACGTGGGGCCCACTTTTACCTAACACAGCCCACTTCCGACCCAACAAAGACTGATAAACAACATCTAAAAACATCTTAATTCATGACCATACCCAGCAGCAACAGCCTAGACGATCCACACGAAGCCTACGCATCAAAAACTCATTGAAAACTTGAAGAAACTTGTGCAAAAAATTTCAGCATGTGTATAAATGATTTTGATTCAAATCTTTTATGTAGGCAAACGTTTTGCATGTTTATTTATCATCAAATAACAGTATATAACAAGATTGATGCATAAAAGAAAGTCTTAGAAAATGCCTTTGCATTTAAATGCTCGAATAAACGAATACTGGCACGAGAGAACGTAGACGATGAACGGAGAATGATTGTAGACGTTTTTTGTAACAAAAACTTGTGAAAATTCACCAAAATATTGTAGATGGATGTGGAGAAGTGAAAGAAGCTACTTGGAGGACAAAACCCTAGCTTCTCACGTTTTTTATGTGTCTGTTCGTGTGTGTGCTTTATTCCTTTTTTTTTTTTCTAACATTGCAAATTAATTATATACTAACTAAACAAATTAATTAAGTCATAAAATAATTTAATAAAATATTAAACATCATGCTCAAGAATAAAATATCATATTTTCAAAAATTTGCTAATATCATAATAAAAATATTTTAATTCATCTAATAATTTAAATTTGACTTTAAAATGCTAAAATTCATAAATATTTTAAAATAAATAATTTTTTGGATTAAAATAAAAATATAACATTAAATTTTTGCACCTTAATTGTCTCCGGTCTCATATCTTCGGCCAAACATCGAATATTCGCCTGAATATCTTAAACTCGAGAAATACAATTAAATCTCAAGAAAATAAACATATAAATATTTAAACTAAAGTAAACATATGAAATGCATCATTCAATCAATTTAAATCATTTAAATTAATTAACTCATTAAATTATGCATACGGTCTACATGTACTGATTTTCGGACACTACATTATTATTTAAGGGAGTTGAAACAAAGTTTGTTGGGTGTGGGGAGTAAGGATAAATTTTTTTTTGGGTTTGGGAATTTATATCCAATTTACCCATTTATTTTTTCCATTTCCTTATTCTGATTACTATGCACATGAAACATCTCTAACTCGTTTTTTTTCTAAAACGCCTCAACATTTATTTTACTCAAAACTAAACAACTGTAGTAAAATTCATAAAAATCGTAAACGTCAAACCAAACATAAAACTACTATTTTTCAAAAACAACGTAAACGTCTTAACTCCTCTGAAAAACCTCTATTACTACCAAAAGTCATCAAAATCTTTAAATTAATGCAAAAGCGTAATTGTGCAAAAAAACAAGCAAAGGTCCTCAGGTTATTGCCATTTTCTACCGATCAAAAAGACTTTCACCATGACTCAGTACGCAGAGCTGTATATCAGAGAGATAGTCAAACTGCATTGGATTCCAGTGTCCATCGTGTCAGACAAGGACCCGAGATTCACGTCTGCGTTCTGGAAAAGACTGCATCAGGCATTGAGTACCAAGTTACTATTAAGTACAACCTTCCATCCTCAGACCGACAGTCAGTCAGAGAGGGTGATTCAGATCTTGGAGGACCTACTCAGAGCTTGCGTGATCGACTTCCAGGACAGCTAGGAGCCGAAGTTACCTCTCGTGGAGTTCATATACAACAATAGTTATTAGACATCTATTGGTATGGGCTTTATACAAGGCACTTTATGGGAGAAAGTGTGGGTCACTAGTCTATTGGGATGAGGTATGGGAAAGAGCAGAGTTGGATCCAGACATTGTGAGACAGACTGCAAAGCTAGTGGTTAAGATCCGAGACAAGATGAAGACCGCTCAGAGCCGACGGAAGAGTTATGCAGATCAGCGGCACAAGGATCTAGAGTTTGCAGCAGGCGATCATGTATTCGTGAAGGTCGCACCGATGAAAGGTGTGATGAGATTCGGGGAGAAAGGCAAACTTAGTCCTAGATTCATAGGACCATTCGAGATCCTATAGAGAGTGGGGACACTAGCTCACAGAGTCGCATTACCGTCGAATCTGGTTGGAGTTCATAATGTGTTCCACGTCTCGATACTGCGGAAGTACATGTCGAATCCTTCGCACGTGCTGAACTATGAGCCTCTGCAGTTGACGCTGAACTTGTCTTTCGAGGAGAGACCGACCCGGTTATTGGACATGTAGGAGAGGAGGCTCCGGAACAAGGTGATCCAAATGGTCAAAGTCAAGTGGCTGAATCATTCAGAGTAGGTGTTTACTTGGGAGACTGAGACATAGATGAAGGGTCGATACCCGGAATTATTCGGTATGTCTTAAATTTCGAGGAAAAAATTCAATATAAGGGGGAGGAATTGTAAGGTCTAAAAATTTCGAACTACGTAACTGATTGCATGCAATCTAGGGTTTTTCTAAAATATGTGTTTAATTATTTTAATGCATGATCATGACATGGATAGATGTTTTATTTCATGGTTTGTTAAGATTTCATTTACTAAGGCTTTTATTAGTATTTCACGCTCGAACGACGAATGGAGACCGGGGATAGTTAAAGAAAAATGTTTTTATTAAATAATTATTTTTAATTATTTAGTATATGATGAATATATGCGAGATTTTCGAAAAAGGTATTTTTCCTCATCGAGTCATATTTTAACTAGTTTGCAAATTGTAGCAAGTCAGTGGACTTTTTGAGGGTTCGAGCAATATTTTGAAAAACGTACCTAAACAAAATATTTTACGGGAGTATTTTTGAGCTTAATGGGACTATTTTAATACATAATGGGCCTAAAATCCTACTTAACCTCATTATTTTTAATTAAGGGTCCATTATACTAATTATTATAATTAACCCTACCCTCCCAAAACCTAATCACCATTCGGCCGCCCCTCTACACCTGTAGCAGCAACATTTCGAAAATCCAGCAGCCTCCCTACTCAACTTTTGTAAGAAATTTTCAAAGGAACTCCTCTTCCCTTTGGTGTCCGTTCTACGCGATCGTATCAAGGTTTTCGAGCGTAAATACGCAAAGACACGCCCTATACCTCATTTTTCTCATCATTCACATCATTATATGTTGATTTGTATGTTTATGCATGAGAAATATCGGATCTATCATCTTGCATTAGCTTTTACACGATTTTGACATGATGCTCACGTTTTCCCTTGTGCGTATAAGGGGCTGCTAGATCAAGACTTGTAAGGGCTGTACATGTTCAGATCAAGGGTGTCTAGGTGCTGGAGTCGGATCTGGATTGGCCGATCGGGTGAGGAAAAGAAAAGGGGCACGGCTGCGTGGGTTGAACCAGGCCATGGTGCGGACCTTGTTGGGTCCAAGCCATGGTCTGGCGATGTCCAAACGTCGCTGGTCGTGAACTGAGAGCTTGTTCGAAGGAGGGCTCGCTTAGGGCTTGAATGTATTGAACCATGCATGACTGCATGAATGGGGCTATAGGCATGGTCTAGGTCGGTCTAGGAGGGTCCAGTGGTGGGATAGGAAGGGTTGGTTCAGGTCTTGTCCAAGCTGGTTTAGCCTAGGGTCGAGAATTCGAAGGGTGGATGCAACTAGGGGTCGAGTTTAAAAACGAATTGTAAAGGTTACTGTATGGGCTCGATTTTACGTCTAAGAAATGATTATAAATATGTTTTGAGGTGTTTTAATAAGTTTGGTTGGCTTCGGGTCGAAATTTTGAGGTCCAGTGGTAAAATGGTTAATTAGGATTTCCAAGGGCAAAATGGTCATTTTGAACGCGAGTCGAGTTAGCATTCTTGGAAGCACCCTGATCACGAAAATATGAATGTTTAAAATGTACATGTTTATTATGAACATAAGTTTTATGAAAATACGGAAAATACGTTGCATGCTTGGTTTCAAGAAGATATACATATGTGCATGAATTTTATAAGTGATGAATACGATGACATGTTTGAAGGAGGTGAGTTGGTTGTGACTAATACAAACACGAACATGTAAGGCCAAGATTCAGTGGATGGGTAAAACTGTCGCTGATGTCCCCGTCGTCGGGTACCGCGATTATAAGTATATGGATCCATCGACTAGAGCTTATACGAAAGTCACAACTAATGATCTGATTTCAATAAAGAAAAATTAGCACGTATATGATTACATGATGAGATATGATTTGAATATGTTTACGTTACATATGTTGAGTCACGAGTTTATTTACAGTTTTATATCGATTCATGTTGTCAGATTAGATACATGTTATTGATATCTGTTTCATACTTTTATTACGGTTTATATGATTGCATGTATACATTATTTATACTGGGAATATTATTCTCACCAGAGTTATCCGACTGTTGTTGTGTTTGTATGTGTGCATAACAACAGGTGGGACATGATCAGGGTCGAGAAGAGGATGAGAGATTACAGATTAGCGTGGAGATCCGGGCCCAGAAGTAGATTTGGTTTCGACACTTGAGATGTAAGGCATGAGACTATAGAAATGATATTATTTTAATCCGAGATTATTGAATTAGAGAATTATGGAGTGTTGAATTATATTCCAAGATGTTTGCAATTCTTTAGGATTGGAATTGAATCGAAAAGATTGAATAGGGGCTGATGTGCAATTAATGAGAAATTGAGGGACTAAAGTGCAATAAGTGGGATTTACCACTTGTCATGCCGTGCAAGAGGAAGCTTGGGACGTGTCACATTGCTACTTTTTCACTCCATTTCATTCAGATTTTGTTTTAAGGATATGGCCGAAACCCTCCATGGATGAAAGCTTCAAGTTCCTTTCTCATTTTTCAAGTTTCATTGAGATGATCCAACCATAATTTCTTGAAATTGAATTTAGATTCTTGCTCCTCAACTCAAGGGCTTCAAGGTGAGGTAAAATTCATCAATTTTCAGCATGTTTCGAAATCTATATGTTGGAGGAATTGTGATTTTATTAGAGATATATGTTCTTGAATAGCTAGAGATCATAACGCCGTAAACGGATCGATTATCGGATGTCGTATGCAATTTGTGTAAAATTCCAGCATGTTGGCCGAAACTAGATGGTGCAGAAATATTGTGTTTTGGCTTGGTATTGTTGTGGATTATGAGTTGTTGATGTTAGTTATTGTTGTTTGAGTTATCGGGATACCGAAATTGCGCCGTTATGCCGCCGAATTTGATATAGAATGAGTTAATCAATTTCATGTCTTGAGTGGAGTTTGATATTGCTAATGTGGAGTTCGAATTGTGCATTCCAGATTTGGTATGGATAGCTTTGAGTTCGAATGTGTAGCTCCAACCTTGGCTAGAAGAATGAGCAATATTTCCTAACTTGTGTTCTTGTTGACCGAGAAAAGTTGAGCAAGATTGTGTCAAGTGTGATAGCATCCAAGAACCGAAAAGAAAGGTATAATTCATGTTGATTCGGGAAGATACAACTCGAGTTAGATTTGATTCGAGTTTCCCAAAATCACATACTAGATTTGTATACCTTGCTATGCTTGTGCTTTATCTTGATTTATTTACACGCATTGAGATAGGAGAGTCATTGGCAGATTTGCCAAAATTTCTAGATGTTCGGTGGTGTCGAAGCATAGGAGAAGATCGACTCCGATTGTAGATATTCGATACAGACAGGACCGAAGTCTAGGAATAAGACGTACCGCCACCACGAGTGGGAGAGTAGGTGGGAGACTTGTTACGTCTTATTCACACCGGGATCCCTAGCCTTAGATATGAGTCGAGTCAAAAAATAAGAGTCGAAAAGTTTTATCTGTATTCACCAATGTGTCATAATTACCGATTCATGTGTTATGATTTTGTATTTAATTGCATGACATGCATGTATACATGTTTGATACTGGGTTTTGTTCCCACCGGAGTATCCGGCTGTTGTTGTGTCTGTATGTGTGCATAACAACAGGTCGGACAGGATCAGGGTCGAGACAAAGATGAGAGATCGAGATAGCATGGTGATTACGGGCATAGACGATGAACTAGTGGTTCTACATGTTGATCTGTAGTTGTTTTTTTTTTAAAACGCCAGTTTGTATGACTGTAATGAATCAAGACATGTATTTACTTCGGTTGAAATAAAATAGAGATATCATTTGTGTATGATTTATATACAATTGTTTTTGATATTAAGAGCAAAATTTTGACCCACATTTTCTAGCAAAGATCCACTTAATCCCAAAGATAATTGAGTTAGAGCCTGGGTCCCCACAACAAGTGGTATCAGAGCGATAGATCCTTTAGACTGAAATAGAATAGAATGAGCGGGGGTAGAACGAATTTTTCTTCCTTGCTCTGATTGTGCTAGCATGATTTATTTCTTTCACTATTATATGTTGTATTGTTATCTGAGTTGATTACAACATATATTTGCAAAGACTGAATCAGAACCGATTCTGGATCAGAGGAGGACTGAGACAGATTGTATAGATTGTGTACTAATCCGTTTGATAATCAAATATGCCTTCTCGACGAGTACCGCAACCAGTAGCAGGTCGGGCACCAGAACAGGGCAGTACATCCAATGATCCGATGGATGTGACCGCTACACCGATGGAGACGTTGTTTAAGCGGTTTCAGTCATTCCGACCACCGACACTGAAGGGCACAGAAAATTCAGTTGAATGTGAAAGTTGGCTCGATGACATCGAGATGTTATTTGAATCTCTTGACTAGACTGACGAGCGACGAGTTAAACTTATTGGGCATCAACTGCAAGAAGTTGCAAAGAACTGATGGCTTACCACGAAAAGAGCCTTGGAGCATCGTGGCACAAAGATCACTTGGAAAGTTTTCAAAGCCGAGTTCTATCAACGATTCTTTCCCGTGTCCTACCGAAAAGACAAAGGTGCTGAATTTGCTAATTTGAGACAAGGACAGCTGAACATCGAAGAATATGTTGCTAAGTTCTCTGCATTGCTCCGATTTGCCCCTCATGTTGCAGAAAATGATGAGGCCATTGCAGATCAGTTTATTAATGACTTGAATCCAGATATTTTTACTTTGGTAAATACTGGTAGACCTAACAACTTCGCTGAAGCGTTGAACGGTGCCAAGGGGGCGGAAGCTGGACTGCTTAGGCAGCGAAGCACTCCTTATGTCGCTCCGAGTCCAAGACCACCATAGCCCTCTTTTCAACCTCCTCCCAGATTCGAGAGCAGTGATAGTAGCAGCGGGAGAAAAGACAAGTTGAAAGCGAAAGGCAAACAGTTCAAGAGATCAGAATGCAGTTCGACGAGCTCCGGTAGATCACGACAGAGAGGTCCTAGTCAGAGTACAGAATATACATGTGTGTATTGCAGCTCTTGTGGAGGTAGACATGATACCGAGCAGTGTCAGGGTGTGATGGGTCGCTGCAATATCTGCAGACAGTAGGGACACTTCGCCAGGGTTTGTACACAAAAAGGGGTACAACAAGCTCAGAATGTAGGAGCATCTGGGTCAGTAACTTAGCCTGAGAGGCAAGTTTAATCTGTTTACTCCTTTCAGCCGACCCCTACACAGAGCCAGCCCCGAGCCAGAGGTGGCCAGACAGTGAGCCAGCCTTCCAGACAGCAGGCTCAGGTGTTTGCACTGACAGAGGAGCAGGCCCAAGATGCACCAGACGATGTTGTCGCAGGTAACTGTTTTCTTTGCGGTTATCCTGCCTATGTTTTGATAGATACAGGTGCATCTCATACATTCCTATCAGAACGTTTTGCATTGATGCATTGCCTGTCGAGTCATTATCTGCCGTAGTGTCTGTTACTTCTCCGTTGGGAAGTAGTCTTATATCCGTGACTTCAGTTAGACATTGTATGCTACAGTTCGAGGGTCACGAGATTGAGTTAGAATGTGTTGTGCTTGGGCTATCTGATTTTGATTGTATTGTCGGTATTGATATGTTAACAAAGTACCGAGCCACTGTAGATTGTTTCCAGAAGATTGTCAGGTTCAGACCAGAGATGGCTGACGAATGGAAATTCTAAGGTAAGGGTTCCAGATCTCGGATTCCCTTAGTATCTGTTTTGATGATGACACGATTGTTACAAAAAGGAGCAGAGGGGTTCCTTGTCTATTAAGTAGATCTACTGAAATCGAGCCCGTCATTGGCAGATCTGCAAGTGGGACGTGAGTTTGCCGATGTATTCCCCGACGAGATTCCAGGGTTACCTCCAGCTCGAGAGGTAGATTTTAGCATCGATCTCATTCTAGGTACTGTTCCTATATCCCGAGCTCCGTACAAAATGACACATATTGAACTGAAAGAACTGAAAACACAACTAGAAGATCTTCTAGCCAAGGGATATATCAGACCGAGTGTATCTCCTTGGGGTGCACCAGTGCTATTTTTGCCGAAAAAAGACGGTTCGATGCGATTGTGCATTGATTACCGACAACTAAACAAAGAAACGGTGAAGAAAAAATAGCCTTTGCCTCGTATCGACGACTTATTTGATCAGTTGCAGGGATCTGCTGTCTATTCTAAGATTGATTTGAGATCCAGATATCACCAGATGAGAGTCCGAGATGTTGATATACCAAAGACAGCATTCCGAACCAGGTACGGACATTATGAATTTATTTTCATGCCTTTCGGTTTAACAAATGCTCCAGCGGTGTTTATGGGACTGATGAATCATGTCTTTCAGAAATATCTGGATGAGTTTGTAATTGTTTTTATCGATGATATTTTGGTATATTCCAAGAGTATGTTTGAGCATGCCGAACACTTAAGAATTGTGTTGCAGACGCTGAGAAATGAGAAATTATATGCTAAACTGTCAAAATGCGAGTTTTGGTTGAGACAGGTTGTCTTTTTGGGGCATATCATATCTGGAGACGGTATTTCAGTTGATCCAAGTAAAGTTGAAGCTGTAATCAGATGGCCTAGACCGACTTCTGTGCCAGAGATACGCAGTTTCATGGGTCTAACAGGGTACTATCGACGATTCATCAAAGATTTCTCCAGTATCGCGAAGCCGATTACCCAGTTGACACAAAAAAATGCGCCATTTGTGTGGTCTGAAGCTTGTGAGTCTAGCTTCTTGGAGTTGAAGAGACGATTGACCAGTGCTCCAGTATTGACGATACCTTCAGGTATGGGTGATTTCGTTGTATATTGTGATGCATCTCACAAAGGGTTATGATGTATTCTTATGCAGCGAGGACATGTGATTGCATATGCCTCGAGACAGTTGAAGCCACACGAGACTCGGTACCCAATTCATGATCTTGAATTGGCGGCCATTGTATTTTCACTCAAGATATGGTGACACTATCTCTATGGCGAGAAGTTTGAAATCTACTCTGATCACAAAAGCCTGAAGTATCTGATTTCTCAGTCAGAATTGAACACGAGACAATGAAGATGGCTTGATCTGCTGAAAGACTTTGATTGCGAGATCAAGTATTATCCAGGAAAATCAAATGCAGCAGCAGATGCCTTGAGTCGAAAAGTATGTGCTTTATCCTTATCGACGATAGGTGTGAATAGGGGTTGATGTGCAATTAATGAGAAATTGAGGGACTAAAGTGCAATAAGTGGGATTTACCACTTGTCATGACATGCAAGAGGAAGCTTGGGACGTGCCACATTGCTACTTTTTCACTCCATTTCATTCAGATTTTGTTTTAAGGATTAGCCGAAACCCTCCATGGATGAAAGCTTCAAGTTCCTTTCTCATTTTTCAAGTTTCATTTAGATGATCCAACCATAATTTCTTGAAATTGAATTTAGATTCTTGCTCCTCAACTCAAGGGCTTCAAGGTGAGGTAAAATTCATCAATTTTCAGCATGTTTCGAAATCTATATGTTGGAGGAATTGTGATTTTATTAGAGATATATGTTCTTGAATAGCTAGAGATCATAACGCCGTAAACGGATCGATTATCGGATGTCGTATGCAATTTGTGTAAAATTCCAGCATGTTGGCTGAAACTAGATGGTGCAGAAATATTGTGTTTTGGCTTGGTATTGTTGTGGATTATGAGTTGTTGATGTTAGTTGATTGTTGTTTGAGTTATCGGGATACCGAAATTACGCCGTTATGCCGCCGAATTTGATATAGAATGAGTTAATCAATTTCATGTCTTGAGTGGAGTTTGATATTGCTAATGTGGAGTTCGAATTGTGCATTCCAGATTTGGTATGGATAGCTTTGAGTTCGAATGTGTAGCTCCAACCTTGGCTAGAAGAATGAGCAATATTTCCTAACTTGTGTTCTTGTTGACCGAGAAAAGTTGAGCAAGATTGTGTCAAGTGTGATAGCATCCAAGAATCGAAAAGAAAGTTATAATTCATGTTGATTCGGGAAGATACAACTCGAGTTAGATTTGATTCGAGTTTCCCAAAATCACATACTAGATTTGTATACCTTGCTATGCTTGTGCTTTATCTTGATTTATTTACACGCATTGAGATAGGAGAGTCATTGGCAGATTTGCAAAAATTTCTAGATGTTCGGTGGTATCGAAGCATAGGAGAAGATTGACTCCGATTGTAGATATTCGATACAGACAGGACCGAAGTCTAGGAATAAGACGTACCGCCACCACGATTGGGAGAGTAGGTGGGAGACTTGGGCCTGATATGATTCGTGAAATGACTGAGAAAGTGAAACAGGATAGACAAGCCAAGTATGCGAATGTACATCGTCGACCGTTACTGTTTGAACAAGGAGATAGAGTATTTTTAAAGATTTCTCCGTTCAAAGGCATTGTGAGATTTGGCAAATGCGGGAAGTTATCTCCTAGATACATCGGTCCGTACGAGATTCTGGAGAAGATTGGCGATCGAGCATATCGACTTGCTCTTCCTCCTTCACTTTCGGGGATACATGACGTTTTTCATGTATCGATGCTACGAAAATATATGCCTGATGCTTCTCATGTCATTCAGCCTGAAGAGGCGGAGCTTGACGATACGCTGAGTTATTTAGAGCAACCATTACAGATTCTTGATCAAAAAGAAAAACAGCTCAGAACGAAGACTATTCCGCTAGTGAAAGTCCAATGGAGTCGTCATGGCATTGAAGAAGCAACTTGGGAAACAAAATCAGAGATGAGACAGAGATATCCAGAGTTATTTTCATGATGTGAGTATTTATTTAGTTTTGATTATATTGCTTCTTGTACATACTTTAATTGATTGCAACTCATATCTTAGAGGGGGATAATTGTAAGGCCCGAGACTATAGAGATGATATTATTTTAATCCGAGATTATTGAATTAGAGAATTATGGAGTGTTGAGATATGAGTCGAGTCAAAGGATAAGAGTCGAAGAGTTTTATCTGTATTCAGCAATGTGTCATAATTACTGATTCATGTGTTATGATTTTGCATTTAATTGCATGACATGCATGTATAAATTTTTGATACTGGGATTTGTTCTCACCGGAGTATCCGGCTGTTGTTGTGTCTGTATGTGTGCATAACAACAGGTAGGACAGGATCAGGGTCGAGACAAAGATGAGAGATCAAGATAGCGTGGTGATTACGGGCATAGACGATGAATTAGTGGTTCTACATGTTGATCTGTAGTTATTTTTTTTTAAAACGCCAATTTGTATTACTGTAATGAATCAAGACATGTATTTACTTCGGTTGAAATAAAATAGAGATATCATTTGTGTATGATTTATATACAATTGTTTTTGATATTAAGAGCAAAATTTTGACCCACATTTTCTAGCAAAGATCCACTTAATCCTAAAGATAATTGAGTTAGAGCCCGGGTCCCCACATGAGACGTAGTGGTTGAACCCTAGTTTGATGTAAATGTACTTAGTACAAGACTTGTACTTTTACTTTTAATGTTTTATCAGATTGATTGTGTTATGTTCCGCATTGGTATAAAAAAAATTTTAGACCCAGTTTATTTAATTGATCAACTTATTCCTAAAGATAATTCAGAAATGAATTAACGTCCGGGTTCCCACAGCAGGTGGTATCTGAGCAGTAGGTTCTAGAATTGTAGGTTCTTGAGACTGAGATAGGGGCTAGTGAGCGGGGTAGATTGAGTTTTCTTTCCTGCTTCTACATGTTAGCATTGCCTTATGTTATGATGTTTTACTGCATGTTTTCCTAATTATCTGATTTGATTGGTAACCTATATTATTTGAGGAATGAATCAGAATCGATTCTTGATCAGAGGTAAGATGATCAGAAGGGGGCTGAGACAGATTTGTCAAATATGATTGCTAACCCTTTTGATAATCAGATATGCCTCCTCAAAGAATCCCAGAACAGGGTAGTACCTCTGCTAATCCGATGGATGTGACAGCGACACCGATGGAAAAACTGCTGAAGAGATTTCAGTCATTCAAACCAGCGACTCTGAAATGAACTGAGACATCTGTTGATTGTGAGAGTTGGTTGGATGACATCGAGATGTTATTTGATTCATTGGATTATACAGATGAACGAAGAGTTAGACTGATTGGGCACCAGTTGCATGATGTTTCAAAGAATTGGTGGCTCACAACAAAGAGGGCATTGGAGCATTGAGGTACAGTTATTAGCTGGAAAATCTTTAAGACTGAATTCTATCAAAGATTTTTCCTAGTATCGTACAGAAAAGACAAGGGAGCAGAGTTTGCTTATTTGAGACAGGGTCAACTGAACATAGAGGAATATGTGGCTAAGTTATCTACTTTGTTGCGATTTTCTCCACATGTTGCTGAGAATGACGAAGCTGTTGTTGATCAGTTCATCAATGGGCTGAATCTTGAGATCTTTATATTGGTGAACACTGGGAGACCGAATAACTTTGCCGATGCTTTGAACAGAGCGAAGGGAGCTGAAGCGGGTCTGATAAGGCATAAAGGAGCTTCGTATGTTGCACCAGCACCGAGACCACAGCAGCCATCTATTACAAAGTTTCAGCAACCCCCTCCCAGATTTGAGAGTGGCAGTAGCAGCAGTGGAAGGAGAGATCAGTTGAAAGCCAGAGGGAAACAGTTTAAGAAGTCTGGCAGCAGTTCTTCTAGCTCCAGTGGTTCCAGTCAGAGTTATACCGGGGCTTATTGCAGGACTTGCGGAGGGAGACATCCCACAAAGCAATGCCAAGGAGTACTTGGTAGTTGCCGCATCTGCAGACAGCAGGGACATTTTGCTAGAGTATGCCCACAGAGAGGTTCCCAGGGATTCCAGGGAGGAGAATAAGCTGGATCAATGGCACAGCCTGATAGACGAGCATCTGCTGTTCACTCATTCCAGCCAGCCCCTACTCAGTCACCGTCGAGGCCAGGAGGAAGCCAGACAGTTAGCCAGCCTCCGAGAGAGCAGGACAGAGTATTCTCTTTGACTGAAGAAAAAGCCCAGGAAGCACCAGATGATGTTGTTGCAGGTAACTGTGCTCTTTGTGGTTATCCTGCTTACGTATTGATTGATACGGGTGCATCCCATACATTTATTTCGAAGCGATTTGCATTGATTCATGCATTGCCTGTTGAGTCCTTATCTGCTGTAGTATCTGTCTCTTCTCCTTTGGGGACAAGATTGATATCAGTGAATTCTGTTAAATATTGTATGCTACAATATGATGACCATGAGATTGAATTAGATTGTATTGTACTTGGATTGTCTGATTTTGACTGTATTCTTGGTATTGATATGCTGACCAAGTACAGAGCAACCGTTGATTGTTTCCATAAGATTGTGAGATTAAGACCTGATATGGCTGATGAATGGAAATACTACGGTAAGGGCTCTAGAGCTAGAATTCCTTTGATATCTACTATGTCTCTGACTCGATTATTGTATCAAGGAGCGGAAGGATTCCTTGTATATTCAGTTGACGTACTGAAATCGAGCCCATCATTGGCTGATTTGCCAGTGGTATGTGAGTTTGCTGATGTCTTCCCAGATGAGATTCCGGGATTGCCTCCAGTCAGAGAGATAGACTTTAGCATTGAGTTGGTACCAGACACAGTTCCTATTTCTATAGCTCCGTATAGACTGGCACCGATTGAATTGAAAGAATTGAAAGAGCAGTTCATCAGACCGAGTGTTTCTCCTTGGGGTGCTCCAGTATTGTTTGTCAGAAAGAAGGACGGTTCAATGAGACTCCGCATTGACTGCTGTTGTCACTTTGATTGTTGCACTCCCAAGAGCAGGTTGTCCACAAGTAGTATAATTCGGTGAGTCCGATATCGTATCCACAGAGAAGCTAAGGTAATTACAAGTCCACTACAATGTCTTTTTGTTTTGCTTTTGTTTTTGTTTCTTTTTAATTTTAATTGTTTGAATCTTTAATGGGTAAATTTTAATTGTTCAAATTTTAATTTAAGTAGTTGAGATTAAAGGATCCACTCTTGGTATTTTAATAAAGTTAACATTAACGAACAATATTGAAATCCACTTAATAAAATGGTTTCAATATATTAAATAATCATATTTATATTATGTTATAAATTATTATCTTATAAGTATATAATATATACCAAAACTTATAAATGTGGTCAAGTATTTATTGTGCTATATATATTTGTAAACACTAAATCAAGGTTCCCACTTTAAATGGTTGGTAAAACCAAACAAACATTTAAATGGTACCAATAAATTAATACTATGATATATTCATATATAATAAATCAAAGAATCCAACTTAAATGGTTGGTAAAACCAAACTAACATTTAAATGTTTGCAAGAATTTAATATTATAATATATTTATATATAATAAATCAAGGCATCCACTTTAAATGGTTGGTAATACCAAACTAACATTTAAATGGTTCCAAAAATTTAGTGTAACATATAGCAACAATAAATCAAAACTCCCACTTGTATGTAGGGTATAAAAATGTTTAAAGAAATAAATATAACATAAACAATAAATAATGATTAAATAATATAAAACATAGATTATTACCTTTTAATAACCTTATTATCATGCCAAGATATTCTCCAACAACCTTATTATCAAAACTCCCACTTGTAAGTAGGGTATAAAAATGTTTAAAGAAATAAATATAACATAAACAATAAATAATGATTAAATAATATAAAACATAGATTCTTACCTTTTAATAACCTTATTATCATGCCAAGAGTTTCACCTTATCATCTCAACTTTAGGAAGTTAGCTATTCATTATTCAAAGTGTAAAACTTTGAATATGAAATTAACATGCTAATTGTATTTAAATGAAGAAATAAANTGACAAAATTTAATGACACTACTTACCTCATTGTCGGGTATGCAACGTCGAAAAATTTGATCCGGAAAATACTTGAACAGATACGGATCATCCCAATAAAAGTTTTTTACCTCATTCAAAAATTTTCTTTTATCTTGAGAACTCCATTGCGGTGGCATTTTTCCTGTCACAAGAAAATTTACTATGTTAGCAAACCAAGGTGTAGTAGTAACTGAAAATAGATGTTCATCAGGAAAATTATCGTTAATTGGAGTCATTTCACAAGATGATCCTTTTACTAGTCTTGATAAATGATCGGCTACAACATTCTCGGTTCCTTTTTTATCTTTGATCACAATGTCAAATTCTTGGAGCAAAAAAATCCATCGTATCAGTCGTGGCTTTGCATCCTGTTTGGTCAACAAATATCTAATAGCAGAATGATCAGTAAACACGATAGTTGTTGATCCAATCAAATAATAACGAAATTTATCTAATGCAAATATTACAGCAAGTAGTTCTTTTTCAGTTGTGGAGTAATTCATTTGAGCATTGTTTAAAGTTCTACTTGCATAATATATCACATAAGGCTTACCGTTTCTTCTTTGATCCAATACTTAACCGACTGCATAATCACTCGCATCGCACATGATTTCAAATGGTAAAGACCAATCAGGAGGTTGCATGATAGGAGCTGATGTTAAATGTCGAATGATTTTATCAAAAGCATTTTGACATTCTTGAGTCCACTCAAATACAGTGTCTTTTGTTAAGAGGTTACAAATGGGTTTAGAGATTAAACTAAAGTCCTTTATAAACCTCCTATAAAATCCAGCATGTCCCAAAAATGAGCGAATTTCTTTAATTGTTTTGGAGGGGGTAAATTGGCAATGACATCAACTTTTGCTTTATCAACTTCAATTCCATGAAATGACACGACATGTCCCAAAACAATTCCAGAAGTAATCTTGTAATGACATTTTTCTCAATTTAAAATAAGACCTTTTTCCTCGCATCTTTTTAAAACTTTTTCCAAATTTTTAAGACAATTATTAAATGTATTCCCAAAGACAGTTAAATCATCCATGAAAATTTCCAAACAATTTTCAACCATGTCGCAAAAAATGCTTAGCATACATCTTTGAAATGTTGCTGGGGCATTGCATAATTCAAATGGCATCCTTCTAAATGCAAATGTTCCAAAAGGACATGTGAATGTAGTTTTATCTTGTTCTTCGAGTGCAATGGGAATTTGATAATAACCTGAATATCCATCAAGAAAACAGTAGTATCGATGACCTGCTACTCTTTCTAAAATTTGATCCAAAAATGGTAATGGAAAATGATCTTTTCTAGTGGCGTCATTTAATTTTCTATAATCAATGCACATCCGCCAACTAGATGGGACTCGACTTGTTAACAATTCACTTTTTTCATTTTTTATCACTGTGATGCCAGATTTTTTCGGAACTACTTGTGTTGGGCTTACCCACTTACTATCAGAAATAGGGTAGATAATCCCAACATCAAGTAGTTTGAGAACTTCAGTTTTCACAACATCTTTCATGTGTGGATTTAATATCCTTTGTGGCTGTTGAGATGTTTTTGCATTTTCTTCTAAGTGAATTTTGTGAGTGCAAATTAGTGGATTAATGCCCTTGATATCTTTTAGTGTCCAACCAATTGCATTTTTATGTCTTTTAAGCATATCAACTAATTTACCTTCTTCATCACTTGCTAGTTTAGAAGAAATTACCACCGGATATGTTTCATCTTCTCCAAGAAATGCATACTTCAATTCTTCTGGCAAGGGTTTTAACTCCAATATGGGTGGTTCGTCTTTGTTCTCATATTTTGCATCAAATTCTTTCTCTGATCCTGGTAACGAGTGATACCTGATAAAATCATCAAGATCAATTTCAATATTTTCTTTAACGGTTTTAATTGAACAAATATCTAATTGATCACAAGTACTCCCTTCTTGAAAGTTTTCTTCTACAAGAGTTTCAATAAGATTTTCATCTTCACTTTCATCTTTTTTGTCATGTGGTTGCTTACAAAGATTAAACACATTAAGCTCCAAGGTCATGTTACCAAATGACAACTTCATTATTCCATTCCTGCAATTTATAAGAGCATTAGAAGTTGATAAAAATGGACGACCTAAAATTACAGGAATTGCATTACAAGCTTCGATAGGTTGTGTATCTAAAACTATGAAATCGACAGGATATACAAAGTTATCAACTTGGACCAACACGTCTTCTACCATACCTCTTGGCACTTTAACAGATCTAGCAGCAAGTAAAAGTGTTACCGAAGTAGGTTTTAACTCGCCTAGATTGAGTTCTTGATAAACTGAATATGGAAGTAAATTCACACTAGCTCCAAGGTCAAGCAAGGCCTTTTTAATCTTTCGTTCTCCAATAATACAAGAAATAGTAGGACAACCAGGGTCTTTGTATTTCAAAGCATTATTATTTTGAATGATTGCACTTACTTGTTCGGCTAAAAATGCTTTCTTTTTCACATTCAATTTTTTTTTCACAGTGCACAAGTCTTTCAAAAATTTGGCATATGATGGTACCTGCTTTATTGCATCTAATAAAGGAATATTAACTTTTACTTGTTTAAAATTATCATATATATAAGAATTCAAATTTGATTTTTTTGTATTTTTTAATGCATGAGGGAATGGTGGTGGCACTATCTGTTGATCCTCCTCTTCGCAAGTTATGGGTTCCACTTCCTTACCCTTTGGTGTTGATTTATCATTATCTTCACTAGGTTCAAGAATGGATTTTTCCACAACTTTACCACTTCGAAGGGTAATAACAGATTTTACCTGATCCATCGGTTGAGTTCCAGAAGTTCCAGTTTGTGAATGATGATCCTTGGGATTAGGCAGAGGTTGTGAAGAAAATTTACCTTTTTCATGAACATTAAGTGCAGATGCAAATTTAGCAAGAGTATCTTTCAAATCTGTCATGGTTTGAGCAGTTTGAGTATTGATAGACTCTTGCTTTGCAATGAAAGAATTCAATATATCTTCCAAATTCCTTTTAGGTGGAGGAACATAAGGTGCATAATTTTGAAAATTTTGTTGATTTTGGAAATGTGGTTGTGAAAATTGTGCAGCATTATCATTCCTCCAACTAAAATTTGGATGATTTCGCCAACCTGGATTGTAACTTTGAGAAAATGGTTCAAAATTTGGCCTTTTGAGATTGTTTAAAACATTGGCTTGTTCATGGAGACATTCTTTAAAAGAAGGCAAAGTGGGACAATCTTTTGTAGAATGATCACTTGTATCACAGATGTGACATGCAATTTCTTGAACAGATTTTAATTGACCATTCTTTTTCAATTCAAGTGCCTCAACTTTTCTTGCCAAAGAGGTAAATCTAGCTTGAAGATCATGTTCATCTTTGAGAGTGTACATACCTCCACCAGATGTAGGAGATTGAATCTTGTTTGATGGTTCGATTGTACCTATAGTGTCCCAATTTTGAGCATTTTCAGCTAATGAATCGAGATACTCAATTGCCTCATTTGGATCTTTATCTTCAAATGTTCCATTACACATAAATTCAACCATTTGCCTATCTTTAGGTGTTAAGCCTTCATAAAATTGAGAAACAACTCTCCAAATTTCAAAACCATGATGTGGACAAAGATTAAGCAATTCTTTATATCTATCCCAACACTGATAAAAAGTTTCTCCTTGTTTTTGAGTGAAAGTGATGATTTGCCTTTTGAAAGAATTTGTTCTATGAGATGGAAAAAACTTTTTCAAAAATTGTTGTTGCAATTCATCCCAAGTTCGAATGGATCCCGATCTAAGATTTTGTAGCCAAGTTTTAGCTTTATCTTTTAAAGAAAAAGGAAAAAGCTTAAGTCGAATGGTGTTCATGCTACAATTTAGATCATTATATGTGTTGCACACTTCTTCAAACTCTCGTAAATGCATGTATGGATTTTCAGAATCTAAGCCATGAAAATTGGGTAAAAGTTGGATAATACCAGGCTTAAAATTGAAATGAGATGCATCGGGGGGAAAAACTAGACATGACGGTGCACTAGTACTTGTAGGATTCATGTGATCTCTAAGTGTTCTTCGTCTATCGTGATCATGTTGAGATTGAATTTCATCTTCATTTTCTTGGATGGGTTCTTCTGTCATGTTTTGTAAAAATAAAGGGTTATTTCGAATGAGTCGACCACTAAGTGTACGTGACCAAATGCTCATGCAAATGCAAATGCAAAAGAATAAAAACACACAAAAGCAATAAAAATTCAAATAAAGAAAAATAAACTATAAACAAAATTAAATAGACTTGAAATTAAATTATACTTCCCCGGCAACGGCGCCAAAAACTTGTTGTCACTTTGATTGTTGCACTCCCAAGAGCAGGTTGTCCACAAGTAGTATAATTCGGTGAGTCCGATATCGTATCCACAGGGAAGCTAAGGTAATTACAAGTCCACTACAATGTCTTTTTGTTTTGTTTTTGTTTTTGTTTCTTTTTAATTTTAATTGTTTGAATCTTTAATGGGTAAATTTTAATTGTTCAAATTTTAATTTAAGTAGTTGAGATTAAAGGATCCACTCTTGGTATTTTAATAAAGTTAACATTAACGAACAATATTGAAATCCACTTAATAAAATGGTTCCAATATATTAAATAATCATATTTATATTATGTTATAAATTATTATCTTATAAGTATATAATATATACCAAAACTTATAAATGCGGTCAGTATATAATATATACCAAAACTTATAAATGCGGTCAAGTATTTATTGTGCTATATATATTTGTAAACACTAAATCAAGGTTCTCACTTTAAATGGTTGGTAAAACCAAACAAACATTTAAATGGTACCAATAAATTAATACTATGATATATTCATATATAATAAATCAAGTAATCCAAGTTAAATGGTTGGTAAAGCCAAACTAACATTTAAATGGTTCCAAGAATTTAATATTATAATATATTTATATATAATAAATCAATGCATCCACTTTAAATGATTGGTAATATCAAACTAACATTTAAATGGTTCCAAGAATTTAGTGTAACATATAGCAACAATAAATCAAAACTCCCACTTATAAGTAGGGTATAAAAATGCTTAAAAAAATAAATATAACATAAACAATAAATAATGATTAAATAATTTAAAACATAGATTCTTACCTTTTAATAACCTTATTATCAATCCAAGAGTTTCACCTTATCATCTCAACTTTAGGAAGTTAGCTATTCATTATTCAAAGTATAAAACTTTGAATATGAAATTAACATGCTAATTGTATTTAAATGAAGAAATAAAGGAAAAATATAGATGGAAATATTATGAACTCAAAGGTTTGTTCATAGAATGAGGGATATCTCAATACATTACAATGCACCCCTATTTATAGCCAAATTTGGGGAGACAACTGCAAATAAAAAATTATTTTTTTACACATAAGTCTTCATTGGTGTTCCAAGATATTATATTATATTACACATCACTTTTGGAAATCTTCTTCTCCGAATTTGCTTCTTCACATATAATTGAGTTGTCTATTTGTGGTATTTTTTTCAAACCATTTGACCAAGTAATTTGAGAGATATGGTCAAAATACTGGAGCATGGTAAAACTGCCACTACTTTGGTAACTTTATTTGTTGCTTAATTTGATCCCAATTGTGAGAGGATTTTTATCTCATGCTTGTCAACATTATTGTAGATATTATAATCAACTTTCTACAGGTCCAAGAATCATCTTAATCCCATTTGCAACGCCAAGTTTATTCTTGTTTTATCGAACCGGTAAAAAATAGTAAAAACTTGTAATTACACAACAACTTATATTTTATACAATTTATTATAAAACATATAATATTTAAACATTTAATAAAACAAAAACTATATATTTATATTATAAAACATTTAATTAATGTACAATTTTTATGCTTATCAACTACCGGCAACTGAACAAGGCTACGGTAAAGAACAAATACCCTTTGCCTTGTATCAATGATTTATTTGATCAGCTGCAGGGTTCTTCTGTATATTCCAAGATCGATCTGAGATCTGGCTATCATCAGCTAAGAGTCAGAGATTCTGATATCTCGAAAACAGCTTTCAGAAACAGGTATGGCCATTATGAGTTTATAGTCTTGCCGTTTGGTTTAACAAATGCTCCAGCAGTATTTATGGGTCTGATGAACCGTGTATTTCAGAAATATCTTGATGATTTTGTTATTATTTTCATTGATGATATTCTGATATATTCCAAGAATATGACTGATCATGCTGAACATTTAAGAATTGTACTGAGTATTCTGAGGGCTGAGAAACTATATGCCAAGCTTTCGAAATCTGAATTTTGGCTGAGACATGTTGTGTTTTTTGGACACATTATATCTGGAGACGGTATTTCTGTTGATCCTAGAAAAGTTGAGGCCGTGATCAATTGGCCGAGACCGACATCTGTGCCAGAGATACGCAGTTTTATGGGATTAGAAGGATAATATCGACGATTCATTAAAGATTTCTCCAGTATTGCTAAGCCGATTACTCAGTTGACGCAGAAGAATGCACCATTTGTTTGGTCAAAGGAGTGTGAATCCAGTTTCTTAGAGTTGAAGAAAAGATTGACCAGTGCTCCGGTGTTGACTATTCCGTCAGGTACTGGTGATTTTATTGTTTATTGTGATGCTACTCACATAGGATTAGGTTGTGTTTTGATGCAGCGAGGCCATGTCATTGCTTATGCCTCAAGACAGTTGAAGCCACATGAGACTCGCTACCCAATTCATGATCTTGAATTGGCGGCCATTGTATTTGCATTGAAGATATCGCGACATTACCTATACGGTGAGAAATTTGAGATTTATTCTGATCACAAGAGTCTGAAGTATCTATTTTCACAGTCAGAACTGAATATGAGACAAAGAAGATGGCTTGATTTATTGAAAGATTTTGATTGTGAAATCAAATATTATCCAGGGAAGTCAAATGCAGCAGCTGATGCTCTAAGTCAAAAGGTATGTTCTTTATCCTTATCGACGATTGGTGTTTTGCATTTGATTGAAGATTGCTGTTTGTCTGGATTAATATTTGAAACAGAGTGTAAACCGTTGAGACTCTATGCTATTCAAGTCGAACCAGAGCTGATTTTGAGAATTAAAGAAGCTCAGAAAGTTGATCAGAATGTTCAGAACTCGATTTTGATGGTCAGAGCGGGGCATCAATCCGAGTATCAGGTTCGTGACGGTGTTTTATATGTGAATAATCATCTTGTTGTACCAGATGTTTCAGATGTGAAACGACAGATATTGTCAGAAGTGCACAGTAGTCGATTCAGTATTCATCATGGTGGCAGAAAGATGTATAATGATTTGAAAAGACAATTTTGGTGGAAACAGATGAAAGAAGACATTGCAGAGTTTGTATCCAAAGGTGTGAATTGCCAATAGGTGAAAGCGGAAAGAAAGAAATCAGGAGGTTTGTTGCAGAGCTTATCTATTCCTGAATGGAAATGGGATCACATTTCCATGGATTTTGTGACGAAACTACCACGTTCCTCCAGAGGTTGTGATGCGATTTGGGTTGTTATTGACATATTGACCAAATCAGCATGTTTTATTCCGTACAAGATGACGTACAGACATGACCAGATGGCAGAGATCTATGTCAGAGAAGTGGTCAGATTACATGGAGTGCCGAAGTCGATTGTATCGGACCGTGATCCTCGGTTTACTTCACACTTTTGGCACAGTTTACAGCAGGCTCTGGGTACGAAGTTGTATCTGAGTACTACATATCATCCTCAGACAGACGGATAGTCAGAGCGGACTATCCAGATATTAGAGGATATGCTTAGAGCTGTCGTGCTAGATTTTGGCACTAGTTGTCAAGATTCTTTGCCACTTTGTGAGTTTTCTTACAACAACAGCTATCAGACGAGTATAGAGATGGCTTCATTTGAAGCGTTGTACGGTAAGAAATTTAGATCCCCTCTGTATTGGGATGATATTTCTGAGGTACCTGAGATTGGACCTGATATGATTAGAGATATGATAGAGAAAGTGAAGCTGATTCGACAGAGAATGAGGACAGCTCAAGACAGACATGCCAAATATGCCAATGTTCGACGAAGACCGTTGGTATTTGAGGTTAGAGACAGAGTATTTCAGAAGATTTCTCCTTTCAGAGGCGTTGTCAGATTTGGCAAGAAAGGGAAGTTGTCTCCGCGTTATATTGGGCCGTATGAGATTCTCGAAAAGATAGGAGATCGTGCCTATCGACTAGCCCTACCTCCGTCTTTATCTGGAATACATGATGTCTTTCATGTATCGTTATTGAGGAAATATCTTCCTGATGCATCTCATATTCTTCAGCCAGATGAGGCCGAACTTGATGAAACTCTGAGTTATTTTGAAAAGCCGATCCAGATTCTTGATCGTAAAGAAAATCAGCTCAGAACGAAGACTATTCCGCTTGTGAAAGTTCAATGAAGTCGTCATGGTATTGAAGAAGATACCTGGGAGACTGAATTAGACATGAGACAGAAATTCCCAGAGTTATTCAATTGATGTGAGTTTCCTGCTTAGCTTCTGTTATACATTTCTTATTTGATATAATTTGATTGCCTGTGATTTCGAGGACAAAATCTTATCTTAGAGGGGGAGAAATGTAATGTCCGAGATTTGATTTTGTTAATCTGAGATTAATGATTCTGAATTGTTGCGATTATAGACAAACCACTCCAAGACATGATTTGAGTTGGCATGTGATCTTGTATGTGCAAGGACAGAAGGTCTCGCGCATATGCGAGCATGTGCAAGGGAAGAAGTGTGAGACCAGAAGGTCTCGCGCATATGCGCGGAGACGAGGCGAGCATATGCACGAGTTTCTGTATGCCGAGACAGTAGGTCTCGCGCATATGAGCGAGAAGAGGGCGTGCATATGCGCGAGCAGAAGAATTTTGTTGCGCCGAGACAGTAGGTCTCGCGCATATGCGCGAGACGTGCTGCTTAAAGAAAGATGCCACATGGCTTAGGCATGCACGATATATATACACTAAGTTTTCATTTCTTCATTCCTCAGCAAGAAACCGAGAGCTCCATAGATTTATTCCCTCAAAGCTTCAAGTTTGCTTAGAATTTAATTTTTCAAGATCCGTCTTTCAGAATTTGAATCCGAACACAGTTCTGAGATCCTCTCGTCAACAGCTACAAAAGGACGTAAGTTTTATTGATTTCTGATATGATTTGAAATTATGATATGGGGGGAATTGTGATTTGCTTATTATTATGTGTTCTGGAAATACTGGTAATCGTAGAATCGAAATCAGATCGAAGAACAGACAGTAAATGGAATTGTTATGAATTTTCAGATTATATGATTGAGATATTGGACTCGTATTTATTGATTGATTATGAGATATTGAGATTGGTATTTACTGATTTTGTATTGCCGGTATTTCGAGATTGCACTGTTATGCCGTCAGAATTTGATAAGATTGAAATATCTTGTTTGAATGGAATGGTGATATTGTATATTCGATTGTCATTGCCAGATTGAGTATTGACAGCTTCAAATCCAAGACTTCGATTTCGTCAGACTCACAAAAAGAAAGGTATAAATCAATGTTGAACCGGGAGGATATAACTCGAGTTAGATCTGACTTGAGTTTCCCTAAATCACATATCTTATTTTATTGCATTGATGTTTGCAATTCATGAGATTGATATGCTTAGTCTATTGAGTTATAGCAAAGCATGTATTGAGTCATGGGCGGAGGTGCCTAGTCAATGGCGGAGGTGCCAAGTCTTTGGCGGCTATGCCAAAACACTGGATGTTGGTTTATATTGATGTTGCGTAGGAGCGGATCGGCTTCTATTGCGGAGATTCGGTATATTGCACCAATGTCCAGGAACCGGGATCCCTAGAGTAGACAAGAGTCGAGTCTGAGATGTTGAGTCACGAGTTTATTTACAGTTGTATATCGATTCATGTTGTCAGATTAGATACATGTTATTGATATCTGTTTCATGCTTTTATATCGGTTTATATGATTGCATGTATACATTGTCTATACTGGGAATATTATTCTCACCGGAGTTATCCGGCTGTTGTTGTGTTTGTATGTGTGCATAACAATAGGTGGGACAGAATCAGGGTCGAGAAGAGGATGAGAGATTACAGATTAGCGTGGAGATCCGGGCCCAGAAGTAGATTTGGTTTCGACACTTGAAACGTAGTGGTTGAACCCTAGTTTGATATAAATGTATTGAGTACAAGACTTGTACTTTTACATTTAATGTTTATATCAGATTGATTGTGTTATGTTCCGCATTGGTATAAAAAAAAAATTTTAGACCCAGTTTATTTAATTGATCCACTTATTCCCATAGATAATTCAGAAATGAATTAGCGTCTTGGTCCCCACATGTTGTCTATCAAAACTATGACAAACTGATCCAAATATGACTGAAACACGCGATTCATGAGATCCATGAAGATCGATGGCGTGTTCGTCAATCCGAAGGACATCACCATAAACTCATAGTGCCCATAACGCGTTCTGATGCTCCCAAAAGCTGATCAAATAGATCCTAGATCGTGGGCAGTGGATAATTGTTCTTCACCGTGACTCTGTTCAGTTCCCTGTAATCAATGCAGAGCCGCATGCTGCCATCTTTCTTCTTAACAAACAGTACCGGTATGCCCATGGAGAAAAACAAAGACGAATGAAACCCTTGTCTAGCAAGTCATGTATCTGATCCATCAGTTCCTTCATCTCTGTAGGTGCATGAAGATAGGGTGCGTTAGAAATCGGCACGGTACCTGGCATAAGCTCGATAGAAAAGTAGACCTCTCTGTCTCGTGGAATGCATGAAACATCGTATGTGAAAACACTGGGGAAGTTCCTGACCACTTTGAGCTCCTCTAGCCTCTGACTGACTGGCTCTGTCACTGTCACTGTCACGATACTGGCCAAAAATGTCTGGCGGCCTCTCCTCATGAGCTTCCTCGCACAAATATAGGAAATGATGTGAGGCATCTGCTGATGTCTGGCTGCCTGAAATATAAACGGCTTACCGCTGCGTGGTCGGAAAGATACTGACCTCCGTCGAAAATCTATGACAGCTCCGTTCGAAGAGAGCCAGTCCATACCCAAAATAATGTCGAACTCCGGCAACGGTAGCACAATCAAATCTACCTGCACCACATTCCTCAGTAATCGAAGCTCCAATTTCTTCAGTACCTGTGAGGTAAATATCTGATCTCCGGATGGAATCAATACTATGAATCCCAAATCCATAGCCTCTGGTGTGATTCCTAGTTGCTTGACAAAAGATTCAGATATAAACGAATGTGTAGCTCCGGAGTCTTGCAATGCATGCGTGGCTACACCTGAAATATATATCCTTCCTGCGACAAAACATACCATTAAATCTGATCACGTTGAAACTTAAGAAATTTTCTACCATTGATTATTCCAAAATCCTCGAAAATATACTGATTTACTCCTAGAACCCACACAAAAATCTCGAATTTTTACCTCAAAAATTTCGGAAATTGCAATTTGGCCTTTAAAGTTATGAATTCTATACACTTTGGCCTTACAATTTTCGAAAAATGCATTTTGTCCCCAAAAAAATTTTGAATTTAGCACCATTCAACCTTAAAATTTTTGAAAATTTAAAATTTGACCTAAAAAATTCAAAAAGTTCGAAAACAATCCTTAAAATTTCAGTTTTACAATTAGGTCCCCATACTTTCAGTTGTTGCACTATGGTCATTTAAACCCTTAATCAATTCAAGTCAATCCCTAAGTCCAACTATTTAGAACATGCAATCTAATTTATTCTAGGTTCTCAATCCCAAAATAATTCCCAAAAAATTCATATAATTTATGCAATCAAGGCCGTAAATTAAAATTCTTAAACATAAAGGTTACATGTGATCAATGTAGAGTTTGGCTCCGCCTCTGCCTCCTCTGCATGCATCACATAGGCCCTGCCAGTCGTGGGGCCTTTTTTCTTAGGGCAATCAGCTGCCTTGTGGCCCTCTTACTTGCATATGAAGCATTTGAAGGTTCCCCACATAGTCTTTCCGAAGTGCAACAAATTGCACTACTTGCATGGCTGCCTCTCTGCCGGCTTAGGAGCCCCTGGAGCCTGTGGTGGCCTCTGTTGTCCGGGCTTCTTGAACTGACCCTGGGGTTTCTGCTGCCCCTGATGCCTCGGTGGTTCAGTAGACTGCTTTTTCTGCAGCTGGGAGCTAGATTGGGCCTGATGCCTCTTCCTCTGCATCTCTATATCAATGTTTCTCAGAGCCTGCTCTGCCTGAAAAACACAAGCGGTGGCCTCGTCAGCTCGAACCATACGAAGAGTCACAATAATTATTACTGACAGGAGGATCTGAAGAGATTTATGTCCACTATTCATGGTTCATCTTCCGAGGATAAGCCCATTTAATGCATATATTTAGGGGGAAATATCATTTCAGCCAATAACTTAATGTGTTAAAAGAAACATGCTTTCAACCGCTGAGGTTGACAAATGAACAACCAATATTTATTGAGTGATTCAAACGCTTACCCCCTAATCACAATTAAGCAACCAGTTCATTTCTTTATGCAGAGAACGTTTCTCCACGTCATTACGTAAAAATCGCTCAACTTTGTGACTGCCCTATAAGACGTGACGGTTATCTTCTTAAAATTTGAAATAAATCATTATACCTCCATTTGAAATTTTTCAAATTTTAAAATCCCTCCACTGACAGTCCTACACGTGGACTGAACTGTGGCTCTCCGAACCAGACATACACACATGAACCTTGCATTATCACTTTTATTCTACTACAGAAATTTACTATCTTTATATTTGGTTCTTCTGGCACATTTTGCTTGTCAATGATAGTCCTGTAGATTTTATCATCTTCTTCACCACCAAATGGCTGCATCCATTGCTCACAACAACATCGCTGTCAACTTTGCATCTGTGCTCGCCATGACCAATAAGCCAATGCAAGCTATGTTCCGAATTCTCAAATCTTCTGGCCTCTGTTTTTTTTTGGGATGCAGTGAGCAATACTCCGAGATCCTATTGAAGGAATTCTTTGATACTGCTTATATGGAAAATGGGGAAATCATCTGTGCTGTTCAAGGAAGGAATCTTCATGATATGATCGGTTAGGGGGTGAAACAGTGTTTAGAGGGGGATTGAATAAACACTAACAATTTTCACAACCTTTTCGAATATTGAGTCGGTTTGGTGATAAACTGAAACTCGGGAATCTTGTCAGTCGATATCAATCAGTTAACAATAATAGTGCGGAAATAAAATGACTGAAAGATAGAATAAAGCTGAAATAAGAACACAAAAGATTTTATGGATGTTCGGAGATTTCAAACACTCCTACGTCACCCCTTCTATGACGAAGATAGGATATTCACTAAAAGACTTTGATTGATACAAAGAGTTGTACAGACCCACTTCAGTTTTGGACTTAACAATGTCAAACTGAAACTCTTAGTTACAAAACGATTTACAGTACTCAACGGGACTGAAATAACTTAGCACAACTGATTACAACAATATCAATTTGTGCTTGTAAGCTCGAAGTATAGCGTTAAATACTACGAATGTATACAATAAGCGTGAGCTTTGAAGTTTGCAAAGATTTCAGCAAAGTAACAGCTCAATTGATAGTTGTTCGAGAGTCTAGAGTTTTTCAATAGTAGAGAGTTCAGAGAGTTTCTCAGCTGCTCTTTCTTTGCTATTTATAGGCTTTGCCTCCAACGGTAATATTGAATGTGATTTGAATCTTTCTATCCGTTGTTTGCCACGTTTAAATTCTTTTGACAATCGTACACTGCGGTTTTCTAAAATGCGGCAATCCCACTGCTAGTTGCAGTCTGCTTTTGTACAGTTGTCGGTTGAATGTCCTTTTCCTTAACTGATGATGTGTACAGCTGAAAGATCAGCTGATAGGCTATAACTGATAAGCTCACAACTGTTTGTAGCAACTGATCAGTTTCCAACTGATCAGTCAGTTGTCTGCGTAGTTCAGTCAGCTGGTTCAGTTGCCTTCGATTATCTTCACATTAATCTTCAGTTAAGGGCAACCGATAGTTTGCATATTTTAGATCAGTTACTATCAGTCTTCTTGATCAGTTAGTTCAATCTATTAAATGCTCAGTTTGTCAAACTTCCGAAATTCAGTTTCCAACAATTTCTCCCTTTTTGGTATTTGACAAAACTTAGAAAATATGAACTGATCAACTGAACTTATTGTAGATAAAATAACCTTTTATTGACAACTCTTTCAATGTACAGATTCGTACAAAGAATGAAAGAATAAAAGAATCTTCTAACTGACTAAAATAATCTTCAAAATCTGCCAAATACTTCAACTTCTAACTGATCTTCTATTTCTTAGCTCTTTTAGTTGGTTCTTGATCAGTTTGTTGACTAGATCTCTTCTTTGATTGCGTCTGTTGATCTCCTCTGTCTTCTTCTTCTTCCTCCTTTTTGTCTAACTTATCAATCCTGCTGGATAAGGCACGAACTCCCGAAGTGACATTGGATAATGCATTCACTATATGGTCCTGCAGCAAATCCATTCTTTTTGTGACCACATTTTGGAAAAAATCCATGCAATTTGTGAACAATTCTTGAGCTTGGTAATGAGCTTGAATCGTCCCTCGGTCCTTCTTTATTTGATCTAACTGGAGAAACAGTGAAGTCACATCCTTTGTGACTTGTTGTAAACTCTTCATAATATACTCCTTGATAGAGTCAATTCTCAATGTGTGCAGCAGCTGGCTTGACTTGATATCAGAAATGGATGAGCTTAGATTAAGAATATTGCACTGAATGTCTTCTATCATTGATTTAGTTGCCATTGATATCTTAGGAGACATGGCTTCATAGGATTATGGTTCTTGCTCTTTGTCTTCTTGATTGAAGATTATCAATGCTCTGTCTGGATATTCAGTCACAATAGGAATTTGTTCTGAGACATCTTCTGTTATTTCCTCTTGTTGAGGTTCTGGAAGAAGAGAGGAATTTTGAACAGACAGTTGAGCTTGAAGGATCGTCAGTTGTTGGTTGTTCAGCTGAGACAATAGTTGGTTCTTTAGTCGGTTCATCAGCTGATACAGTAGTTGGCATTTCAGTTGTGGGCGCTTCAGTTGTTGGTTCAACTGACATTTTAGTTGGTTCATCAATTGATAGAACAACTGGCACTGTAGTCTGTTTTTCAGCTTGCACTTCTTCAGATGATTTTTCGTTTATCTGAACTACTTCAGTTTCAGCCAGAACAACTTGTTCAGTCGTGGCAGCCGACTGAATTGCTTCTTCAGTTTGATTCAAAACAGCCTCTGCAGCTGGTTGTTCAGTTATGCTTGGTTCTTCAACTGCTGCTGTAGATAAGAGAGTCTTCTGAATATCTGTGGCAACTGATGGAATGACTTCATCGATATTGGCCAATGATAGCTCATCATCAGTATAAAGTTGAATATCCGCAGTAGAAGTTGGAGGAGCTGAAGGAGATGATTCAACATCTTTGGAAAGAGAAGCAGTTGCTGGTTCAGTTGGTGCAGCAACTGGTTCCTTGGATTGTTCTTGATCTGGAACTGATTGTTCAGTTGGTTTTTCAGATGATGGACTTTGATCATTTGCTGGGATGATCAACTCCTGATCCATTTCCCAATTCTTTATCTTCATTTTCATTGACTGAAGATCTGTGTCCAATTGATCATGCACTGCTTTGTCATTGAAAGCGGTAGGGCTAGTTGGATCAAAAGTTTTGGCGTAGCTCAGTGATCAGTTGTGCAAGTTTCTTGACACACACGAGATCAAAGAAGTAATTCTTCTTTTCCAGTGCTTGAATGATTAAAGCAGCTTTGACCACTTTCAGAACCACATTTTCCAAAGCAACAAATTTCTTCAGCACCTTTTTGTTATGCAACTTCTTTGCAAAAACATCAGTTCGAAATCTGACCTACTCATTGTAATTCTTCATCTTCGATTTGGAAAACTCATTGACCTCGTCCCAAATCAAGTCAATGTGAGTTTGAATTGAGTTTGTCGGTCGGGGCTCTTCAATCAACTTGCCCTTTCTTTTTGGGTCAGTTGGGTCATCAGTGATACTCAGACATGATACTGGTGCATCCACTCTTTCTCTTATCACTACTCCTTTATGTCTTTCAAACAACAGCATAGTAGGAGCAGCAATGGAAATTAATGGAGCTTTGACTCCTGTCGATTTTGGCTTATCACCAAATTCGGTGATAATTTTCTCGGATGGAGAAGTTGGAAGAGGTAACTGAACCTCAGTTGCAGCCGCCCTCAGCGATGTGGCCTTGATCGGCAGTTCAGCTCCAGAATTTATTCTTTAAGTTGGAATGGTTGCCAGCATAGCTACTGGTTTGGTCTTGAGCGTTCTTGGCTTCTTGGAGATTTTGGCAGAGGGAGTCTTGTAAAGGCCCGTATTTCGTACTTGAAAATTTGCGGAAAAATTTAAAATTTTCTCTTTAAATAAATAAAATGCCTCATTCATAGAATATACTGATAAAAAGATCCAATGTTTAAAGTAGCAGCGGAAGTAAATAATGTTTTAAGAATAGCAACTTAAAATAATTCGACAAAATAAAAACTGAGTTTGGAATAAAAATAGTAAGTGCTGAAAATGAGGTCCTCGGGTTCCTACTACTGCCGACCCACGATGGCTCACTGGTCCCCGCCCTCGGTCCCGACCTCATCAGTACCTACAACAATAAAGTCTAGTGATTCTAAAGACTCATCATGCATATATCGTAAATAACAAGTACATAGATCATAAAATTTCATGCCATGTAAAGATATCATGTCGTAAAATGTAACGTGGAAATATCGTGTTATAAAGCGTATCATTAAAATCGTGTCATAAGTAATTATAAATACGTGCATAACTGAACTGAAAATCGTAAGTGAAATGTTTGCTCTGTAGAGGCCTGTCATGAAATAGCATGTAAAAATTTTATGTTGAGATTATGTTCTACGCAAGTGGCCCATGAACTGAACCGAATCGCTTGATCAGACTAAACCACAGTATACTGGGTGGTAGAGATCATCACAGCTCTTGGACTGGATATCCGTACCAATAAATGAACATGAACCAGTTAGTGACCACCGGGTGAGGTAGTAATCCCATGATAAGCTGCAATCCCATGATAGTGAGGTGGCCACAAGCAATATCGCATAAATCTCAAAAATGAATATTCTATATTTTTATGCACGTAATATAAATAAATAACATAACTAAACATCCTGTATTAATTTACCAAATGGGTTGGATCGTTCCCAGGCTCGCTGCGCCCTAGTTCTAACATGAAAAATATGCAAATGATTTAACTTGACCAAAACTTCGTAATTAAACCCAAGAACGAGACAATTACGCTCAACGACTTAGTATTTAACCATGACTCCGTGTCAACCCGAACCAACACCAAACCATCATTTAGTCATGATTAAATTACACCTAAAATGATGAAATAATGCTCCTAAAGTTGTACAAGTCGAAATTTTGGTGAATGGAGGCCAAAACATGAACGCTCTTTCGAGAGTCACTTTGGCACATTGCACCGTAAATTCTTGTACGGCCTCTAAACTTGACCAAATCACAAACGGCCAAAAACATGACCTTCCTAACTTGATGAGGTACTGTCCAGTCCAATGCCATAGGCTAAAAGCCAACCAAGAACTCGTACGTGACCTCTGAACCGAAGCCAAACCTGCTGTCCAATAAAATACAGCAGCAGCTCTTGAGCTATCGTCGCTTCGTTTCGAGACTATCGGCCATTGGGGTTTGAACCACTGACCAGAGCCTCTTACCAACAACCTAAGTTATGGTTTGAACCATGGCTAAGGGCCCTAGGCCAACCACAATTCAAGCCAACACCTACGACAAACCCGCAGCCCCACCCGAGAACACATGCTGGACCGTGGGGGGTGTAGCTTGTTTTGCTGTCAAATGAAGGATCCAATGGCTATGAGGTTAACCATGGTCCATGCTAGACATGCTAAGGTGTTGCATGAGTCATGGATAAGTGCTAGAAGCCAACCACAACCCACTTGACACCATAAATTTGAAACTCAACACACAACCAAAACCAGAAAAATGAATACAGATGGGGCGCTGTTCTTGTTTTGTTTTTAAAACCGATGGGACTGTGAACCAAGCCATGAAAGGGCATCTTGGTCCTGTCTTAGACATACCAAGGAGGGATTCTAATCATGGCTACAGCCCATAGGGCAGCCAAAATCAGAACTCACACCTTAGGCAAGAAAACAAGAAATCGAAACAAAAAACTGCACTATGGGAGTTGCTGTCCATTTCGTCTTGCTTGTGGCAAAGGGACTCAAACCGATGGACCAGAACCTCCCTAACACATCCTAGTTCATGTATAAAAGCAGCCTTGGGAGCCTAGGAGTCGAACCAACCCGCAAGTCAACAAAAACAACAAAACCGTTAGGGCATAGGGTGAAGCCGAAAAATTCTGCACTACATTTTCGAAAAAGGCTTGCCATAATTTCGGTTTTTGCTATTAAAATCATGAACAAATATAGTTTAAAAACATGTATATGACTTGAGTGAAGAGCAAGGAAAGATATAAACATGCCTTGGATTTGTTTGAAATGAAAACAAATTGATTACGACGACACGACGCGGAAGAGACGGAGTTGCTTTGCTTCTTGTTTTTCTTTCTTGTTTTCTCCCTAGCTATTCTAGATTTTTTCTCTACTGAAAATGCTCTCAAGTTCGAAAATATGGAGAGGAGAGAAATCTAGGAATGAAATGGGGATGTTGCAAAATATTAGGGAGGTAGAACGGCAAGGTAGAAACTTTTCTATCCTTGAGTTGAGAGATAAGGGAAAAGATTGATTTGATTTGATTTAAAAATGAGGTTGGCCGATTTCTACAAAAAAAAAAGGAGGGGAAATATTGCTTAAATCATTAATTATTGTTGATTAATAATGAAGTGATTATCTACAAAGGATGGATAAGGAAAGAATCAAAGGAAATGAGTTGTCAAAAATTTAAATCTTTTAAAGTGGGGATGACCGATTTTTATCTAGTTAAATGAGGTAGGAAAATTGCTTAATTATTAATTATTGAAGATTTAAAGTTGAAGGAATTATCTATGCCAAGAAGGGATAAAGAAAGATACCCAAAATTGTGAGTTGTCAAATTTAATTCCTACAAAATGAAATGGCCGAAAATTATAATAAAATGGAAGGAAAATATTTCTTAAATCTTGTATTTTAATTTTTTAGAGTTTTATCTACCCATTAAATAGTTTAGTGAATTAATAAATTAATTAAGGGATAACATTATCTTGCATGCATGACTAAATCTATAAATTAAATTACTAACATGTTAAATTGAAATTTCTTAATTAAAATAATTCTATATTGACTTATCTCAATTGGT
Source organism: Primulina huaijiensis (assembly GCF_012295235.1). Classification (NCBI taxonomy): domain Eukaryota; kingdom Viridiplantae; phylum Streptophyta; class Magnoliopsida; order Lamiales; family Gesneriaceae; genus Primulina; species Primulina huaijiensis. Next base: position 7,850,864 of record NC_133321.1, read on the forward strand.
CACATATTTTAATTTAGGCTTTAAATAAATTATTAGACATAAAAGAATTTATTTATCACTTATCTCTAATTAATTAATTAAATTATTAAACTTTGTTTTACATTAAAATAAATTATTATTTTTCTTAAATAAATTCTAGGAATGTTTTCTTATCATTAAATTTTTATCTTGAAACTCCAACTCCGGTCCGGCCTCGCTTATTTAACTGAAAAGATAAAACTAAACTTATGCGATTAAAAATGAATAATAATGACCAAACAACTTTAAAATACCTTAAATAATAAAGAAATCATTTTTAATTTAAAATACTAGAAATTATGCATGACTTATACGTAGTCTGATTTAACGAGTTCTACAAGTCTTCTCAGAATCAGTTTCACTGACAATCAGTTTGCGTTTGATTGTCTTCTTCTAAACCGTCTTCTTGGTTTTCCTGACTGATTTGGGAGCCTCCTGCGTCCTAATCTCCTTTTTCACTTTAATGAACTGTTCAGGAGAGATGTCCAGCTTGAGCTACGGTAGCTGAACACTCTTGGCATTGAAAATCTTGAATTTGGATAACCTCTCAGAGGAGTCACCCACCAAACCCTTGCTTTTTATCAAATAGCTGAGCTGCACTGCAAATCCCTTCGATTGTTTTGAAGACTGAAACATGTTCTTCAGAAGGTTGAAGATAATACCTTTCCATTGCAGTCTTTTTCCAGTCATGATAGAAGTCATGACTTGAAATTTCTCCATGGTAAGGGCAGCAAAGGATCCTGCTTTGGCTAGTATCCCTTTGGGCACGATATCAGCCAGTAACTGGATTTCTGGCTTCAACTCTTTCTCAGGATCGGGAACTTTGATTTTCCGTCCATCAGCAGATAGTTGAGTCTGCATCTCCTCAACATCAGAAGTTTTCACCTCAGAGATATTTGCTAGCCCATCAGTAGGCAGCTGAAAAAGGTTGTTGAAGGAGTCTTCATCGATTATTAGCAGCTGATTGTTGATGGTGGTAGTGATGTTGCCATCAGCAGAGATAACTCCATTGGCATAGAGATCCTGAATCTCGTTTGGATAAATATCTTGAGAAGAAAATCCAAGAAAAGTCTTTAGTTCAGCAGCTTCCAGTTTTAGAAACACATTCTTGATCTCTTCGTCCTGGATAGACAGGACTGAATCATTGATCGCCATAGCTGTAGAGCCCAAAATCAGTACACGTAAAACTCATGCATTTATTTAATTGTTAAATTATTTAATCAAGTTTAAAATGATTTTTTTGAGATGCATGATTTATGAAATTACATTATTTTAAATTATTTATGTTTATGTGATGCACGTTAAAATGTGTCTCGAGTTTCATGTTTCAGAAGATTATTCGATGCGGGATCGAGGAAAAAAGAGGCTGGCGACAATTTTGGCGATTTTAAAATGTGGTATTTTATTTTAAGTCAAGGAAGTGAAATTTTAAATGATTTAATATGTTTTTAGCATTTTTAAAGCTAATTTATTTAATTAGTGATTTTAAGATTTTTAAAACCTTTAAATTTTAGCAATTGTGTAATTTATTTTTTTAATTAGAGAATTTTATAAAATTAGTGTGTATTTTATTTTAGTTAAGGATTTTTGTTAATGTTAGTGTGGGTTAACTTTTTAATTAATATTTTTAGCCCTTAATTAAGCAACTTTTCTAATCCTAATACACACACACACGTCCTCTACACACTCTTGCACACACACTTATTCATTTCATTTTTTTTAAAGAAAAACCCATGTTCTTGTTATTCTCTCTAACCGCCACCCTTTCCTTCGAATATTTCCAGCAATTTTTCGTTCAGTTTCTTCAAGGAAATCGAGCCACAAATCATTCCGGATCAACCTCGCACCAGGCAGCGCCTAGGCGCCAGCCTGGCGCTGCAGCGTGGCACTGCAGTGCCTAGGCGCTGCTTCAGACGGATTTTAGGCTTCGAATTTAGGTGTTGTTGTTTCCTTTGGGTACTATTAAGTCGTTACATCCTATTATACTAAAAGTTAATTTAGATGTTATGAAGTTTGATTGGGGAACGTTGAACTATGTTTTATGCAAGGTCCGTGCCTTCTATTGTTTGGGGAAATTTATACTTCTTGACAAGTTTTGTTTCGGGCTTTAGTCGGGGGTTAACATGTTGTTTATCACGGTCTAGTCCCGAGCATTTCGAGCAGGTCATAAGTTAGTAAGTCAATTGGGGATGCATTCAATAGGCATGATTAAGTTGTGGAAGTTAAGGTTCATGGTAGCGCATTAGCATGTGCAGCAAGGACTCGTGCGATATCCAACGAATCCATCAACGCCATGTAAGTATGTTCGACGTGCAAAAGAAAATACTTTTAAGTTTTTGAGGTATGCTAAATGTCTTGTGACCAAATTAGCAATGGGTTTGGAAGTCGGCGAACGTGGCCGAGGACCTCTCCACCCCGATAAAGCATGACCGGGTTTAGATAAGGATTGAAAAGCGGTAAAGCATGATCAGGGACCAATCCACACGTTAAAGCTTGAACGGGGATCTCATGTATGTGATAGTGGACTTTTCCTGCCAGCCCAGTATTGTGGTTTAGTCTGATCAGGCACTGTTATGTATTGGTCACTTGCTTTGAAACATATCTCTACGCAAAAAATTATGTTATGTATGCTCAAGTATGTATGATGCAAGCATGTTTATGAAAAATATTACGATGATGGCACGTCTATGTTATGTATGTATGTCCAAGCTTATGTATGCAATGTTCAAGTTTCAAGTATGTTCGCTCTATTTTAAAGATGCATGTGGTTTTATTACGTTGTACTTGTTATTTCCAGTTTCTGCATGTTGAGCCTTTAGGCTCACTAGACTTGATCGATGCCGGTGAGGAAGATGTTAAGGAGATGAGGGGTGGGGACCAGTGAGCCATCTTGGACTGAGCAGGAGGCTAAACCCGAGGACCGCCAATGTTTTAAGATTTTATGCACGACGATTTTTAATACTCTAATTTTCATGAAAAGGTTTATGATGTTTAAACGATTATTACTTTTGGCAAACCGTCGTGGTTGTTTTTATTGCAAATGTTTTAGACGAGCTAGTTATTTTAATGCAAATTTGAAAGTTTATTTTGTAATTAAGAAAATTTTTATTTTTCCGCAAATTTCAAGTAGTTAAAAGTACGGTATGTTACAGTTGGTATCAGAGCGGTGTTCTTGTAAAGGGTTATGCCTACTGCTAGTTGCGAGAAGCTCACGAAGTCACACCTCAAGTCTGTAAGTTTTAAGGTTTTAAAATTTTTATGTAGTAAGCATCAAGTCATGATTTCAGCATGTGCATATTTAAATTCAAATTAGGTGCATCTTATTTTACGATATTATGTTCGTGCATGTTGGATTTATGTGTTGGGTAAATGTTGGAACAGTATGCCTCCCAGACTTAGGATTTTGCGTGATGCAGGCGATGAGAATAGGGAAGCCCAAGATGGGGAGAGGGTCACTCCACCTCGTCCACCCCCAGATATGCAGGCTCAGATGCTTGCAGGGACCCAGTTCTTCGCACATTTTGCTGGGAACCAGACTGCAGTAGATACAGGGGGGAGGCCCAGACCGGGGGCTGTGTACGAAAGGTTTTGGAAGATGGATCCAAAGGAGTTCTCGGGGACTACTGACCCGATGATAGCTGAAGGATGGATTAAGTCCATCGAGATGATTTTCGCTTTCATGGAGCTGCAGGATGCAGACAGAGTTAGATGTGCCACTTTTTTGTTGAAAGAAGATGCCAGGCTATTGCTACTATTTAAATTATAATTCACCCAAGTTTAGGTTGTCTGCAAGTAAAATATTTCGTAAGTACGAGATCGATCCACAGAGAGGCTATTTTAAGTTTAAATTTATTAATTTATAGATTATCAAATGCAAGAACGAAGTTTACAAATTATAAATTTTGTCAAGGCTCGAGGATTTATTCTTAGTTTATGCAATATTGTTTAACTAAAAGTAAAATTTGTCCTCCTTTTGATATTTTCACAATTTGATCATCTTAACAAATTTTTTATGCAATCATGTCTTCACAATTTGAGTTATCATTATTTTACCAACACGTAAAAAACCTGAAAATAAAACATATTTAGTAAGACATTTAAATATAAACAAACAATACTAAAATAACATAATTTTATAATTTTAACGAAACTTAAATTTTAAAATATAGGTTTTAACATATAATAAATTATTAATTTTAAGTTTCATCACACCCCCACACTATCTTATTATTAGTCCCTTAGTAATAAAATTTATCGAAAAATCACAACCTAGATTCTTTATTCTTTTTATATATTCAAATATACAAACATATTCATTTTAAAAACAAACTCATATACTGATTTATATATATATATATATATTCATTTAATATAATAATATATAATTAGATGTGCTTTTATTATTATTTTCACATAATATATAAAGTAACAATATATATATATATATATTTTTAATTTCTAAATTTTGTTATAATAATATAGTCAAAAAGATAATTCACACCACCCACCATAACATGTATAATATCGAGAATTTTTTTGTAAAAGCCTTGACTCCATATTCTTTCAGGTCAAAATATTTAATGGATAGCTGATTTACACTCATGGAGTTGGAATGAATATTAACTCTCATTTAAAAAGGTTAATTATTAAACCAGACAATTAAATAAACTAATATTGAAAACAAAATAGGAAAATTTACAAAGAATAAAATCCCTTTTTTTTTCTTTTTTTTATAAACATAACTGCAAAGTTTTACAATGACATAAATTTTTTTTTATCCAAACATTCTACCATAAATGTCTATATATATATATAAATATTTATATAACGAATACATTCAACTACCGTTGAAAGTTATCCAACACAAACAAATCTTTTTTTAGAACATATTGATTGATTGTTTTTTTTAGAACACATTTATAGTACATCAATCAAATCTAGAAAAAAACAATTATAATAAACAAAGAACTTTGCAGTCCGTTATTTATCTTCTATTTTTTTAATAATTAATATATTTTTTTATAAGGAGTTATATTCTTGCAATTAACCATTTTTTAATAATCAATAAAAGTTTATTAATTGTTTTCTCCCACTTACTCACAAAAGATTTGTGAGTATATATTATACTTTTACAAAAAGAATTCTTTCAATTATACATGTTAACAACCATACAAACCATATCTTTTAATATATTATCATAAAAAGTTTAGAAATTATTTTACTTGAAAACACNACTTTTCTTACTCTTGGATGTTGTCCAATTAAGTTGATATAAGAATGAATCTGGTTCATGACTAAATCCTTGCAGTAAATCAATAAGTTCACCTTCACTTAAAGCAGAAATTAACATCCTTCGCGAAGCTAATGAAATAAATCCATGTTCCACAACATCATCAAGAAACGATAGCAGTTTATCATAATAATTATTTAACATTTAACAAACCAATTGGCTTATTGTGGATATTTAATTGTGCCCAACAAACAGTATGAAATATTTCTTCCAAAGTACCGAACCCTCCTGGCAAAGCAATGAAAGCATCTGAATGTTCAATCATTTGAGTAATTCGTTCATACACGTTGTCCACTTTCATTTCTTCTCCTATTGTTGGTCCAGCAAGACTGGCTAAGGTAATCGGAATAATGCCTAAGACTTCACTTCCACCTGCATGCGCAGCTTTTGCAACTTTTCCCATGAAACCAACTTCACCACCACCATATACCAAAAGAATCTTTTTTTTAGCAAGTGTTATCCAAACTTTTCTGCTACCTCTTCATAAGTTGAATCTTTTCCTGCAGTAGATCCACAAAATACACAATTATTTTTGATTTTACTTACCGTGGACGTCGACATGTTGATAAATATGTTTTCTGCAATTGTTAGATCACAGCATATGAATTTATAAGCGTAACATGCCAAAAGTCAATATTTGAACAGGAAATCATTATTATTAAAAGAAAATAAAAATAACCCAAATTAAAACACATATATACAGCGTAGTTGTGATTGTGGCTCACATCTTCCTCTGATTTTACGTTCAGTAACGGCTTCAACGCCTTCTATGAGTTGAGGATATGCTTCCCATCCAATTTTCTTATAAATTGCCAAACAGGGTCTTTTAACGTCAGATTCCCGAGATGAAATTGTATATATATATTTACTTATCTAAACAGATATGCGTTACTACAGTAGGATATTTATAAGGCTGATTCTACCGTTCATATTGATATTCCTCATGTTGAAATTGTCACCATAGTTTAAGAAGTTCATTTTGCATGTACCCACTAGAATGCGTTTCAGGAACCTCTAGAAAATTATCCAAAGGCTCTTTACTCAAACCATTCTTAATGAATAAAATTTTATCTTCTCTATTCATTGATGTCATTCCAACATTTTTGCATTTCCTTTTACAAGTCCACCTTGCACATTTATAACATCCACCTATACGTTTAGCTCTTCGCTTTTTGGCATATGTGTTTTTACCAAATCTTGGCATATGTCTTATTATTATTTTACTTGCTTCCCCAACCAATCGGACTTTTGCTTCAATTATCAAATGGATATCATTCGGTATGCCATATGACATCATCAACCTTAGTCGCTCACATCTAGCTTTATAAATTTTTTTCAATGCATTATTAGGTAAACAAGAAAAATATTTACGAAGATTCACAATACAAGCATCCATATTATTATTATTATTATTATTATATATTTCAATTATTTTGGGAAAACTGAAAAAACCGACTTAGATAGTCACGGAGTACCGTTATCCGCCACTTAACCGGGAAATGAACTAGAATATGCAAAAACAAAATGAAAATATCAAACAAATATTGTGGATCATATAAAGGCATAAAATCATCATTAAGAATTTCATTTTCTATAAAAGGCTTAAGTCTTTGCCCATTAACTTTAAACACGTCGTTATTTTTAGGATTTTCAATATCAACAGCACCATGAGGATAAACAAATTTAACTATAAATGGTCCTGATCATCTCGATCTTAGTTTTCCTGGAAATAAATGCAAACGAGAATTATAAAGTAAAACTTTTTGTCCAATTTCAAATGACTTTCTCATAATATTTTTATCATGAAAGGCTTTAGTTTTATCTTTATAAATCTTTGAATTTTCATATGCATCATTTCTTAATTCTTCTAGTTCATTTAATTGCAATTTTCTTAATTTAGATGCATCATCTAAATTAATATTAAATGCTTTAATTGCCCAATAAGCTTTATGTTCAAGTTCAACCGGTAAATGACAATGTTTACCAAAAACTAACCTATATGGTGACATCCCTAATGATGTCTTAAATGCAGTTCTATATGCCCATAATGCATCAGTTAATCTTAAAGACCAATCTTTTCGATTTGGATTAACTGTTTTTTCTAAAATTTGTTTTATTTCTCTATTTGCAAGTTCAACTTGACCATTACTTTGAGGATGATATGGGGTAGAAACTTTATGTGTAATGCCATATTTTCTTAACAAAGAAGAAAATGATTTATTTATAAAATGACTTCCCCCATCACTAATTATTGCTCTAGGTATTCCAAATCGACTAAAAATATTTTCTTTTAAAAATTTTATAACAACTTTATGATCATTAGTTCTACATGCAATTGCTTCAATCCATTTTGAAACATAATCAACAGCGACTAAAATGTACGTATATCCAAAAGATAATGGAAATGGACCCATAAAATCTATCCCCCAACTATCGAATATTTCAATAATTATGATTGGATTTAAAGGCATCATGTTTCGTTTTGAAATTGATCCCATCTTCTGACAGTTTTCACAAGATTTGCAAAATAAATGCGTATCTTTGAATAAAGAGGGCCAATAAAATCCACATTGTAAGATTTTTGCAGCTGTTTTATTGGATGAAAAATGACCTCCACATGCTTCAGAATGACAAAATTTAATAACATTACTTACTTCATTGTCGGGTATGCATCGTCGAAAAATTTGGTCAGGACAATACTTAAACAAGTAAGGATCATCCCAATAAAATTTTTTAACTTCTATCAAGAATTTATTCTTATCCTGTGAATTCCAATGAGAAGGCATTTTATTTGTCACAATAAAATTTACAATGTTAGCAAACCAGGGCATAATAGTAGCATAAAACAACTGATCATCTGGAAAATTTTCATTTATTGGTATTTCATTATGAGATGATTCAGTCATTATTCTAGATAAATGATCGGCTACGACATTTTCTTTTCCTTTTTTATCTTTAATTATAATATCAAATTCTTGTAACAATAAAATCCACCGTATTAATCTTGGCTTAGCATCTTGTTTATTTGATAAATATTTTACGGCAGAATGATCAGTGTACACAATAGTAGTAGAACCAATTAAATAAGATCGAAACTTATCTAATGCAAATACTACTGAAAGTAATTCTTTTTCAGTAGTTGAATAATTTATTTGGGCACTATTTATGGTTCTACTAGCATAATAGATTGTATACGGTTTTCCTTCTTTTCTTTGTCCTAACACAGCTCCTATAGCATAATCACTTGCATCACACGTTAATTCAAATGGTAAAGACCAATCTGGAGGTTGTAAAATAGGTGATGTAATTAAAAGATTAATTATTTTTTTAAAAGCATTTTCACATTTCTGAGTCCATTCAAATTGTGTATCTTTTGTTAAAAGATTCGAAATTGGTTTAGATATTATGCTGAAATTTTTTATAAACCTTCTATAAAAACCTGCATGACCCAAGAATGATCGAACTTCTTTGACCGTTTTTGGTGATGTTAAATTAGCAATAACATCAACTTTGACTTTATCCACTTCAATTCCTTTTTCAGATATCACATGACCTAACACAATCTCAGATTTAACCATATAATGACATTTTTCCCAATTTAAAACAAGATTTTTTTCTTCACATTGTTTTAATACTTCTTCTAGGCTTTTAAAACAATTTTCAAATGAGTTTCCAAAAACAGTTATATCATCCATAAAAATTTCTACAAATTCTTCAATAATATCACTGAAAATACTTAACATGCATCTTTGAAAAGTATCCGGAGCATTACATAAACCAAATGGAATTCTTTTAAATGCAAAAGTTCCGAAAGGACAAGTGAAAGTAGTATTTTCTTGATCTTCTAATGATATAGGTATTTGATAATACCCCGAATATCCATCAAGAAAACAATAATAAGAATTTCTTGCTACTTTTTCTAGAATTTGATCTAAAAATGGTAGTGGGAAATGATCTTTTCTAGTTGCATCATTTAATTTTCTATAATCAATACACATACGCTAAATAGATGGAATCCTAGCTTGTAATAACTCTCTCTTTTCATTTTTTTATAACAGTGATGCCTGACTTTTTAGGTACTACTTGTGTTGGACTTACCCATTTACTATCTGAGATTGGATAGATAATTCCAGCGTCTAATAGTTTAATACTTCATTCTTAACAACTTCTTTCATATGTGGATTTAACCTTCTTTGTGGTTGTTAATATGTTTTAACATTTTCTTTCAAATGAATTTTATGTGTGTAAATTAAAGGATTTATACCTTTTATATCTTTCAAAGTCCATCCAATTGTATTTTAATATTTTTTAAGTAATTTAATTAAATCTTCTTCTTGATTTGGTAGAAGATTGGAAGAAATTACAACAGGAAATGCTTTATTTTCACCAAGAAATACATATTTCAATTCGAATGGTAAAACTTTTAATTCAAGTTTTGTATTATCATCTTCTTTAAAATTATTTTCAGACTCAAAACTTTCTATTGAAAAAACTTCAGATTGTTGATTTAAGTTTTCTTCTTGTATATTTTCTTCCACAATTGTTTCAATTTCATTATTATATTCATTTTCATTAATAGTTGGTTGTTTACATAAATTGATAACATTAAGTTCTAGAGTCATATTTCCAAAAGACAATTTCATTATTCCATTTCGACAATTAATTAAAGCATTTGAAGTTGCTAGAAATGGTCGTCCCAATAATACTGAAATTTCATTATGTACTTCTATTGGTTGTGTATCCAAAACAATAAAATCTACAGGATATATGAATTTATCAACTTGAACCAACACATCTTCTACAATACCTCTAGGTATTTTGATTGATCTATCCGCCAGTAAAATAGTAATAGAAGTGGGTTTTAATTCTTCTAAATTAAGTTTTTCATATACTGAATAAGGAAGTAAATTCACACTTGCTCCCAAATCTAACAAAGCTTTTTTAATTTTATTTTCTCCAATAATACATGAAATTGTTGGACAACCAGGATCTTTATATTTTAAACTAGAATTATTTTGGAAAATAGAACTTACTTGTTCAGCCAAAAATGATTTCTTCTTCACATGCAATTTTCTTTTCATAGTACATAAGTCTTTTAAAAATTTTGCATATGAAGGTACTTGTTTAATAGCATCTAATAATGGAATATTTATTTTTACTTGTTTAAAAACTTCATAGATATCAGAATCATTTTTTTTGTTTTTTATTGTTTGTTAATGCATAAGGAAATGGTGGAGGTTTATTTGATTCATTTACTATTTTAGATGATTTATCATTCAACATATTATTTTTATAATTTAAGGTATCATCATTCTCAAAAATATCAGGATTATCATCCTTACTCTTTGATTTTAAATGATCCTTGTTTTCATTACTATATGGATCATTAACTATTTTACCACTTCTAAGGGTAATAACAGATTTTATTTGATCAATTTTTTCATTTTTTAATTCTTGATTTTGATTTTTAGGATTAGGTTGAGGTTGAGATGGAAATTTTCCTTTTTCATGAATATTAAGTGCAGATGCAAATTTTGCAAGAGTTTCTTTCAAATCAGTCATAGATTGACTGTTTTGAATATTGATAGATTCTTGCTTTTGGATAAATGCATGAATTACATCTTCAAAGTTTTTTCTTGGAGGTGTAACATAAGGAATATAACCTTGATGATTTTGGTTATTTTGAAAATATTGTTGTGAGGGTTGTGCATTATTATCATTCCTCCAACTAAAATTAGGATGATTTTTCCATCCAGGATTATATGATGTTGAAAAAGGATCTAGTATTGGTTTTTTATAATTGTTAACATAATTTGCTTGTTCATGGAGACATTCTTTAAATGAAGGTAATGTTGGACAATCTTTTGTAGCATGATCATGTGTATCACATATATGACAAACAATTTCTTGAATACTTTTTAATTGACCACTCTTTTTCATTTCTAATGACTCAATTTTTCTTGCTAAAGATGCAAGTTTAGCTTGAATATCTATATCATCTTTAAGATTATAGATACCACCCCCATTTGTTGAGTTATTGATTTTAGTTGTTGGTGGTTCTATTGTGCCTATATTATCCCAATTTTGAGCATTTTCTGCTAATAAATCCAAATACTCCATAGCTTCATTTGGGTTTTTATCTTCAAAAGTTCCATTACACATGAATTCTATCATTTGCCTATCTTTAGGTATTAGACCTTCATAAAAGTGAGAAACTATTCTCCATGTTTCAAAACCATAATGTGGGCATGTATTAAGTAATTCTTTATATCTATCTCAACATTGATAAAATGTTTCTCCTTGTTTTTGAGAAAAAAAGTAGGAATTTGTCTTTTAAAAGAGTTTGTTCTATGGGAAGGAAAAAACTTTTTGAGAAATTTTTGTTGCATTTCTTCCCATGATCTTATTGAACTTGATCTCAAATTTTGTAGCCATGTTTTAGCTTTTTATTTTAAAGAAAAAGGGAAAAGCTTTAATCGAACTATATCCATGCTACAATTTTGATAATTATAAGTGTTACAAACTTCCTCAAATTTTCTTAGATGTAAATATGGATTTTCAGAATCTAAGCCATGAAAATTTGGTAAAAGTTGAATAATTTGAGGTTTAAAGTTGAAATTAGATGCATCAGGAGGAAAAACTAAACAAGATGGGGCACTAGTTCTAATAGGGTTCATATGGTGCCTAAGTGTTCTTAATTGATCATGTTCTTGATTATTATTATTATTATTATTATTATTATTATTTTTATCATTATCTTGATTATTTGAATTATCATCCATGTTTAAATTATTTTCAGATACTCGAATAAGTCTACCACTTTTTTTTCGATTCCAAATACCCATACAAAAAAAAAAACAACACAATACTTATAAATAAAACATAATTAACAAATATAAACTTAATTTATACCTCTCCGGCAACGGCGCCAAAAACTTGCCACTACTTAAATTATAATTCACCCAAATGTAGGTTGTCTGCAAGTAATATATTTCGTAAGTACGAGATCGATCTACAGAGAGGTTATTTTAAGTTTAAATTTATTAATTTATAGATTACCAAATGCAAGAATAAAGTTTACAAATTATAAATTTTGTCAAGGCTCGAGGATTTATTCTTAGTTTATGCAATATTGTTTAACTAAAATTAAAACAAAGGAAACCACCATTAATAATGGTTCCAAAAAAATTAAATATTTAAACACACACATAATATAATATAGTTCCCACTATAGAAAATACCAAATTCACCGATATTTTATATATGGTACCTATGATTATATATATAACTATATAACTATATAACTGCAAAAAATAAATGTTAAATTAAATCATTATATTTCATTTAGAACAACCAGCAGAGCCACGCTATTGCCTAAATGAAATATATGATTTAATAAGTTATGAAACAACCCCTTTCTCATGCTTTTAAATTTAAAAGAAAAACATGCGCGGAAGCATTTGAAATAAAAAGGGAAAGAACAAAATAATATGTAAACAAGAAATTTTACCAAAAGAAATCCACAAACTAACATAAGCTTTATCCCATAATTCATTTTACAAAATATGACAATATTTAAACTTCTCATGTTCACCCAAAATAAAATAAAAGTGACATGATCAAAAGTCTTTCCCATTGGCTTTTATATGACTTCTTCCTCTTAGACGATCTGCTTCAATCCTTTTTGTCACCTGCATCACATGATATTAACTGGAATGAGATAAAACTCAGTAAGCAGAAAGCTATACATAACAAGTACATATACATGAGATTGGTTTGAAATATGGATATATCAATGGCAATAGACAATGAAGCAATGGCAATGGACAATAAATCAATAGCAATGAACAATGAATAATACCATCTTCAATGAAAGATAGGAAACAAAGCAATATGGATGGTATTTCATGGCATGAATTAAAGGAAAGGAAATGATAGTTCTGTGACCTGTGACCTGTGGATAGTATCACTTTGATATAAAAATATATCAAAACTGTGAGATATACTCATAATCACGTGATTGGCCAATGACATGCATGTAATAACTATCATTCCTTGGCTTTGATGATAGGAAATTTCATTGAGGCAATTATACAAACACTTGGTAGGCACAATGGTGTATTAGCTCCTTCATCAATGAATTCAATGGAAATGCTTGAACAATGAACATATAACACTATACATATCAATTATATACCAATGGAAGGAGCTAATTAACAATAACATGGCTTGATACATATAAAAATCATGTGAGCATTTGAAAAGAAAGCTTCTACTTACAACCAATCCAACAATATGGTGGCTATGATAAACTTGAATGATTACTACAAACATCAACACAAGAATAACCAACAATCATCAACATTACCCTAACAAATTCATCCATTCAACTTAACCCTTCAACCATCCAAACCCTTCTAAAGTCCAAAATAATAGAACCCTTACCTTGAAACTTGGAGGAATAGGTAGAAACCACTAAGAGTACAACTAAAATCCTTGCACTTGGAGTAGAGATTGAAGGAGAGAAAACTAGAGAGACAATGGCATGAATCGATTATAAGGAAAAGAGAGAGAAGGTTAGAATGACGTAGAAGCCTCTAGAATCATGTTATAAGCCTTCAATCCCTTAAAAACGTGTTTTAAAAAAACAATCTCGCATGCCTAGCGCCGCGGCGCCACTTAATTGGCGCTGCGGTGCCTTCTCTACGTCTCTGGGAGCGCCGCGGCGCTGCCTGGCAGCGCCTAGGTGCCAACGCCACGGCCCTGGCAGCGCTGCGGCGCTGCTTGGCGCTTCCCCCTGCACTCCACAACAGCATTCTGCGCACGGCTCCGTCAAAGCTTGCTTCCGAAATGCCTCTTCCCTTCATAATTAGAAAAAGTGGTAAACTAAAAAGTTGTAGCTTTATGTCTTTTCTTGAACCTCTTCAAATTTCAGATCATTTCGAGGTATGAGTAAAAGGTTATGCTCAATATCCCAACATGTGTCAATACAGGAGCAACGATGCACATGACACACTTCGGGCCACTTTTGGCTCGTCTTCCCTAATGATTTGAACCAAACTCAAAACATGAAAGTTATAGCCTTATATCTTATCTTTCCAATGAAAGTGGCCTCACATCAATTGGATCAATATACAAAACATTATACTAAAAACCGTAACTACTGCCACATTATTCTTACTGTTCTGCACTTCCATTTCGTGTTTGGCTCAAGATCGACTTTCTATTCTACCCATTCATTCCCATAATCATCACCAACTATGAACATAAGATTAAAACAATAACCATAAACAATGACCATATTTTAACCATTCCAATAAACATGTCTATAACCATCACAACATCCATAACCATAACCAATAATCATTCCCACCATAACCATAAAAATATTTAAAACCATATCTTATCACCATAAATCATAAATAACGCCATAACTAAAACATGACAAAAAGGTCGGGATATTACAAGTTAGTTGCGGGAAAGTAAAAGTTATTCGCATAAAGTAAAAGTTAGTTGCGATAAAATAAATGTTAGATGCGGAAAGTAAAAGTTAGTTGCGATAAATTAATGTTAGACGCGGAACGTAAAAGTTAGTTACGATAAAGTAAATGTTAGATTTCTAGATGTTAATATTAAATCATAATATTTCATTTAGAACAACCGGCAGAGCCACACTATCGTCTAAATGAAATATATGATATAATTATATAAATATATATATATATATATATGTATAATATAACAATAAAAATTGATGAAATATTTATTGTATAAAATTAAACAACAAATCAAGATAACCATTTCAATGGTATCAAGCATTTGATGTAAATTGATAACAACAAATAATTCATTTTTATACCTACAATAAAAAGAAATTAGAAAAATGAAAGAAATAAAGAAAGAATATACGAAATATAAACAATCTTACTTCACCAAGAATTCATCCTCTTCACCTTGACATAATAGATTTAGCTTTCCATTAGCTTACTTTTGATCAACACTAAAAACATCACTCATAATTGGAAAAATGAAAATTATATTGGAACTTAGAACTTTTATACACACTCACACTAAATTTTACAATGAGATAGAATGATTCTCAAGCTAGCACAAGGCCTTTATTTATAGGCCAAATGAGAGAAAGGGTCAAACATTTTATTAATGCCATGTAGTTTTAATAGTAGTCTTTATCTCCTCCAACTTCAATTCCATGTCCTTTCTTTCAATGCTTTGTTTCACGACTTTAATCACCGAATTGGACTCTACTCAAAACAGCAAACACGTGGAAAATTGTCTGTAGATGAATTTGGCCACTTGATTTTTCTCATTTGGTTAAATATTGAAATAGTAATGATTTTTTTACTATATGCTGGTCATGGTGAAAGTAAATTTGTCCTCTTTTTGATATTTTCACAATTTGATCATCTTAACCAACTTTTTAGGCAATGATGTCTTTTGGAAAGTTGTAGATAATTTCTCAAGAATTCCAAACATGTTTGAGTCACCTCCATTTGAATTTTCTAGCTTGAGTTATCATTATTTTACTAAGACGTAAAAAACTTGAAAATAAAACATATTTAGTAAGACATTTAAATATAAACAAACAATACTAAAATAACATAATTTTATAATTTTAATGAAACTTAAATTTTAAAATATAGGTTCTAACATATAATAAATTATTAATTTTAAGTTTCATCAGCTATGGTGGGAGAGCGCGTCCGTGTCGATGAATCTGCAGACTTTGTCATGGGATGGCTTTAAGGAGGTCTTTTACTCCAAGTACTTCACTAAGGAAGTACGATCCAGACTAACTAGGGAGTTCATGACGTTGCGTCATGGAGACAGCAGCGTAGCTGAGTTCGTGAGGAAGTTCGAGAGGGGGTGTCACTTTGTACCCCTGATTGCGAATGATGCTTGGGAGAAGTTGAGGCATTTTATTTATAGGTTGCGGCCGATCTTGCGCCGTGACGTGAGGGTTGCTGGTCCTACTACTTATGCAGTTTCTGTGTCGAGAGATTCGACCAGAGCAGGGCAAGAGGCCCTATCAGGCACTTTGTCTTGAGGAATTTTTGTAAGCCATTAAGAAACTTAGGATTAAGTGGATATGAGTACTGGAATTAGGTTATTTAAGACTACTTGGCTTGTGTAAGTTTTAATTTCAAGTTTATGAAAGAGTGTTCATACGGGGATATTGGGTGAAATAAAAACAAAAGAGAATTAGTTGTATTCAACATAGGTTACCAATGAACGAATATTAAGATTTTTTTTTATCGAGTAAGAAATCTAAAATCTTTATATGAGGATTCTAGAATTCTATGGATTATAAGTGAAGTTGATTTATTAGGGTTAGTCCATCATTAACAGTGGGAAATTTATTAAGTCTTATACTTATGAATGAATTAAGTATTGAGGATAAGTCAAAGTGTGACATTCGTTCCAATGAGGAAGGTCCAAGTATCTTAGGCCTCAACTATAATGTAATTGGGAAAGAAATAGTTTAAGCATGTGTTTGATGCTAGGAAGGTTTTATTATTTAAGCAGAAGATCGATATTGTATATTTTGAGGTTTTATGGATTAATGTTACTCGAAATTTAAGATTAGCAACAAATTTATATTTGGGATGTACTTGTTAATAGCTAAGTTACGTAAGTTGGTATCATGAGGTAAAGATTTGATTCAAAGATCGTATGTCAATATTATTATGGTGTTAAAACAACGTTAATTTTTGAGTGTAGTACCAAGGATTGAAGTTGATCAGTAACTTTTGGTGCTAAGATTTCTTAGGTTGAACTGCATAATTGCTAATGTAATATGTCGATGAACATTACGGGTATAGTATAAGGAAAGTAAGTTATGATAAGTTTGAACCTCCATTTCTAATATTGGGAATTGTTAGAAAAGTTAGAATTCGAGGTCATAGTAAAGTAAAACTAAGACAGTCTTCAGAACTAGATATGAGCACTACGAGTTCTTAGTAATGCCATTTGGATTGACGAATGCTCCAGCAATTTTATGGACTTTATGAACCGAGTATTTCAGCCCTACCAAGATCAGTTCGTCATAGTGTTCATTGACGACATTCTCATTTACTCGAAGAGCCATGAGGAGCACAATAAGCACTTGGGTACAGTTTTGCAAGTCACAGAGTCGCAAGTTGTTTGCAAAATTCAGTAAGGGAGAAAGTAGCGTTTTTAGGTCATATAATATCTAGCAGTGGCATCGAGATGGATCCAGCTAAGATAGCAGCAGTTAAGGAATGAGTTGAGCCGAAGAAAGCTTCAGAGATCCGCAGTTTCCTATGCTTAACAGGCTACTACAGGAAATTTATTCAGGGATTTTCTTTGATAGCAGTGCCACTCACTTCATTGACTAAGAAGAATGCTAAATTCATTTGGAGTGATGAGTGTCAGACGAGCTTTGATACTTTGAAGCAAGCTCTTATGTCGACGGCAGTGTTAGCCATGCCAGCAGGGCAAGGCAATTTTGTGCTATACATCGATGCTTCTAAGCTTGGTTTAGGCGCAATTTTGATGCAGCATGGTCGGGTCATAGCTTATGCCTCCAGACATTTGAAGGTGCATGAGGACAATTATCCGACTCATGATCTTGAGTTAGCTGCCGTTGTCTTTGCGTTGAAGATTTAGAGACATTGCTTGTACGGCAAGAAATGCCAGATATTTACCGATCACAAGAGTCTCAATATTTCTTCACGCAGAAAGAGCTAAATATGAGACAAAGACGGTGGTTGGAGTTAGTGAAAGACTACGATTGTGAAATTAGCTACAATCCAGGGAAAGATAATGTTGTGGCAGATGCCTTGAGCAGAAAAATTGCAGTCGTAGCACAACTTTCAGTGCATAGATCTCTTCAGTCGGAGATTCAGAGATTTGGGTTGGAGGTTTATCCTACGGTCAGAGCTCCTAAGCTGTCTAATCTGACACTCCAGTCTTCTTTGCTAGACCGTATCCATAAGGGTCAGCCTTCGGATGAGCAGTTACAGAAATGGAAACTGAAGGACGAGGCCAATGGCAGTGTACTCTACATAGTGTCCGACGGTATTGTGAGATACTGAGAAAGAATGTGGGTGCCTAGTGTTGATTCTATTAGAGAGGATATTCTAACAGAGGCACATGCATCTCCGTATTCCATTCATCTAGGAGGTACCAAGAAGTACAAGGATTTGCAGATTCGGTATTGGTGGCCAGGTATGAAGCGAGACATCCGCCGATTTGGGTCTGAATGTCTCACTTGTTAGCAGGTGAAGGCAGAGCATCAGAGGCCAGAGGGGATGCTTAAGTCACTCCCTATCCTCGAGTGGAAGTGGGAGAATATAACCATGGACTTTGTTGTTGGTTTGCCGAGGTAAGTTAGAGGATCCAATGCCATTTGGGTTATAGTGGATCGACTTACTAAGTCGGCACACTTCTTGCCAGTGAAAACGACTTTCTCTATGACACAGTATGTGGAGCTCTACATCAGGGAGATAGTTCGATTGCACGGGATCCCAGTTTCTATTGAGTCCGATAGGGACACGAGGTTCACATCGTCCTTTTGGAAGAGTTTACATGCAGCCATGGGGACGAAGTTGCTATTCAGTACTGCATTTTACCCGCAGACAGATGGCCAGTCTGAGCGAGTGATTCAGATCTTAGAAGACTTGCTGCGAGCTTGTGTGATCGATTTCAACGGGAATTGGGAATCGAAACTACCTCTATTGGAGTTTACCTACAACAACAGTTTCCAATCATCTATAGGTATGGTTCCCTACGAGGCATTGTATGGAAGAAAGTGCAGATCACTGATACATTGGGATGAAGTCGGTGAGAGATCAGAACTTGGTCCAGAGATTGTTCAGCAGACTGCAGATGTGGTAGTCAAGATCCAAGACAGGATGAAGACCGCCCATAGTCGTCAAAATTGTTATGCTGATAAGAGGAGAAGGGATTTTGAATTTGCCGTAGGAGATCACGTTTTCATAAAAATAGCACCTATGAAGGGTGTTATGAGATTTGGGAAGAGAGGCAAGCTGAGTCCGAGATTCATTGGGCCGTTCGAGATTCTTGACAGGGCTGGGACACTAGCTTATCGTGTAGCCCTACCGCCGAATCTGGCTGGTGTGCACAATGTGTTCCACATCTCGATGCTGAGGAAGTACTTAGCGAATCCTTCGCATGTGTTGAGTTTTGAGCCGTTCCAACTTTCTCTAGATCTGTCGTATGAGGAAAGACCTGTTCAAATCCTACACAGACAGGAGCGGAGACTTCGGAGCAAAGTAACAAAATTGGTCAAAGTCCAGTGGCTGAATCAATCAGTGGAGGAAGCCATTTGGGAGACCGAGGCAGATATGAGAAACTGTTACCCAGAACTGTTCAGTAAGACTTAATTTCAAGGACGAAATTTATTTATGTGAGGGTGGAACTGTAGAGCCCAAAATCAGTACATGTAAAACCCATGCATTTATTTAATTGTTAAATTATTTAATCAAGTTTAAAATGATTTTTTTGAGATGAATGATTTATGAAATTACATTATTTTAAATTATTTATGTTTACGTGATGCATGTTAACATGTTTCTCGAGTTTCATGTTTCAGGCGATTATTCGATGCGGGATCGAGGAAAAAAGAGGCTGGCGACGATTTTTGCGATTTTAAAATGTGGTATTTTATTTTAAGTCAAGGAAGTGACATTTTAAATGATTTATTAAATTTTTAGTATTTTTAAAGCCTAATTTATTTAATTAGTGATTTTAAGATTTTTAAAACCTTTAAAGTTTAGCAATTGTGTAATTTATTTTGTAAATTAGAGAATTTTATAAAATTACTGTGTGCTTTATTTTAATTAAGGATTTTTGTTAAAGTTAGTGTGGGTTAACTTTTTAATTAATATTTTTAACCCTTAATTAAGCAACTTTTCTAATCCTAATACACACACACGTCCTCTACACACACTTGCACACAAACTTATTCATTTCATTTTTTTTAAAGAAAAACCTAGGGTTCTTGTTATTCTCTCTAGCCTCCACCCTCACCTACGAATTTTTCCAGCAAGTTTTCGTTCAGTTTCTTGAAGGAAATCGAGCCACAAATCGTTCCGGATCAACCTCCTATCTTTCCCGCTTCGGTGTCGTCGTTTTGGTAACGTTAAATATCAAAAGGCATGTATATTCTTTCATTTATGCATCAATCTCGTCATAGTATTTGTTTTTATGTTTATTATGCGTAATAATCCATGTATGATGTACAAAATATCAGCAAAAAAATTGGTTGGTTGGTTTTGAAATAATTTTTGGATCTAAAACTCGAATTCTGCTGTCTTTTCGTGTGCTGCAAATTTCAGTCACTTATCTTGAAAAAATTTCAACATATGAAAGTAGAACTTTTTGATACCTTCGATTTGACATAAAATTCGAAATATTTGGATAGGAAATGAGTGATTTATGATCGTTTTCGTGGTACTGCTCAAACTACGCTTTTCTGAAAGTGTGTTCTTGACTTGTTTTTGAGTTTCTTGTGTTGCAGGCTTCGTTGGAGATCGCCGAGTAATCTTTGTTGTGTTTAGGAGTGTCCAATGGGGTGATCATGTGAATTTAATTTGGGGTGTTGTGTAACGCCCCAGATTCGACGCCTGTCCTTACTGTACCAAGACGAGTCTTTCCAGCGTGCTTATGTCCTCACTCACACGCACCCTAGGAAAATTCCCAGGAGGTCACCCATCCCAAAATTGCCCCAAGTCAAGAACGCTTAACTTCGGAGTTCTTATGTGATGAGCTACCGAAAACAAGATGCACCTTCGTGATATGAGTAGTACAAATCAAATCTTTTAAGCCCTCTTCAACTGTACAGTCCATTACATTGAACAGTCTCGGAATCCCTCTCATTCCATTGTGTGGTTCGGTTCATTCATGTTCCCTCCACCTAGAAGCCTGCCAGGAGCCGCTCATTGTCCGTGCAACTGATGGCACCGGCGATCACCCCGCGCCCTCTTCGGCCCGGGGCCTCACATGCCCACCAGATTCCGCTTGGTTCGTCCCCGAACCACACCGTACTAAGAAAGGTCGGCTCTGATACCAACTATAACGCCCCAGATTCGACAACTGTCCTCACTGTACCAAGACGAGTCTTTCCAGCGTGCTTATGTCCTCACTCACACACACCCTAGGAAAATTCCCAGGAGGTCACCCATCCCAAAATTGCCCCAAGTCAAGCACGCTTAACTTCGAAGTTCTTATGTGATGAGCTACCGAAAAAAAGATGCACCTTCGTGATATGAGTAGTACAAATCAAATCTTTTAAGCCCTCTTCAACTGTACAGTCCATTACATTGAACAGTCTCGGAATCCCTCTCATTCCCGTGTGGGTCGGTTCATTCATGTTCCCTCCACCTAGAAGCCTGCCAGGAGCCGCTCATTGTCCGTGCAACAGATGGCACCGGCGATCACCCCCCGCCCTCTTCGGCCCCGGTCCTCACATGCCCACCAGCTTCCGCTTGGTTCGTCCCCGAACCACACCGTACTAAGAGAGGTCGGCTCTGATACCAACTGTAACGCCCCAGATTCGACGACTGTCCTCACTATACCAAGACGAGTCTTTCCAGTGTGCTTATGTCCTCACTCACACAAACCCTAGGAAAATTCTCAGGAGGTCACCCATCCCAAACTTGCCCCAAGTCAAGCACGCTTAACTTCGGAGTTCTTATGTGATGAGCTACCGAAAAGAAGATGCACCTTCGTGATATGAGTAGTACAAATCAAATCTTTTAAGCCCTCTTCAACTGTACAGTCCATTACATTGAACAGTCTCGGAATCCTCTCATTCCCGTGTGGGTCGGTTCATTCATGTTCCCTCCACCTAGAAGCCTGCCAGGAGCCGCTCATTGTCCGAGCAACTGATGGCACCGGCGATCACCCCCCGCCCTTTTCGGCCCCGGGCCTCACATGTTGTCTCGGGTTGGTGAGGTTGTGCATGCATTAGATGAGACGTACCATACTTTCACTACTTAAAATTTGCGGAAGAATTAAAAATTTTCTTAAATATAAACATCCATACGGTCGTCAACTCATCGTTCATAAAAATATCTTTGGAATCATCCATCACCAATAAAATTTTGTTAAAAGAAAAGCTTGTTCATAACATCTCGCATCAAAAACATAAAATCAGAGTAATTTTAAACTTGCATAAAAACATTAAAAATTACGTGGGCGGTCCTCGGGTTTAGCCTCCCGCTCAGTCCAAGCCTGCTTCTTGGTTGCCACCTCATGTCACCTCATAGATATCCTCATCTGCATCGATCAAGTCTAGTGAGTCTAAAGACTCAACACGTATAAACTAGAATAGCAAGTAATACATAATAAAACCACGTGCAACTTTAAAATAGGACATACATACTTGAAACTTGAACTTGCAAAATGAACTTGAACATACGTACGTACATAATTAGACGTGCCGTCAACATAAACTTTCTTAACATGCTTGCATACTTGAACATACTTGAACATACATACTTCATCATTTTTCGTAGAGATATGTTTCAAAGCAAGTGACCCATAACATAATTCGCCTGATCAGACTAAACCACAGTACTGGGCTGACAGGGACGTATCCACTGCCACATACATGAGATCCCCGTTCATAATTTAACGGGCTGAATGGTCCCCGTTCATAATTTAACGCTTTCCAATCACGATCTAAACCCGTTCATAATTTAACGGGCGGATTGGTCCTCGTTCATAATTTAACGCTTTCCAATCCTAAACATAACTTGGTCACAAGACAATTAGCATACCTCAAAAACTTGAAAATATTTTCTTTGCACGTCGAACATACTTACTTGGCATTGAGAGATTCGTTGGACTTCGATCGGGGTCGTTGCTGCAACATACTAACGTGAATTCATAACTTAACGGGTATAACTCAAACGTAACAATCAAGCTTACCCACGAGTTCATACATTTCCTTAGGACGTTCTAAAATTCCCGTGACTCGACATTGTTACACATTGCACTAAACCAAGACATCAAACCTCAAAGCATACCATAATATTTCCCAAAACTCAAGAACACAGACCCCGTGCCCAGGTCCGGCTCCGGGTCCGTGTAGGTGCGGTGGAATGACTCGTGAAGGAAAGGGAAGGCACGGACCCCGTGCTGCGGTCCGGGTGGGGGTCCGTGTACCTGCGCAAATTTGACATCAAAAGAAAACAAAGGCACGGACCCCGTGCCGTGGTCAGTGTGGGGGTCCGTGTCATCTCGCAAAAATGGTTACTCGAAGGAAACAAAGGCACGGACTTCGTGCCAGGGTCCGTCCATGGGTCCGTGTACCTGCAGGACAAGCCAACATACGAAAATTCTGAACAAGTTTTGGTTAACAGTCTAGTCTCGATCGAACGGACCATGAATCGACACCACGAGGCCATCTTTGGATACTACATCAATGACTCAAACCTATACGATTGCCACCAACGCAACCACATGTCCCAAATAACTCAATACTCCATAAACAAAACCTTTGACAGAAAATGGTTTACACGACTACTCGTTCTCCCAAGAGCCTAACGATGTGAAACGACACCCCAATATACATCCCAACGTCATGCTAAATATACCTAGATGCAGCGACGATCATCCGTCGATCCCCAACGAAGCCTGCAACCATTAAACTTCAAGAACGCATCAACATCATAATTTTCTGAAAATGCAGTTTGAGCAGTCCCACGAAAAATACCATAACTTACTCAATATTTGTTCAAAAATTTCGAGTCATATATCAAATCGAAGATATCAAAAAGTTCTACAATTTTTGTGTTAAAAGTTTTCTCAAAATATAGACCGAAAATTTGCAGTTTTAAGAAGAACAGTAAAAACGTGATTTAGATCTAAAAATTTTCCTTCAAAATCGATCAAATCAATTATCCGCTCAAACTATGAACATCATACATGAATTTTACGTATAAAATAATGCAACGCATAATATGACATGATCGACGCAACAAAAGAGAGATTATAAGTGCCTTTTGATATTTAAAAATACCGTGACGACGATACCGAAGCGGGAAGAAAGCGAGGCTTGATCCGGGACGATGGTGGCTCAATTTTATTGCAATAAAATCACCGAAACTTGCTGGAAATTTTTTAGAGAGTGGGGCGGCTGCTCTTGTTTCTTAGAACCCTAGGATTTTCTCTTTCAAAATATAAAAATCTGAATGTGTGTGTGTTAATCGGTTTGTGTGTGTGTGTTAGCGGGTGTGTGCGTGTGTTTAGTGTTAATTAGGAGAAAATTTAGCTTAATTACTAATTACAAACTAATTTAAAATTTTAACTCAATTAACAAGTTAATCAAAATAGTAAATTACTACACACTCCATAAAATCCCCTAGTTTAAATAAAATGCATAAATACCCAACTCTAAAAGTTTTAAAATCCTAAAATAACTTAAATAAATAATTTAGGCTTTTAAAATACGTACTGAAACTTAATAAATTAATTAAAACGCCCCAAGTATTAACTTAAAATAAATACCACATTTAAAATAGCCAAAATCGTCGCCGGTCTTTTCCCTCGATCCCGCATCGAATAATCGCCTAAACATGAAACTCGAAAACATTTTAACGTGCATCACATAAACATGAATAATTTAAAATAATGCATTTAAATAAATCATGCATGGCTAAATCTCATTTTTAAATTCAATTAAATGAATTAACAATTAAATAAGTGCATGGGTTTTACGTGTACATGATTTTGGGCACCACAGTACCTCCCCCACTTATATAAATTTCGTCCTCGAAATTAAATCTTACCAAACAGTTCTGGATAGCGACTCCTCATATCTGCCTCAGTCTCCCAAGTGGCCTCTTCCCCTGATTGGTTCAGCCACCGGACTTTGACTAGTTTCGTTACCTTGTTCCGAAGTCTACGCTCCTGTCTGTCTAGGATTTGGATAGGTCTCTCCTCGTAAGACAGGTCTGGAGCCAACTGCAACGGCTCATAACTCAGAACATGCGAAGGATTCGCTAGGTACTTCCTCAGCATGGAGACGTGGAACACATTGTGTACCCCGGCCAGATTCGGCGGAAGGTCAACACGATACGCTAGTGTCCCAACTCTGTCGAGAATTTTGAAAGGTCCAATAAATCTCGGACTCAGCTTACCTCTTTTCCCAGATCTCATAACACCCTTCATGGGTGCTATCTTTATAAAAACGTGGTCACCTACGGCAAACTCGAGATCTCTCCTCCTTTTGTCAGCATAACTCTTCTGACGGCTCTAGGCGGTCTTCATCCTGTCACGAATCTTGACCACCACATCCACAGTCTGCTGAACTATCTCTGGGCCAAGTTCTGCTCTCTCACCGACTTCATCCCAATGAATCGGTGATCTGCACTTCCCTCCATACAATGCCTCATAGGGAGCCATACCAATGGATGCTTGAAATCTGTTGTTGTATGTAAACTCCACTAGAGGTAGTTTTGATTCCCACGTCGCTTGGAAATCGATCATACATGCTCGCAATAGATCCTCCAAGATCTGAATCACTCGCTCCGACCGGCCATCTGTCTGCGGGTGAAAAGCTGTACTGAATTGCAGCTTCGTCCCCATAGCTGCATGTAGGCACTTCCAGAATGAAGATGTAAACCTCGGGTCCCTGTCGGACACAATAGTAGCTGGGATCCCATGCAATCGAACGATCTCCCTTATATAAAGCTCCGCATACTGCGACATGGAGAAAGTCGTCTTCACTGGCAAGAAGTGAGCTGACTTAGTGAGTCGATCCACTATGACCCAAATAGCATTAAAACCTCTAATTGTCTTTGGCAACCCAACGACGAAGTCCATAGTGATATTCTCCCATTTCCACTCGGGGATAGGGAGTGGCTTAAGCATTCCTGCTGGCCTCTGATGCTCTGGCTTCACCTGCTGGCAAGTGAGACATTCAGACACAAATCTGCGGATGTCTCTCTTCATCCCTGGCCACCAATACAAGATTTGCAGATCTTTGTACATCTTGGTACCTCCTGGGTGGATTGAATACGGAGATGCATGTGCCTTTGTTAAGATATCTTCTCTGATCGAATCTACATTAGGCACCCACATTCTTCCCTTGTATCTCACAATACCGTCTGACACTGAGTAGAGCATACTGCCCTTGGCTTCATCTTTCAGTCTCCACTTCTGTAACTGTTCATCTGAAGACTGTCCTTGACGGATACGGTCTAGCAAATCAGACTTGGCTGTCAGATTAGATAGTCTGGGAGCTCTGCCCTTACGATAAATCTCTAGACCAAATTTCTGAATCTCGGACTGAAGAGGTCTCTGCACTGACAACTGTGCTATGACTGCGACTTTTCTGCTCAAGGGCGTCTGCCACAACGTTAGCCTTTCCCGGATGGTAGCTAATTTCGCAGTCGTAGTCTTTTACCAGCTCTAACCACCGTCTCTGTCTCATATTCAGTTCTTTCTGCGTGAAGAAATACTTGAGACTTTTGTGATCAGTGAAAATCTGACATTTCTCGCCGTACAGGTAGTGTCTCCAAATCTTCAACGCAAACACAACGACGGCTAACTCAAGGTCATGCGTCAGATAGTTCTCTCATGCACTTTCAACTGCCTGGAAGCATAGGCTATAACCCAACCCTGCAGCATCTACACGGCGCCTAAACCGAGCTTAGAGGCATCGGTGTATAGCACAAAATCACCTTGCCCTGTCGGCATGGCTAACATAGGTGCTGAAATAAGAGCTTGCTTCAGAGTATCGAAGCTCTTCTGACACTCGCCACTCCACTCAATCTTAGCATTCTTTTTGGTCAGTGAAGTGAGTGGCACTGCTATCGACGAAAATCCCCGGATAAACTTACGGTAGTAACCGGCTAAACACCAAATGCTGCGGATTTCTGATGCATTCTTTGGCTCAACCCATTCCTTAACGGCTGCTACCTTTCCTGAATCCACTTCAATGCCGCTGCTAGACACTATATGCCCCAAAAACGCTACCTTCTCTAACCAAAACTCACACTTACTGAACTTCGCAAATAACTTGCGACTCTGCAAGGTCTGTAAAACCGTCCTCAAATGTTGACTGTGCTCCTCATGGCTCTTCGAGTAAATAATGATATCGTCAATAAACACTATGACGAATTGATCAAGATAAGGCTGGAATACTCGGTTCATGAGGTCCATGAAAATTGCTGGAGTATTCGTCAGTCCAAATGGCATTACCAAGAACTTGTAGTGCCCATACCGGGTTCTGAAGGCTGTTTTGTGAACATCTGCATCTTTAACCTTCAGCTGATGATACCCTGATCGAAGATCTATCTTAGAGAACACTGTAGCTCCATGCAACTAGTCGAACAAGTCTTCGATTCTAGGAAGTGGGTATTTGTTCTTGATCGTTACCTTGTTCAATTCTCGGTAATCGATGCACAGCCTCATACTCACATCCTTCTTCTTTACAAAAAGCACTGGTGCGCCCCAAGGCGAGCAACTAGGGCGGATAAATTCCTTGTCGAGAAGCTCCTGAATCTGCTGCTTGAGTTCAAACATCTCAGCTGGAGCTAATCGGTACGGTGCCTTAGAGATTGGCACTGTGCCTGGCATGAGCTCAATTGCAAACTCCACCTCTCTCTCTGGTGGAAGACCTGTGACGTCATCGGGAAAGACGTCTGGGAAGTCTCTCACTACTAGCACCTCTGA
Organism: Primulina huaijiensis; assembly: GCF_012295235.1. Lineage (NCBI taxonomy): Eukaryota > Viridiplantae > Streptophyta > Magnoliopsida > Lamiales > Gesneriaceae > Primulina > Primulina huaijiensis. Next base: position 7,878,861 of record NC_133321.1, read on the forward strand.
TAAGGACGGAGTGGGTATGTCAGGTGTAGAAATAATGCTGGCCAAGAAGGCCTGACACCCCTTAGAAATGAGTCTCCGTGCCTGCATGCAAGAGATCATGCGTGGAAAACTCCTCCATCTAGCAGGTTCGAACAGAAACTGCTCCATGCCCAATGGTCTAACCAAAACTGATCTCTTCTGAAAGTCGATCAAGACTTTGTTCTTTGTCAACCAGTCCATTCCCAAAATAATGTCGAATTCCGGCATCGTCAAGACGATCAAGTCGGCATATACTAGGTAGCCGTGCAATTCCAGATCAATGTCTCTGACCACACTAGTAGCTGACAGCTCTTCCCCTGATGGGACTGTTACTGAATAATTCACTTCGAGTCCTATGGACTTGATGTCCAAGTGACTAGCGAATGTCTCTGATATGAATGAGTGGGTGGCTCCTGAATCTATCAAGGCCTGAGTGGCTATTCTCTTAATGAAAATATTTCCTGAGAGACGTTAGCACACGCAAAACTTACATTCCCAAAAATTCTAACATTAACCTCAAACATAACAGAAAATTACTATCCAAATCACTCAAAATATTACTAGCACCTTAACAATCCCAAATAAAATCCACATGCAAGGCAAAATAATACTGAACTTGGGTAGAAAATTTTACCGGTCAGCAAAGTCGTGTCCGGATTCGCCTCCTGTGCATGCATGGCGAATACTCTGCCCTGAGTCGGCTGCTTCCACTGTGGGCACTCCTTTAGCATGTGGTCACTGGCTCCACACTTGAAGCACTTGCCTGATCCATATAAGCATTGCCCTGGATGCTGGCGGTTGCACTTAGGACATTCTGGGAAAATAACGGGCTTCTGAGGTGCCCCTTGCTGCTGAATTGGACCCTTGCCCTTCGGCGGTCCCTGATAAGGTTTCTTCCCTGGTGGGCCTTGGTACGGCCTCTTGTGCTGGGGTCGCTGATGCTGATGCTGCGGCTGTTGGTGCGGTGGTGCCTGGTAGGGCCTCTTGCCCAGCCTGTCAACATCAATATCCCGCTGGTCTTGTTCTGCCGCCAAAGCCCTAGATACGGCGACTGCATAAGCAGTGGGGCCAGCTACCCTCACATCACGACGCAAGATTGGCCGCAATCCATCCAAGAAATGCCTCAGCTTTGCCTGGACATCATTCGAAATGAGGGGTATGAAGTAACACCCCCTCTCAAACCTCCTAACAAACTCTGCAACACTGCTGTCCCCTTGTCGCAGCGTCATGAATTCCCTAGTCAGTCTGGATCGTACTTCCTCAGTGAAGTACTTGGAGAAGAACACTTCCTTGAATCCAGCCCAAGACAAGGTCTGCAAGTTAACTGCCACCGACGCACTCTCCCACCATAGTCTAGCGTCCCCAGACAGAAGGAACGTGGCACACCTGACCCTATCAGCATCGGTCAGTTCCATAAAATCAAAGATTACCTCGATAGACTTAATCCATCCTTCTGCTATCATCGGGTCAATGGTACCCGAGAACTCCTTTGGACTCATCCTTCTGAACCTCTCATAGACAGCCTCAGGCCTGGGCCTCTCCCCTGCACCCACTGCTGCGAAAAACTGCGTCATACCTGCAAGCATCTGCGCCTGCATATCCGGAGGTGGACGAGGAGGAGTGACCCTCTTCTCATCGCGATGCTCTTTGTTCTCATCCCTAACTTCCCGGTTAATCAGACGTCTCGGGGGCATACTGTTCCAACAATTTACCCAACACGTAAACCCAATATGCATGAATATAATAACAATATCATAAGATGCACGAAATTTAACTTAAAACATGGACATCCTGAAATCATGATTCAATGCTAACTACATACATAATGCAAAATTTTAAAACTCACAGACTTGAGGTGTGACTTCGAGAGCTTCTTACGACTGGCAGTAGGCATAACCCTTTACAAAAACAACGCTCTGATACCAACTGAGACGTACCGTACTTTTACTACTTAAAATTTGCGGAAGAATTAAAAATTTTCTTAAATATAAACATCCATACGGTCGTCAACTCATCGTTCATAAAAATATCTTTGGAATCATCCACCACCAATAAAATTTTGTTAAAAGAAAAGCTTGTTCATAACATCTCGCATCAAAAACATAAAATCAGAGTAATTTTAAACTTGCATAAAAACATTAAAAATGACGTGGGCGGTCCTCGGGTTTAGCCTCCTGCTCACTCCAAGCCTGCTTCTTGGTTGCCACCTCCTGTCTCCTCATAGACATCCTCATCTGCATCGATCAAATCTAGTGAGTCTAAAGACTCAACACGTATAAACTAGAATAGCAAGTAATACATAATAAAACCACGTGCAACTTTAAAATAGGACATACATACTTGAAACTTGAACTTGCAAAATGAACTTGAACATACGTACGTACATAATTAGACGTGCCGTCAACATAAACTTTTTTAACATGCTTGCATACTTGAACATACATACTTCATCATTTTTCGTAAAGATATGTTTCAAAGCATGTGACCCATAACATAATTCGCCTGATCAGACTAAACCACAGTACTAGGATGACAGGGACGTATCCACTGCCACATACATGAGATCTCCGTTCATAATTTAACGGGCTGATTGGTCTCCGTTCATAATTTAACGCTTTCCAATCACGATCTAAACCCGTTCATAATTTAACGGGCGGATTGGTCCCCGTTCATAATTTAACGCTTTCAAATCCTAAACATAACTTGGTCACAAGACAATTAGCATACCTCGAAAACTTGAAAATATTTTCTTTGCACGTCGAATATACTTACTTGGCGTTGAGGGATACGTTGGACTTCGATCGGGGTCGTTGCTGCAACATACTAACGTGAATTCATAACTTAACGGGTGTAACTCAAACGTAACAATCAAGCTTACCCACGAGTTCATACATTTCCTTAGGTAGCTCTAAAATCCCCGTGACTCGACATTGTTACACATTGCACTAAACCAAGACATAAACCTCAAAGCATTCCATAATATTTCCCAAAACTGAAGTACACGGACCCCGTGCCCAGGTCCGGCTCCGGGTCCGTGTAGGTGCGGTGGAATGACTCGTGAAGAAAAGGGAAGGCACGGACACCGTGCTGCGGTCCGGGTGGGGTCCGTGTACCTGCGCAAATTTGCAATCAAAAGAAAACAAAGGCACGGACCCCGTGCCGTGGTCCGTGTGGGGGTTCGTGTCATCTCGCAAAAATGGTTACTCGAAGGAAACAAAGGCACGGATCCCGTGCCAGGGTCCGTCCATGGGTCCGTGTACCTGCGGTACAAGCCAACATACGAAAATTCTGAACAAGTTTTGCTTAACAGTCTAATCTCGATCGAACGGACCATGAATCGACACCACGAGGCCATCTTAGGATACTACATCAATGACTCGAACCTATACGATTGCCCCCAACGCAACCATATGTCCCAAATAACTCAATACTCCATAAACAAAACCTTTGACAGAAAATGGTTTACACGACTACTCGTTCTCCCAAGAGCCTAACGACGTGAAACGGCACCCCAATATACATCCCAACGTCATGCTAAATATACCTAGATGCAGCGACGATCATCCGTCGATCCCCAACGAAGCCTGCAACCATTAAACTTCAAGAACGCATCAACATCATAATTTTTTGAAAACGCAGTTTGAGCAGTCCCACGAAAAACACCATAACTCACTCAATTTTTGTCTAAAAATTTCAAATCATATATCAAATCGAAGATATCAAAAAGTTCTACAATTTTTGTGTTAAAAGTGTTCTCAAAATATCGACTGAAAATTTGCAGTTTTAAGAAGAATAGTAAAAACGTGATTTAGATCTAAAAATTTTCCTTCAAAATCGATCCAATCAATTATCCGCTCAAACTATGAACATCATACATGAATTTTACGCATAAAATAACGCAACGCATAATATGACATGATCGACGCAACAAAAGAGAGATTATACGTGCCTTTTGATATTTAAAAATACCGTGATGACGATACCGAAGCGGGAAGGAAGCGAGGCTTGATCCGGGACGATGGTGGCTCGATTTTCTGGCAATAAAATCATCGAAACTTGCTGGAAATTTTTTAGAGAGTGGGGCGGCTGCTCTTGTTGCTTAGAACCCTAGGATTTTCTCTTTCAAAATATAATAATCTGAATGTGTGTGTGTTAATCGGTTTGTGTGTGTGTGGTAGAGGGTGTGTGCGTGTGTTTAGTGTTAATTAGGAGAAAATTTAGCTTAATTACTAATTACAAACTAATTTAAAATTTTAACTCAATTAACAAGTTAATCAAAATAGAAATTACTACACACTCCAATAAAATCCCCTAGTTTAAATAAAATGCATAAATGCCCAACTCTAAAAGTTTTAAAATCCTAAAATAACTTAAATAAATAATTTAGGCTTTTAAAATACTGAAACTTAATAAATTAATTAAAACGCCCCAAGTATTAACTTAAAATAAATACCACGTTTAAAATAGCCAAAATCGTCGTCGGTCTTTTCCCTCGATCCCGCATCGAATAATCGCCTGAAACATGAAACTCGAAAACATTTTAACGTGCATCACATAAACATGAATAATTTAAAATAATGCATTTAAAAAAATCATGCATGGCTAAATCTCATTTTTAAATTCAATTAAATGAATTAACAATTAAAGAAGTGCATGGGTTTTACGTGTACTGGATTTTGGGCACTACATTAGAAGTCATAGAGAACTCTTGTGCAGAATTTTTGGTGGATTCCGGCAGAACCAGCGCCGCAGCACCGCACTGTGGGCGCCGCAGCACTGCCGGTACGTGCCAGCAAGTGCCTAGGCGCTGCTTGTACGCACCAGGCAGCGCCTCGGCGCTGAAGGGTAGAACCTTGGCTCCCGCCTGGCGCTGCAGCGCCTTGGCGATGCTTCAGACAGATTTTAGGCTTCGAATTTAGGTGTTCCAGCTTCCTTTGGGTAATATTAAGTCGTTACGTCCTGGTATACTAAAAGTTAATTTAGATGTTATAAAGTTTGATTGGGTAACGTTGAACTATGTTCTACGCAGGTTCGTGCCCTTTATTGTTTGGGGAAATTCATACTTCTTGACAAGTTTTGTTTCGGGGTTGAGTCGGGGGTTAACATGTTGTTTATCACAGTCAAGTCCCGAGCATTTCCTGCAAGTCATAAGTTAGTAAGTCAATGGGTGATGCATTCGATAGGCATGATTAAGCTGTGGAAGTTAAGGTTCTTGGTAGCGCGTTAGCATGTGCAGCAAGGACTCGTGCGATATCCAACGAATCCCTCAATTCCATGTAAGTATGTTCGACGTGCAAAAGAAAATACTTTTAATTTTTTGAGGTATGCTAAATGTCTTGTGACCAAAGTATGAATGGGTTTGGAAGTCGATGAACGTGGCCGAGGACCTCTCCACCCCGGTAAAGCATGACCGGGTTTAGATCAGGATTGAAAAGCGGTAAAGCATGACCAGGGACCAATTCACCCGTTAAAGCGTGAATGGGGATCTCATGTATGTGGTAGTGGACTTTCCCTTCCAGCTCAGTACTGTGGTTTAGTCTGATCAGGCACTGTTATGTATGGGTCACTTGCTTTGAAACATATCTCTACGCAAAAAATTATGTTATGTATGCTCAAGTATATATGATGCAAGCATGTTTATGAAAAGTTTACGATGATGGTACGTCTATGTTATGTATGCAATGTTCAAGTTTCAAGTATGTTCGCTCTATTTTAAAAATGCATGTGGTTTTATTACGTAGTACTTGTTATTTCCAGTTTATGCATGGTGAGTATTTAGACTCACCAGACTTGATCGATGCAGGTGAGGAAGATGTTGAGGAGACGAGGGGTGGGGACCAGTGAACCGTCTTGAACTGAGCAGGAGGCTAAACCCGAGGACCGCCAATGTTTTAATATTTTATGCATGAAAATTTTTAATACTCTGATTTTCGTGAAGAGGTTTATGATGTTTAAACGATTGTTACTTCTGGCAAACTTGGTTGTGGTTGTTTTTATTGCAAATGATTTAGACGAGCCAGTTATTTTAATGCAAATTTGAAAGTTTATTTTGTACTTAAGAAAATTTTTTTAAAGCAAAGTTCAAGTAGTTAAAAGTACGGTATGTTACAATAGCATTCAGAATGTGTGCTGGAGCTTAATTTGTCTTTTGCTGAATGTTTGGTTATCTGCGAGAAAGAAAGCACTGTGTAATGGTTTGCTTGGTAGACTGAAATGCTCATAAAGAAGAGCTGAAATGAAGCGGGGACAAGTAAATATATATGTGACTGTTCAAATTTTTGGACACGTGTCAGTCCAAGATAATTTGAATAAAAACGTGTATTCGTGTGATGAAATCGTGTGTAGAATATAAACAGACTACGTGGGTAAACGTTTCAAAACACTATTCATTGAAAGACATCAATTAATTGTGTACTTATCAGTCTCATCACATATAATAGAATATTTATCGATTAATTAGTTAACTTACTAGAGAAAATCAGTTAGGTCAGCAACTGAGTAATCAGTTGAAAGCTGATTCAGTTCAGTTGAAGACCAACTGACTATTGTCTTCTCAGTTAACCATTTATATCCGATATTTTCCCTTAATAAATGCATATAAATAAAAGAAAGGGTAAGAGAAGCTTAGTCTGATAAGTCAAAAGCTTTCAGTTGACTAGTGTCTCTTCGTCTTCTTCTAATTCTTTGATAACAGACTGTCTATAAATAAGAGCAAAGTCATTAGAAAATAACAGTTAAACATCGATGGATAATTCAAGCAGTTCCAACGTCCCTGTTTCTGCATCAACACTCCGCTGTTTGGAGAGTTTGAAGAACACTATCGAGGAACTTGTCTGGTTAAAGGTCATGTCCACTTGGACCAAAGTACACAAACTCCAGACCATTCAACGTGATGGATTAGTTGCTACTGACAAGCAGAGAGCAACTGCAAGAAAAAATAAGAGGCGTCTTGAAGTCGTCCATACTTCCGATCTTGTCACTGATGAATGTCTTATCCATCTGATGCTTATGAAAGAGTGGAATGTGCTAGAAAAGATCTCTTCTTCAGAAAGCTTTAGAAGAGTTAACTGTCATGAATTGTCTAACTGGTTGTGTCCCTTTGGAAAGATGCCACTAAAAGAGAACTGAATCGCGTAACTTGGATGAGATTTTATCAATAAAATAGTTGTTTCGATTCATTGCTCTTTCCTTTTCTGCATTATGAACTGATATCAGTTGACAAAAATTTAACTAACTGATAGTGAATAACTGAATAGTTATTAACTGATATATGACTAATTGATCAAAGATTAACAACAACTAACATAACAACATTATCATTGGTATAATTAAGACAAATCAATTAAACCAAGAATATTACAAAAATGGGAATACTTAGTCTCTGGTAGAGGTTTGGTGAAGATGTCAGCTGATTGTTGTTCAGTTGGTATGTATTCCAACCTTATTGTTGTCTTCATAGCATGATCTCTGATGAAGTCCGACATCGATATTCTTGGTACTAAAGTGAAGAACTGGATTTTATGTTATTGCAATTGCACTTGTATTATCACAAAATATTGGTGATTCTTTTGCAATGAATCCATAGTCTTTAAATTGTTGCTGAATCCAGAGCAGTTGGGCACAGCAGCTTCCAGCAGCGAGATATTCTGCTTCAGTTGTGGAAGTTGCTACGGATGTTTGCTTCTTGCTGAACCATGAAATCAGTCTGTCTCCTAGAAACTGACATGATCCACTGGTGCTTTTACGATCTAGCTTACATGCTGCATAATCGGCATCTGAATATCCAACTAAGTTGAAAGAAGAGTCCTTAGCATACCATAAGCCCACATTTGTGTGACTTTAAGATATTTTAAAATGTGTTTGGCAGCTAAAAAAAGTGATTGCTTAGGATATGCCTGAAATCTAGCACACATACAAACAACAAATACTATATGAGGACGACTAGCAGTAAGGTACAATAATGAACCTATTAAACCTCTGTAAAGTGTCATCTCAACTGATATCCCCCTTGATCATTGTATAATTTGATTGATGAACTCATGGGAGTACTTGCAGCTGAACTTGTTTTCATGCCAAATTTCTTAAGCAATTCCTTCGTATATTTGGTCTGATTGATAAAAGTACCAGTTTCCAGTTGCTTCACTTGCAGACCGAGGAAAAATGTCAGTTCGCCCATCGTACTCATCTCGAACTTTTCCTGCATTAACTTGGCAAATTTCTCACATAATTTGGGGTTAGTTGACCCAAAAATTATATTATCAACATATATTTGCACAAGTAATTAGATATGCTCATTCTTTGAAAATTTGAACAGAGTCTTATCAACTGATCCAACAGTAAAATCATGATCAGTTATGAATTTTGAAAGAGTTTCATACCAATCTCTTGGAGCTTGTTTAAGACCATATAAGACTTTGTTCAAATAATAAACATGATCAGGAAGAGACTGATTGATAAAACCCGGTGGTTGTTCAACATATACTTCTTCCTGCAACTGACCATTCAGAAATGCACTCTTCACGTCCATCTGGTAGACTTTAAAGTTTTTGAAAGAGGCATAGGTAAGGAACATTATGATTGCTTCCAGTGTTGCAACTGATGCATAAGTTTCATCGTAATTTATTCTTTCTTCTTTCCTATATCCTTGTGCTACAAGCCTCACTTTGTTGCGCACAACTGAACCATCTTCGTTCAGTTAGTTTCTGTATACTCACTTTGTACCTATAATAGTTTTAAAAACTGGTCTTGGAACTAAGTTCAAGACATTGTTATGGGTAAACTGATTTAACTCTTCTTGCATGAAATTTATCCAGTTAGAATCAGCAAGAGCTTCATCAGTTTTTTTAGATTCCAGTTGGGAAACTAAAATGAATGAATAAATAAAAAATTTGATTCCGAGTTCTTACTGAATCAGTTGGATTACCTATCACCAATTCTGGAGGATGTGTTTTCTTCCATCTGTACTCAGCATTTGTTGCGTCCATTTCAGCAACTGAATATTTCCTTCAGTTTCAGTTGGTGCTGTATCAGTTGGTAACTGAGTATTTTCAATTTGCTCCACCAACTGATTATCAGTAACAATTTCCTGTTCAACTGATTGATCCAGTACTTCTGGAAAAATTCCTTGTCATGGCCACCATCGCATCCAATCTTAAAATCAACTGGTCTGATGTCTTGTTCAAGACATTCGTTAACATGATAAAGAAAGTGAATAAGTCTCTAGGTTTTACGGTTCAAATTTGTCATTTGCTAATTTAAGAAGGAGTCCAACCAGTGGGTATGGTTGAAGTTGGCAAGACCAAGTTATTTAGCTGGAAAACGGATAAAAAGTTCATAAAGAAAAATCGTCCAACCAACAAGGAGAACGTTTTTATCAAAACAGAAACTGGGGTTGAATTTGTTAAGAAAAAGAAGACGGATGTGACTCCCAAAGGCACTAAGAGAAAGCTGGTTCTGAAATCCAGCTCTGATGAAGAATCAAAGGATGATGCACCGGTTTCCCAAGTTTTTAAGAAGAAACAGCTAGAAAAGCCCAAAGCTGCAAAAATCAAGATGATCAAGCATCTTTCTGCACCGTTGGTTCCTCCTCTGATTCCCGCAATCAAAGCGACAAAACTCAAATGGATCAAAATTGTTGAAGCACAAATCACATTCTCCCTCTCAGTCTTTTCTCTCCTTCACCCTACAGAAAAGGGTAAGAAAATTATGCTCGAAGAGCCACCACAGAACAATCCCATTCATACTGCCATTGCCTTAACTAGCGAACAAGTCAATGAGATCATTCGGAAGAAAATTAAAAAGTTTGGCAAATGGGTTGAATTTCAAACGGTCACAACTTTCGATTCACTTCTTTAAATCGGAAAGATCAAAGCAGCTGCCAAACTTGGACTTTCCATATTGAAATGGACAAAAACCTCTGATATTTCAACCGCTCTACTTCACTGAGATTTCTTGGAAATACAAATGAAGGAAAGTGCTCCCCCAGCACTGATTCAATAGACAAGAAACAATTTTGTTCATAATTGTTCAACTGCAAAAGATGACTCGTCTGTCATTGAAACGAACCTACTTTTAATTCATTTAATTTACACTAGTTTTTTTTCTAAACCATGCATAATTAATTCATCATAAATAAAATTGCATAAATAATCAATAAATGAATTTCATAATATCCAAAACCATTCATGCGGAAAGTAAAATAAGCGATAAAAGTCTAAAATTTAACTCAATAAATTCTAGCATCCTAACATTCTTTAAATAACAGCGATAATCCATAAAATCATCAAAATTCTTTAACATATGCGGAATTTCTAGGTCCTCGGGTATGCACTGCGCCTTCCGGATAACTCGATAGTCCGCACCTCATGACTCAACATCAACATTACCTGCAATCATTCAAACCTAGTGAGTCTAATAACTCAGCATGCTCAAACTTAATATATCACATACGTAGATATACACTCACATGCATAAAAATTACTTTAACTAAAAATTGATTTTTCATGCAAACATGAAACATTCAAAAATATGCAACTTTTAAACCATGTATAGATATGAACATTTTCCATTTAAAATCATCCTTTTTGCAAAGTCCGATCCTCGAAAGTGACATCATTCATTTGATGGGTCAATCTATAAACCATAGTATTAGGCCGTCGGGTTCAACGTCCACTTCTTCGACAATCTCACTGACTATCATAAAATTTCCTCAAAAATATTTTAAAGGAAACCTTGTCCTGCACCAATCCCGATATTGATCTGCATTTATGTCACTATCCCAGAAAGGAAAGATTAGTTATATCCTACAAGTTCTGATGGTAAAAAAAGTTGCCATAAAAGAATACCCAGGAGTAACTCTTCAAAGAACGGGATTCAAAGCTATGCTAGCAAAGAGAACATTAAATGTTTTGCTGAAGAACATTTAATGTATTTGCAGCTGATAGTGACACATCTTTCTATGGTTACAGTTTAATGTTACTCATCTCTTTCCGACCGTTGGAATGACAGTTTATATAAAAAGAGTTGGAAGTATGCAAGAAAGATACATATTGTAACGTACCAGGAAGTATGCAAGAAAGATACATATTGTAACGTACCATACTTTTAAACAGCTCACAACAAGTACTTGTTTAAAACAACATAATGTAGTTTCCTTGAAAATAAAAGTACATGAAATAGCATGCTTAAAACTTCTTGAAAACATAGGCGGTCCTCGGGTTAGCCTCCGCGCAGTCCGAGCTGATTCACTAGTCCCCACCACTCGCCTCCTCAAACTCGTCCTCACCGGCATCGATCAAGTCTAGTGAGTCTAAAAGACTCAACATGTATAAACTGAAAATAACAAATAATATGTAATAAAGCCACATGCATTTTAAAGTAGAGCTACATACTTAAACTTGAACGTACTTACATAAACATAGACGTGCCATCATATCTTAAAGCTTTTCATAAATATACTTGCATCATATATACTTGAACTTACATAAACATCATAATTTTGCGTAGAGATATGTTTCAAAGCAAGTGACCCATACATAAATGCGCCAGATCAGACTAAACCATAGTACTGAGCTGGCAAGGATGTCCACTACCACATACATGAGATCTCCGGTCATGCTTTACCGGGTGGATTGGTCCCTGGTCATGCATTACCGCTTTCCAATCCCTATCTGAACCCAATCATGCTTTACCGGAGTGTAGAGGTCACCGGCCACGTTCACCGGCTTCCAAACCCGTTCATATTTGGTCGCAAGACATTTCGCATACCTAAAAAATATATGCATTTTCTTTGGCACGTCGAACGTATTTACAAGGCGTTGAGCGATTTTTTGGCTTTCTCTTTTGGCAACTTTTGTGCATACTAACACGTTTTCAAGCACTTAATTTTCATAACTTAGACGTAATAGTCGTGCTCACCACCGAAATAAACAATTGACTTTTGAATTTCTAAATAACTCGGGACTTGACCTTGTTTAATCATCGTATTAAACCATGACATCGAACCCGAACAATCTCTATATGAAGTGTGCACATTTCCCCAGACATGGACTTAAAAATAGTGGTTTAAAATCATGGACAAGCGCCTAGGCACTGGGCATTGCTGCACTGCGGCACTGCCTAGCGCCACTTGTGCCGCAGCGCTAGCAGAGCCAAAGCTCTAGCGCTGCGGTGCCACTAGGGCAATGCCGTGGCGCTAGGCTTGCGAAAGTCGGGCGCTACGGTGCTCTCCATAGAGTGCTGCTTCGCTAGCTCTGCGCAAACTTGGCCTCGAAGAACATTTTGATGCAAACTATATACCACGCCCAACCGACTCAAACCGATGCAACGAGACCAATCCTAGGACGCGATGCCAATGATTCAAACTCACACAAATGCCCCAAAACAACGACGCAAAACATGCAACGCAACTCGACCCATAAACACAAATTTTGACACAAATTGCTTCCTACAACTTCTAATGCAACCAAGTGCGTAACGACACGAAACGAAACATCAAAAGTCGCCCAAACATCGTACCCAACATGTCTAGATTCAGAAGTGATCAACCGGAGATTCCCAACGAAGCCTGCAACAAAAAATTCTCAAAAATACGTAAGGAACACATTTTCATAACATCGCAGTTTGAGCAGTCCCACGAAAATAATCATAACTCACTCGTTTCTTGTCCAAAAATTACGAATTTACTGTCCAATCGAAGGCATCAAAATGTTATCAGTTTTATATGTTGAATGTTTTTCCAAAAAATCGACCAAAAAAAGTACAGTACACGAAATGACAGCAACATCCGGTTTTGAGATCTAAAATCTTTCAGGAATCGTTTAAAAACATAATAGCTCAAACTTTACACAACATACATGAAGCGGAGAGACGCGAGGGCCTTTGATGATTATACTCACGAAACAACGACTTTCGAAGCGGAGAGACGCGAGGGCCGATCCGGGACGAATTGCGGCACAATTTTCTTGAAGAAATGGACGTGCGCTTCTGGAATTAACAAGGGAGGGAATGAAATGGTGGCTTCTGAAAAGACCTATTCCCCATCACCAAAAACTGAAATGGAAGTCCAAGGGAAATGTGTGTGTGTGTGTGTGTAGAGAACGTGTGTGTGTGAGTGTGTTTAATTAGGGGTAATTATTTGTTTAATTAATAATAAAAATGTTAATTAAAATGTTAATCCACACTAACTTTACAAAAAAATCCCCTAATTAAAATAAAATACACAATTGACCACTTTAAGAGTTTTAAAATCTTAAAATCATCTAATAAATAAATTATGCTTTAAAATGCTTGAAAACTCCAAAGATCAATTAAAATAACAATTTTCTCGACTTGAAATAAAATACCATATTTTCATAAATCGCCTAAATCCTCACCGGTCGCCTTTTCCCGACCCCGCATCGAATAATCGCCTGAAACATAAACTCAAGAAAAAATTTTAATGTGCATCCCATAAACATAAATAATTTAAAATAATATAAATTCATAAATCATGCATCGTTAAAATCATTTTAAAACTAAATAAATAATTTAACAATTTAAATAAATTCATGGGTTTCACGTGTACTGATTTTGGGCTCTACAATTTATCCCGCACTTGAATAAAATTCGTCCTCGAAACTAAATCTTACCAAACAGTTTCGGGTAGCGATTTCTCATATCCACTTCGGCCTCCCAAGTGGCCTCCTCCACTGATTGATTCAGCGACTGAACTTTGACCAACTTGGTCACTTTGTTCCGAAGTCTCCGCTCCTTTCTGTCTAGGATTTGGACGGGTCTCTCCTCATACGACAAATCGGAAGCCAACTGCAATGGCTCAAAACTCAAGACATGCGAAGGATTTGCCTCTCTTCCCAAACCTCATAACACCCTTCATAGGTGCTATCTTTACGAATACGTGATCTCCTACTGCAAATTCGAGATCTCTTTTTCTCTTGTCAACATAACTCTTTTGACTACTCTGGGCGGTCTTCATCCTATCTCGTATCTTGACCACCACATCTACAGTATGCTGAACAATCTCTGGGCCAAGTTTTGATCTCTCACTGACTTCATCCAATGAATCGGCGATCTGCACTTCCTTCCATACAATACATTGTAGGGAGCCATATCTGAATCAGTCGTTCAGACTGGCCATCTGTCTGAGGGTGGAATGCCGTACTGTATAGCAACTTCGTCCCCATGGCTGCATGTAAACTCTTCCAAAATGACAATGTGAACCTCGGGTCCCTGTCGCACACAATAGAAACTGGGATCCCGTGTAATCGAACTATCTCTCTGATATAGAGCTCTGCATACTGAGTCATGGAGAAAGTTGTCTTCACCAGCAAGAAATGTGCTGACTTAGTAAGTCGATCCACTATAACCCAAATGGCATTGGACCCTCTGACTGACCTCGGCAAACCAACAACGAAATCCATGGTGATATTCTCCCATTTTTACTCGGGGATGGGAGCGGCTTAAGCATTCCTGCTGGCCTCTGATGCTCTGCTTTCACTTGTTCACAAGTGAGACATTTAGATACAAATCGGCGGATGCCTCGCTTCATACCTGGCCACCAATATAGCATCTGCAAATCCTTGTACATCTTGGTACCCCCTGGATGAAAAGAATACGGAGATGCGTGTGCCTCTGTCAGAATATCCTCTCTGATCGAATCAACACTAGGCACCCACATCCTTCCTCTGTATCTCACAATACCATTAGTCACTGAGTAGAGTACACTGCCCTTGGCCTCATCCTTCAGTCTCCATTTCTGTAATTGCTCATCCGAAGGCTGACCTCTACGGATTCGGTCTAGCAAAGAATAATGGACTGTCAGATTAGACAGCTTAGGAGCTCTGACCTTAGGATAAACTTCTAGGCCAAACCTCTGAATCTCTGACTGAAGAAATCTTTGCGCTGACAGCTATGCTACGACTGCAACTTTTATGTTCAAAGCATCTGCCACAACATTAGCTTTCCCTGGATGGTAGCTAAATTCACAATCGTAGTCTTTCACTAACTCCAACCACCGTCTTTGTCTCATGTTAAGTTATTTTTGAGTGAAGAAATACTTGAAACTCTTGTGATCAGTGAATATCTGGCATTTCTCGTCGTACAAGTAATATATCCAAATCTTCAACGCAAAGACAACGACAGCTAACTCGATATCATGAGTCGGATAATTCTTTTCATGCAATTTCAACTATCTGGAGGCATAAGCTATAACCCGACCATGCTGCATCAATATTGCGCCTAACCCAAAATTAAAATCATAGGTGTATAGCACAAAATTGCCTTGTCCTGCTGGCATGGCTAATGCTTGATCTGTGATAAGAGCTTGCTTCAAAGTATCAAAGCTCTTCTGACACTCATCACTCCAAACGAATTTAGCATTCTTCTTAGTCATGAAGTGAGTGGCACTGCAATCGAGGAAAAGCCCTGAATAAATTTCCTGTAGTAGCTTGCCATGCCAAGGAAACTGCAGATCTCTGACGCGTTCTTCGGCTCAACCCATTCATTAACTACTGCCACCTTAGCTAGATCCACCTCAATGCCACTGATAGATATTATATGACCCAAAAATACTACTTTCTCCAACCAGAATCCACACTTACTGAATTTTTCAAACAACTTGCGACTCTGCAAGACCTGCAAAACTGTACCCAAATAATGACTATGCTCCTCATGGCTCTTCGAGTAGATAAGAATGTCGTCAATGTTTCATGAGGTCCATAAAAATCGTTAGAGCATTCGTCAGTCCAAACGGCATCACTAAGAACTCGTAGTGCCCATATCTAGTTCTGAAGGTTCTCTTATGAACATCTGCATCTTTTACCTTCAATTGATGATACCCAGCTCGTAGATCTATCTTAGAGAACACTGTAGCTCCCTGCAGCTGATCGAACAAGTCCTCGATCCTTGGTAGTGGGTATTTATTTTGATCGTTACCTTGTTCAGTTCTCGGTAATCAATACACAATTTCATACTCCCATTTTTCTTCTTTACAAAGAGCACTGGTGCTCCCCATAGTGAGAAATAGGGCGGATGAATTCTTTGTCTAGGAGCTCCTGAATTTGCTGTTTGAGCTCTAACATCTCAGATAGAGCTAAACGGTACGGTGCCTTAGATATTGGCACGGTTCCTGACACAAGGTCAATGGCAAATTCCACCTCTCTCTCTGGTGGAAGGCGTTTGACGTCATTACGAAAAACTTCAGGAAAATCTCTTACTAATGGTACATCAGATTTCGATGGAGTGGGTACGTCAAGTGCGGAAATAATACTGGTCAATAAAGCTTGACATCCCTTATGAATAAGTCTTCATGCTTGCTTGCAAGAGATCATGCGAGGGAACTTTTCCATCTGTCCGGCTCAAAAAGAAACTGCTCCATGCCCAACGGTCTTACCAACACTAATCTTTTCTAAAAGTCAATCAGAACTCCATTCTTCGACAGCCAGTCCATTCCCAAGATAATATCAAATTCTGACATCGGCAACAAAATCAGATCGGCATACACTAGGTGGCCCTGCAGTTCAAGATCAATATCTTTGACCACGCTAGTAGCTGATAACTCTTCCCCTAATAGGACTGTCACAGAGTAGTTCACGTCGAGTCCAATGGACTTGACATCCAGATGATTAGCGAACGTCTCTGAGATAAAGGAGTGTGTGGCCCCGAAATCTATCAAGGCCTTCGTGGCGACTAGCTTTATGAAGATATTTCCTGAGAGGCGTTAGCACAACACACAAAAACTTATATCCCAAATAAAAATCTTAACCTCATGCATAGTTGGAAATTTCTATCCCAAGTCAACAAAAATACGAAACAGCACACTAATAATCCCAAATCAAATTCGAAACATGCATAGCAAAAATAATACGGTGCTGAATTAAATAAGTTACCAGTCAATAGCGTCGTGTCTAAGTTTGCCTCCTCTGCTTGCATGGCGAACAATTTTCCTAGGTTGGTTGCCTCCACTGCGGGCAGTCCTTCAGTATATGATCGCTAGCTCCACACTTGAAGCATTTTCTTGATCCCCAAAAACACTGTCTTGCATGCTGGCAGTGGCACTTCGGGTACACCGGGTACTCACCAGGCCTTTGAGGAGCCTTCTTCTGCGGAATAGGACCCTTGCCTTTCGACGGTCCCTTAAACGGCCTCTTCCCCTGCTGCCCCTAGAAAGGCCTCTTAAACTGCTGCTGCTGCTGTGGTGCCTGATAGGCCCTCTTGCCCTGCCTGTCATTCTCAATGTCCCTCTGGTCTTGCTTTGCTGCCAGGGATCTTGTCACGACAACAACATAAGTAGTAGGACCAGTAACTCTCACATCACGGCGCAAGATCGGCCGTAACCCGTCAATAAAATGTCTCAGCTTCTCCTGGGCATCATTTGCAATCAGGGGCACAAAGTGACACCCCCTCTCAAATTTCCTGACAAATTCTGCCACGCTGCTATCTCCCTGTCACAACGTCATGAACTCCCTAGTCAGGCGGGAGCGTATTTCCTCAGTGAAGTACTTGGAGTAGAAAACTTTTTTGAAACCAGTCCACGTCAATGTTTGCCAATTCACTGACATTGATGCGCTCTCTCACCACAGTCTAGCATCTCCTGTCAGCTGGAAAGTGGCACACCTGACCCTGTCTGCATCCTGCAGCTCCATGAAAGCAAAAATTCCCTCGATGGACTTAATCCATTCCTCAGCTACCATCGGGTCATTAGTCCCCGAGAACTCCTTTGGGTCCATCCTTCTGAACCTCTCATAAACTACCTCTGGTCTAGGTCTAGCCCCCGTGTCTACTGCAGCTGGTTCCCTACAAACTGTGTGAAGAACTGAGTCATCCCTGCAAGCATCTGATGTCACGCCCCGTGTCCGAAGCATCGGTGACATCCGGCATTGTTTAACAATTATTTGCAAAAAATTAAGCCACGTATCAAATCAAACTAGTCTTTTTCATAAAATCAATAATGTCTTTACAATGACACTGAAATGAAAATTACATCAGAGTATTTTGAAGCGGAAACAAAAGAAAAATAGAAACTCTTGAGTCTTGATCTCGATCATCGATTCACCAACCCTAGAAAGCTTCTTGCTCCTCCTCATTTATTCGCTCTTCAGTTTTATCTGAAATTTGTAAGGGGTGAGTGTTTTGGGAAACACTCAGCAAGTGGGGGGTCGATCGATTTCCAATGATACATATAGAGAACTTAGTTTTCTTAAAATTTTTCTTTAACAAACTTTCAAAACTTTTATTCTTATCATAAAAGAAATGAAGCGAATGTAAAATAGAAGTTAGCAGATGGTTCAGAATAATTCAGAAGCAAATCAGATCATTTTGGAACAATTCACAGACAGACACAACACTGTTTCTCATCTCATTTCCATGGTCAAATTGTCCCCAATATGTTAGTCCTCTAAGGGATGAGGCCAGAACTCGGTTTTATACCCACCGATGGGTGCCAGACAGAAATGATTTTATACCCACCATTGGGGGCCAAACAGAAATGGTTTTCTACCTACCATTGGGGGCCAAACAGAAATGGTTTTCTACCTACCATGGGGGGCCAAACAGAAATGGTTTTATACCCACCATTGGGGGCCAAACAGACATGGTTTTCTACCTACCATTGGGGGCCAAACAGAAATGGCTTTATACCCACCATTGGGGTCCAGGCAGAATCACAATTCTCGTCCCATTTCAAATCCGAATCGTAACAGTGCAAACAGAATTCAGAGGCAACAGACAGAACTTTTCAGATTTTCAGATTTCAGAGTTTTCATACGGACACAGCGGAACCAAGAATTTCGAAGTATAGAAGTAAACACATAATCGATCGAATTTTTAAACAGAACATATTTATATTTTCGAAAAAAAAGACACACCTACATGCATGTCATATTATTTATATCGACGTTTAAAAATACAACAAAATATTTAACGAAAGCCCACTTACTGTATTTGAAAGAACAGTTCGAAATATGCAGATTCTTGCACGAAGTTTTCCTCTCAAAATTTGGGCAGCACTTCGACGTAACTTTAGCAGATTATGTCTTCAATTCAGCAGCACTTTGACGTATCTTCCTTCACCCCTTGAGTACTATTTATAGAAAAATTCTTGGCCCCTTAAGCTACCCCATGGACGCCTCTTGCACCCCAAGAAATGAAATAAATGTGGTCAAGGTTAACTCAAGCACCAAAGGTCATTTCCTGCACTATAAATATGTCCTAGGCTCTTAGATCCTCCCTTAGCTTCTTCATTGGTTATCTCAATGGTCATTTCTTGCATAATAAGTTTGTCCAAACCTTTAGCTCCTTCTTTGGTTAACTCAATGGTCATCTCTTGCACAATAAGTTGGTCCAAACCTTTAGCTCCTTTAGCTCATCTTCTTGGTTAACTCAAAGGTCATTTCATGCACATTAAATTTGTCCAATCCTTTAGCTCTTTTTCTAGCTCCATTTTGGTTCTTTTAGGACAAGAAAGGATGAGCTTCTTTGAGCTAGGATATTGAATTCATGAGCTAGGCATTTCCTTCCCGACAATCAATGAGCTTCCTTGAGCTGAGGGTTTTAGCTTGTGAGCTGAGGGTTTCTTTTCCAAGAATCTTGGAGCTTCCTTGAGCTGAGAGGTTTAGCTTATGAGCTGAGGGTTTCTTTTCCAAGTGACGTACCCTCAATTCTTAAGGTTTTGCATTGCCTCAGCTTCTTTTTGAGCAACTTTCCGAGCTTTTTGAGGTGCTTTTCTTGGAAAAATCTGGGTTCCCACATCCCACCCTCCTTATTGGAAGTTTAGTCCTCGAAACTTGAGTTAGCTAAATTTTTAAAGAGGTGGGGATGCCGAGTGCGCATACGTTCTTCAAATTCTCAAGTTGCTTCTCGTTCCATATGATTTGACCATTGTATCTTGACATATGGAATTGTTCGGCATCTCAGCACTTGGTATTTTGTGTCCATTACTCGAAAAGGTTCTTCTTCATATTTCATTTCCTTATTCACATTTCCTTTGATTAGTAGCGGTTCAACTTCAAGAATGCTACTTGGATATGAGACATGCTTCCTTAGCTGTGAGACGTGGAAGATGTTGTCAATCCTTGACATGCCTGGTAGTAAAGCCCGCTGATAAGCTAGGTTTCCCATTTTTCTCAGTATTTCGAAGGGTCCGACATATCTTAGAGTTAACTTTCTAGATTTTCTGAATCGAACCACTCCTTTCATAGGGGAAACTTTAACATAAGCTTTCACACCATTTTCAAACTCCAACGGTTTTCACTTTAAATCAGCCCAGCTCTTTTATCGATCATGAGCTACCTTGAGTTTTTCCTTGATAATATCTACTTTATCAACAATTCAAGTATCATGATAGCTTTCTCTCTGATTTCAATACTTCCATGATAATTATTGTTATCGGCAAATTCAATCAAAGGAAGGTGTTTATTTAATTCCTCCGAGGTCCATGGCTCACGCCCTAAAAATATCTTCAATTGTTCGATCCACCATATTTGCCTCATGTTTAATTTCTTTTTTGTGAATGGTATTTGAGGCTTTGGTGATCGGTAAATATCTCACATATGACACCAAAGAAATTGATTATTTGGATCTTTGGCACAAATACAATTGTGGCTAATTCAATATCATGTGTTGGATAATTTTGCTCACATGATTTTAATTTCATCGATGCACAGGCAATTACTTGCCCTCTTTAATGAGAACACATCACAATCCTCTTTTGATGCATCATTGTAAATGGTGAAATTCATGGTTTATTCGGGAAGTACTAATAATGGCGTAGAAGCGCGTTTCTTTTTCAGGATCTAAAACTCTTCTCACATTCTTCACTCTAATTGAATTTAGAGTTCTTCTGAGTGAGCTTGGTGAGCGGAAGAAAATTTTTCAACACATTTTCTTAATAGCCAACTAATCCCAGAAAGCTTCGAGCTTCTATTCTAGTTTTCGGTCAAGGCCAGTCCATGATTGCCTCCACCTTCTTGTGACCCACTGATATGCCCATTTTAGATATTATATGACCCAAGAATGTGACACTTTTTAGTCAAAGTTCACATTTCCCAAATTTAGTATATAGTTATTTTTCTCTGAGCATCTGTAGAGCAGGACGAAGATCTTCATCGCGGTCTTCCTCACTTGTTGAATATTCAAGATTTTCATCAATAAATGCTACCACAAACTTGTCGAGAAATTTCTTGAACACTCTGTTCATGAGTTCTATGAATATTGTTGGACCATTGGTCAAAAGAAATTATTATGAACTCATAGTTTCCATGTCTATTTTTTTTAAGGCTGTTTTAGGAATATTCTCTGCCTTGGCCTTCAATTGTGGTAGTCTGACCTTAGATAAAGCTTTGAAAAGATCTTAGCTCCTTTTAACTGATTGAAAAAATCATCTATTCTTGAAAGATGACATTTGTTCTTGATCTTATTGAGTTCTTTGTAGAATGACACACTATCTTGTACTTTCATCATTCTTTTGTACCAATATGATTGAATCTCCCCAAGGAGAGGCACTTGGTCTGATTTGTTTTTGTCTAACAAATCTTGGAATCGAATTTTTAGCTCCTTGAGTTCAACTGAAGCCATTTTCTAGGGTTTCTTAGATTTTAGTGTAGCACGAGCTATCAAGTTATTTTCGAATTCTACTTCACAGTTTGAGATAACTCAAAGTAACGTTTCAGGAGCTTCCGTACCACAGGAATATTTTACAGCTTGAGCTCAATTCCTTCTTTTGCTTCTCTCATTATTGTTAGTTAGACTTCTTAACCATACTCAATGGCTTTCTATGTCTGAGAAGCATGAAAGAAGGATTTATGTTCCTTATCCTTTCCATAAAATACGATTTATTCTTGGATTGGAGTTTGGCATGCTTACCTCGACTATCGACCAATGCATGATTCTTGTCCAACCAACCAATTCTCAGAATGACGTTGAAATTTACCATAGTACACTAAATAAAATCGACACTGAATTTATGCATATCAATACTTATTTTATTCTAAATTATCACGATTACTATCTCCAAACTTAAAACCAATATAGAATCTTAGAACATAATTCCTTATCAGCCTAAGTCCCTATAGTTATAACATAGTTAAAATTTCTTTCAACCTCGTACGGAAAAAACTAATTCCTCAAACAATTCTTCTTTTACTAAATTTTTCTTTAATCAAGATTATGAGCCTATCATGCTTTAACACAAACAAGTTTCTTTGGATGTTTTTCTCCTCAAATCTTCCCCCCCCTTTTTTTTTATACTATAAGAAGAGTAAGAACTTATTATACATGTTACACTTTCCTCGATGTCCACCAATATCTCATAACTCTCTTTATTTACCTCTGGCAATGACCTTAATTTCTTAAGTTATTGTTTCTTACCTTCATTAAATATTCCAAAATCCTACATATTTAAATTTATTGCTTATCATCCCAAATTAAGTCCATACCGTTAATTATTGACACAAAAATCAACTTCTATGTCTGAATATCAAAACTTATATAATTCTTATCTCATATTTTCATAAATAATTTATTATCCCCGAGTCAAACATTTCATCTTAAGTCGGAAGCTTATCTTCGATAGGTAAATTCCCAAAAACGTAAGTCAACTTATATCATATAGGTGCATTTCCAATATAATTCAATTCAATTTTGTAATTTCCCAAAGAAATATTACCCTTCTTTCTTATCGTATCATATAACCATAATACCAGTCTAGCCTACCTTATCATCTCTCAACATTACTGTTCTTTTTCCACTACATCCATAGGTGCTTCTTCTTCTTCTTCCACGTTTTCCACGACAAGGTGCGCAGTCTATCCATTGCGCCATGAAGATTGGCGATATAACGTTCTTGCTTGCTAGAAAGGTCTTGTTGATGACGAGAGCGGTTAGCAAGATTCTTCTCAGTTTTAATCCTTACTATCAACTTTCGATTAGG
Source organism: Primulina huaijiensis (assembly GCF_012295235.1). Classification (NCBI taxonomy): domain Eukaryota; kingdom Viridiplantae; phylum Streptophyta; class Magnoliopsida; order Lamiales; family Gesneriaceae; genus Primulina; species Primulina huaijiensis. Next base: position 7,901,800 of record NC_133321.1, read on the forward strand.
GGAAACTAGTCGTACCACGTGAGATGGGTTACGTAGTGTTAAGGCGAGCTGGCTCTTTTCTCTATCAAGGTGAAGGTTGAGATGCTTTATATCAGTTTGAAGCAGATTCTTGATGAAACGTCTGCCTTTCTTTTTCTTAAAATGTGCTAGAATTTTTTTTAAAACCTTACATAGCATCGGTCGAAGCATACACATTTGCATAACAATATTTTAGAACCATTTTAAAATTTAAAACAACCAACTATATATTTGAGAAATACAGCCCATACTATAATCTCTCAAAAATCACTCCAAAGCATAAATAAAAAGTCATAAAAATATTTAACATAAATCATAATCATAAATGCGGAAAGCTAGAAGCGCTGGACCTCGGGTCGTGTGCACTTTCAGTCCAGTCAGGTCAACCATCAAGACCTCCCATGACATTAATATCATAAACACCTGCATCAATCACACCTAGTGAGTCTAAAGACTCAACACACCATAATCTTGATAACAAATAATACATATAAAATCACATGCAACAGTGAAAAATATTTGTACTTAAAATATCATTTTCATTAAGATGCATAAATTTCAAACATGAACATTTTCGTAAACTTTTTTATGATGCATGAACTTTAAATAAAAACATTTTCATAATGATGCATCAACTTTAAACATAAACATTTTCATGACATGCATAACATAAACCTTAACCTTTTCCCTTTCCTTAAAACATAACATAAATCATTTTATTATGATCATAAGCATTTTTCCTTTTCCTTAGTCGAATTCAGATCGTTAATTGTGACTTTTTTCAAAAGTCAAAAGTCGATGGATCCATTTACATGTAACCACAGTACTGGGCGGCGGGGGACACCAGCAACACTCTCACCGGTCAACTGGGCCCTGGCCTATCCTCATCGAATAGAAATACGATCGCCGGGGATCCCTCTGCAGCCTTTTCCCATAAATGGGTACCACATAACCGTTACCACATATTCGTAACAATGGAAATACGATCGTCGGGCTCCCATTGAGACCGTCACCCTCACGATACCTCCAACATTATCGAATTAGTCACAATTACTTCACTTCCTTCAACGTTTACATTTCACCACTTTATAAAATCATGCATAATATTTTTGTATGAAACCAAGCATGCAACATGTCTTTTAAATGTCTTCCTTAATTAAATCATAAAAATCCCATGGACATTTAAAAATCATAATTTAATCATGAACATTTTATAAACATTTAAAAATAATCATTTTAACCTCAAAACATTTAAATTAACATTTTGTCATATTAAATCATAAACATATAAAATTCCCTAAACATTTAAAATATCATTTTAACATATAAAATCTCATAAACGTTTAAAATATCATTTTAACATATAAAATTCCATAAACATCCATAACTATAGAAAATAATCATATTAGCACATAAAACAGCATTCAGGGCACTGCCATGACGTTTACTAATTTCTAGGTGTAAAATGACTGTTTTACCCCTGGACGTAAAATTTCCCGTTATTGACATTTTCTTAATTTTATTGACTCTAACATGTCCCAAATAATTATTTAAGCTTACATGAATTTTCTCATATTTTTATTTAGCTTAAATCGAGGATTTTTAAATAAATCTATAAATATGACATATTAATGCATTTTAATCTCGAATTAAACCAAACCTTAATATAAAATTCCCAAATTTAAAACTTAGACTTTTAATAATTATTTGAGCTTAAATATAATTTTTCATAATTTTATAAAGCTTAAAACTAGGCGTTTTAATTAACTCGTTAATTAGCGTTTCGTGAGGCGATTAAATCTCGATTGAACACAAAACTCGTTATTTTGACCCCAAATTTTTAACATAACATTTTTATGATTTATTCTACCCTTCCAAGTCATGAACCACACTAGTGGACCCATGGATTCAATTTTTGTTCTTTAATTTTCGTTTTTGACACATAACCGAACCACCCGAGCCAACTCCTAGTTTACTCGAGCTATGCTCGAGCCACCTCAGCCAAACCAAAGCCAACCCATCTAGGAAACCTACTGACCAGTCTTGAGCCCATGAACCAGCCCCTAAGTCTCACAATCACTCCTGGAAACCGACCCCAAGTACATGCGTGTGTGCGTTTGTAGTGTTCTAAGTGTAATAGGTTTCCTAGCCGCCTTGGGACACTACCAGCCCTTACCCATCGGCCACCCATGACCCTTACCAACCCTAGACCACGCCCAGACCCAGCCTAACCAAGCCCAGCTCCTGAACAAGAGCAGCGAGCCATCTGAACTCTGCACAACAACCTCACGCTTGATTGGTTTCCCTCACGGTTCCCTCTTTTCCCTTGAGCCAGCAGCGACCTAGCCGCACCAGCCCCTATACCAGACCTTACCCAACTTTCTTAGACGCTATAGGACCCACCTAGCTTGCCCCTAGGTTAGCCGCGAGCCCCTTATATCAGCAACCCATAATCCTGCTCGAGCGAGGAGTCCCTGCTGCACGGGACTCCTCTAAGGTTGCGCACCAGGGCTAGGACCCTTCTTGACCCTTACCCACATACAGAACGAGCCCCCCTCGAGACCTGGCCCAACCCCAAGCCCCCATGCATAGTGATCGAGTCCCTTAGCTTTGCACAACCCAACAAACACTCACAGTACCTTTCTGAAATAAATCCTACGGTTACCAGCTTGTTCTGATTCACGTTTGTAGTTATTTGGTGTGTTTCTAGGACCCTAAAATTTGAGTAAAACACCCTTAATCCATACCCTAACCATGGCAGTCCCTTAACACAAGTTAAACATGATTTTTGAATCAACACACAAGAGTTAAACACATGCATATGAATAGTTACGAAAATTATAATTCGAAGGCCTTGTTTTCTTTCAAAACAAGTTCAAATAAATATTATGGTGTGATGATGAGTAAAAAGAGAATTTTGGCGTGCCTTTGCGTATTTTACGCACGAGAAACAATTGGCGATTGAAGAACGGCGACGATGAGACGATGGCTTGAATTTCCTTGCAAACTTTTGATGCTTTTCCCTCAATTTGATTGTGTGTGCCGTGTGTCCTGCTGGTAGGGGGAGAGTTTTAATTTAGAAGGGGAGTGGGGCGTGAGTTTGCTTGAGGTTTGGGATGGGTTTAACATATTTAAATACTAATTAATTCACTAATTAGGACTTAGGCCTATTAAGCTAACCAATTAGGCCCATTAGTCTTAATTAGGATATAATTAAAATTTTAAAATAGTTTTGCTAAAAATTAAGTTTGTGAATTTAATAGCCGGGTTACCAAAAAGTTCGTATTTTTTTGAAAAACCAACACCGATAAAATTTACGTCCCGGCGTATAAAATCACCTCAAAACCCCTTATTTTTAAAAATAATAAAAAGTCATCAACCATATTTTAAACAATTAAAAATAATTATTTAATAAAATCATTTTCTATTTTTCAGCCCTCGGTCTCCGTTCCTCGATCGCAACTCGAATAACCTTTAAAAATACATTTTAATGCAACCATGTAGAAAAATATATTTTTAAACATGCAAATATGCACAACAAAATTAATTCATGCAATTAAAACATTTAATTAAAATACAAGAGAATTTAATAATTGCATGCATGTGGTTTGCGTGGACCTTTAAATTTTCGGGGCGTTAAAATCTACCCCCTTAAATTGAATTTCGTCCTCGAAATTCGCTTATCCTTAGTAATCTAAAATTTTGACTTAGTTCTAGTATCCCAAAAATCCATGCTTTCACAACGCTACTCTGATAAAACTTAAACTCTAGAATGTCCTTACGTCTCCTTGATCCCACTTAATTTTACCTTCTTAATCCTTATTTTCAAATCGCAACTTAAAAAGACCCATAATGACTTAGTGCTATTAATATTATAACCTCGAATTTCAATTTTTCTTACAATTCCCCAATATTAAAAGATGGATGACCATACTTATCGTATATTTTTTTCCTTATCTTACACCCAAAATGTTCCTCAACTTATCATATTTCAATCTTAAAATCTCAAACGCATCCACCAACGCTTTGATTTTCAAACCTAACATCGGTTCATCCTTAAAAACCTTGATTTAAAATTTCTTATAATACTAAAACCAAGGTATCCCAAGATTGTGAATATTCTTAAAAGTCTAAATCATCAAAAATTCTTATCATTTAACCCATTCAATTTTCACTTATTGCTAAATTACTCCCCAAATTTCGTAATAATTGCAAAATTAATTCTTAATTTCCTCAAAAATCATCCTAATTGGTCCTTAATTTTAAAAATCCTACATTTAACCCATAAGTTCTTATCATTCTTAATTTCCTTTTACAGGTTTCCCATAACATAATTTCAATAATTTTAAACTTATTCACCCAAAATCAATTCCCATAACCAATCTTAACTTTCATCAAACTTAAAATCTCAATTTATACTTTTTTTTATTCCCAAAGTCGATGCAAGTCTTAGAATCATTATCACTTACGAGTAATTCTCAAAAATTAATTTACTAATAACAACGAATCATAAATATTTTCTTAGAAAATCTACGTGTCCCAAAGACATTCATAATATTCGCGATTAACTTATGGTCCAAAAAGTAGAACGTCAATTGTAAAACCTAAAAATCAACATAGTCCAATTCCACCACAAAACCAACATGCGTTGAAATCAAATAATTCATATACTTATGCAGGTAACATCATAAAATAATATAAAGCATGTAAACTTACAATTTGAGGCTTGACGACTGAGCTTCCCGGCACTGATGGTGGCACAACCCTTTACAGGACATTTGTTCTGATACCAACTGAAACGTCTGCATTTCTTTTTCTTAAAATGTGCTAGAATTTTTTTTTTTAAAACCTTACATAGCATCGGCCGAATCATATACATTTGCATAACAATATTTTACAACCATTTTAAAATTTAAAACAACCAACTATATATTTGAGAAATACATCCCATACTATAATCTCTCAAAAATCACTCCAAAGCATAAATAAAAAGTCGTAAAAATATTTAACATAAATCATAATCATAAATGCGGAAAGCTAGAAGCGCTGGTCCTCGGGTCGTGTGCACCTTCAGTCTAGTCAGGTCAACCATCAAGACCTCCCATAACATTAATATCATAAACACCTGCATCAATCACACCTAGTGAGTCTAAAGACTCAACACACCATAATATTGATAACAAATAATACGTATAAAATCACATGCAACAGTGGAAAATACTTGTACCTAAAATATCGTTTTCATGAAGATGCATAAACTTCAAACATGAACATTTTCGTAAACCTTTTTATGATGCATGAACTTTAAATAAAAACATTTTCATAATGATGCATCAACTTTAAACATAAACATTTTCATGACATGCATAACATAAACCTTAACCTTTTCCCTTTCCTTAAATCATAACATAAATCATTTTATCATGATCATAAGCATTTTTCCTTTTCCTTTTCTTTTTCTTTTTCCTTTGTTGAATTCAGATCGTTAATTGTGACTTTCTTCAAACCTCAAAAGTCGATGGATCCATCTACATGTAACCACAGTACTAGGCGGCGGGGGACACCAGCAACACTCTCACCGGTCAACTGGGCCCTGGCCTATCCTCATCGAATAGAAATACGATCGCCGGAAATCCCTCTGGGGCCTTTTCCCATAAATGGGATCCCTCGGGGGCCTTTTCCCCTCACGATATTCTCATTCTTACCGTTACCACAAAACCGTTACCACATATTCGTAACAATGGAAATACGATCGTCGGGCTCCCACTGGGACCGTCACCCTCACGATACCTCCAACATTATCGAATTAGTCACAATTACTTCACTTCCTTCAACGTTTACATTTCATCACTTTATAAAATCATGCATAATATTTTTTCATGAAACCAAGCATGCAACATGTCTTTTAAATGTCTTCCTTAATTAAATCATAAAAATCTCATGGACATTTAAAAATCATAATTTAATCATGAACATTTCATAAACATTTAAAAATAATCATTTTAACCTCAAAACATTTAAATTAACTTTTTGTCATATTAAATCATAAACATATAAAATTTCCTAAACATTTAAAATATCATTTTAACATATAAAATCCCATAAACGTTTAAAATATCATTTTAACATATAAAATTCCATAAACATCCATAACTATAGAAAATAATCATATTAGCACAAAAAACAGGATTCAGGGCACTGCCATGACGTTTACTAATTTCTAGGTGTAAAATGACTGTTTTACCCCTGGACGTAAAATTTCCCTTTATTGACATTTTCTTAATTTTATTGACTCTAACATGTCCCAAATAATTATTTAAGCTTACATGAATTTTCTCATATTTTTATTTAGCTTAAATCGAGGATTTTTAAATAAATCTATAAATGTGACATATTAATGCGTTTTAATCTCGAATTAAACCAAACCTTAATATAAAATTCCCAAATTTAAAACTTAGACTTTTAATAATTATTTGAGCTTAAATATAATTTTTCATAATTTTATAAAGCTTAAAACTAGGCGTTTCAATTAACTCGTTAATTAGCGTTTCGTGAGGCGATTAAATCCAAAACTCGTTATTTTGACCCTAAATTTTAAACATAACCTTTTTATGATTTATTCTACCCTTCCAAGTCATGAACCACACCCGTGGACCCATGGATTCAATTTTTGTTCTTTAATTTTTGTTTTTGACACATAACCGAACCACCCGAGCCAACTCCTAGTTTACTCGAGCCACGCTCGAGCCACCTCAAGCCAAACCCAAGCCAACCCATCTAGGAAACCTACTGACCAGCCTCGAGCCCATGAACCAGCCCCTCAGTCGCACTATCACTCCTGGAAACCGACCGCAAGTACATGCGTGTATGCGTTTGTAGTGTTCTAAGTGTAATAGGTTTCCTAGCCGCCTTGGGACACTACCAAGCCTTACCCATCGGCCACCCATGACCCTTACCGACCCTAGACCACGTCCAGACCCAGCCTAACCAAGCCCAGCACCTGAACTAGAGCAGCGAGCCATCTGAACTCTGCACAACAACCTCACGCTTGATGGCTTTCCCTCACGGTTCCCTCTTTCCCTTGAGCCAGCAGCAACCTAGCCGCACCAACCCCTATCCCAGACCTTACCCAACTTTCTTAGACCCTATAGGACCCACCTGGCTCGCCCCCAGGCCAGCCGCGAGCCCCTTATATCAGCAACCCTGAATCCTGCTCGAGCGAGGAGTCCCTACTGCACGGGACTCCTCCAAGGCTGCGCACCAGGGGTCCTAGCCATGCTAGGACCCTTCCTGACCCTTACCCACATCCAGAATGAGCCCCCCTCGAGACCTGGCCCAACCCCAAGCCCCCATGCATAGTGATCGAGTCCCTTAGCTTTGCACAACCCAACAAACACTCACAGTACCTTTCTGAAATAAATCCTACGGTTACCAGCTTGTTCTGATTCACGTTTGTAGTTATTTGGTGTGTTTCTAGGACCCTAAACTTTGAGTAAAACACCCTTAATCCATACCCTAACCATGGCAGTCCCTTAACACAAATTAAACATGATTTTTGAATCAACACATAAGAGTTAAACACATGCATATGAATAGTTGCGAAAATTATAATTTGAGGGCCTTGTTTTCTTTCAAAACATGTTCAAATAAATATTATGGTGTGATGATGAGTAAAAAGAGAATTTTGGCGTGCCTTTGCGTATTTTACGCACGAGAAATCGTTGGCGATTGAAGAACGGCGACGATGAGACGATGGCTTGAATTTCCTTGCAAACTTTTGATGCTTTTCCCTCAATTTGATTGTGTGTGCCGTGTGTTCTGCTGGTAGGGGGAGAGTTTTAATTGAGAAGGGGAGTGGGGCGTGAGTTTGCTTGAGGTTTGGGATGGGTTTAACATATTTAAATACTAATTAATTCACTAATTAGGACTTAGGCCTATTAAGCTAAGCAATTAGGCCCATTAGTCTTAATTAGGATATAATTAAAATTTTAAAATAGTTTTGCTAAAAATAAAGTTTGTGAATTTAATAGCCGGGTTACCAAAAGTTTGTATTTTGTTGAAAAACCAACACCGATAAAATTTATGTCCCGGCGTATAAAATCACCTCAAAACCCCTTATTTTTAAAAATAATTAAAAGCCATCAACCATATTTTAAACAATTAAAAATAATTATTTAATAAAATCATTTTCTATTTTTCAGCTCTCGGTCTCCGTTGCTCGATCGCAACTCGAATAACCTTTAAAAATACATTTTAATACAACCATGTAGAAAAATATATTTTTAAACATGCAAATATGCACAACAAAATTAATTCATGCAATTAAAACATTTAATTAAAATACAAGAAAATTTAATAATTGCATGCATATGGTTTGCGTGGACCTTTAAATTTTCGGGGCGTTAAAATACTGTAACGCCCCAGATTCGACGACTGTCCTCACTGTCCAGCCTGCTTATGTCCTCACTCACACGCACCTTGGGAAACTTCCCAGGAGGTTACCCATCCCAACATTGTCCCAAGTCAAACACGCTTAACTTTGGAGATCTTATTTGATGAGCTACCGAAAAAAAGATGCACCTTCGTGATATGAGTAGTACAAATCAAACCTTTTAAGCCCTCCTGTACAGTCCATTACATTGAACAGTCTCGAAATCCCTCTCATTCCCGTGTGGGATCGGTTCATTCATGTTCCCTCCACCTAGAAGCCTGCCAGGAGCCGCTCCTTGTCCGTGCAACTGATAGCACCGGCGATCACCCCCCGCCCTCTTCGGCCCCGGGCCTCACATGCCCACCAGCTTCCGCTTTGTTCGTCCCCGAACCACACCGTACTAAGAGAGGTCGGCTTTGATACCAACTTTAACGCCCCAGGTTCGACGACTGTCCTCACTGTACCAAGACGAGTCTTTTCCGCGTGCTTATGTTCTCACTCACACACACCCTGGGAAACTTCCCAGGAGGTCACCCATCCCAAAATTGCCCTAAGCCAAGCACGCTTAACTTTGGAGTTATTATGTGATGAGCTGCCGAAAAGAAGATGCACCTTCGTGATATGAGTAGTACAAATCAAATCTTTTAAGCCCTCTTCAACTGTACAGTCCATTACATTGAACAGTCTCGAAATCCCTCTCATTCCCGTGTGGGATTGGTTCATTCATGTTCCCTCCACCTAAAAGCCTGCCAGGAGCCGCTCATGGTCCGTGCAACTTATAGCACCGGCGATCATCACCCGCCCTCTTCGACCCCGGGCCTCACACTTGATCTTCGTGAGTTCTGGTTTATCTTGTTTTCCTCTAGTAAGTTGACGCATGCGAAGTGCGGCTTGAGCATGAGTACAAGACCATAAATTGAGGTAAAATTTCAGAATGGTATCAAACTAAAGGATAGAAAGGTACAAAATTTGGATTGAAACAAAGTTTTCGTGGAACTTTCTATACTAGAAATTTCAGAATCATTGAAGGAGATAGACCTTGAATTTTGAAGAAAATGACGTCGACATAAGACGTGAAAGAATCCGATGGGTAAGTTTACTTCAGATAGGAATGCACTAGGCGTTTGTCAAAATTTGACTTTGTCAAATTTTTTTTGTCAAAATCCCAGCTGAATTATGAACCTAGCGGCTCTGATACCACTTAAATGTCACGTACCGTGTCCGAAGCATCGGTGACATCCGGCATTGTTTAACAATTATTTGCAAACAATTAAGCCTCGTATCAAATCAAACCAGTCTTTTTCATAAAATCAATAATGTCTTTACAATGACACTGAAATGGAAATTACATCAGAGTATTTTGAAGTGGAAACAAAAGAAAAATAGAAACACTTGAGTCCTGATCTCGATCATCGATTCACCAACCACAGAAAGCTTCCTGCTCCCCCTCATTTATTTGCTCTTCAGTTTTATCTGAAATTTGTAAGGGGTGAGTGTTTGGGGAAACACTCAGCAAGTGGAGGTTCGATCGATTTCCAATGATACATATAGAGAACTTAGTTTTCTTAAACTATTTCTTTAACAAACTTTCAAAACTTTTATTCTTATCATAACAAAAACGAAGCGAATGTAAAACAGAAGTTAGTAGATGGTTCAGAATAATTCAGGAGCAAATCAGATCATTTTGGAACAATTCACAGACAGACACAACATTGTTACTCATCTCATTTCCATGGTCAAATTGTTCCCAATATGTTAGTCCTGTAAGGGGTGAGGCCAGAACTCGTTTTATACCCAGCGGTAGGGGCCAGACAGAAATGGTTTTATACCCACTATTGGGGGCCAAACAGAAATGGTTTTATACCCACTATTGGGGGCCAGACAAAATCACAATTCTCGTCCCATTTCAAATCCGAATCGTAACATTGCAAACAGAATTCAGAGGTAACAGACAGAACTTTTCAGATTTTCAGATTTCAGAGTTTTCATACGTACACAGCGGAACCAAGAATTTCGAAGTATAGAAGAGAACACGTAATCGATCGAATTTTTAAACAGAACATATTAATATTTCCAAAAAAAAGACACACCTAAATTCATGTCACATTATTTATATCGACGTTTAAAAATACAACAAAATATTTAACGAAATCCCACTTACTGTATTCGAAGGAACTGTTCGAAGTATGCAGATTCTTGCACGAAGTTTTCCACTCAAAATTTGGGCAGCAGTTCGACGTAACTTTAGCAGATTATGTCTTCAATTCAGCAGCACTTTGACGTATCTTCTGAGCACTCGGACTGTACGAAGCTTCCTTCCTTGCCTTGGCCGAAATTTAGAAAATTTGTGGAGGGAAGGAGCCGAAAATTTTTATAGCTTTTTGCTGTGTTTTTCCTTCACCCCTTGAGTGCTATTTATAGAAAAATTCTTGGCCCCTTAAGCTACCCCATGGACGCCCCTTGCACCCCAAGAAATGAAATAAATGTGGTCAAGGTTAACTCCAGCACCAAAGGTCATTTCCTACACTATAAATATGTCCTATCCTCTTAGCTCCTCCCTTAGCTCCTTCATTGGTTATCTCAATGGTCATTTGTTGCATAATAAGTTTGTCCAAACCTTTAGCTCCTTCTTTGGTTAACTCAATGGTCATCTCTTGCACGATAACTTGGTCCAAACCTTTAGCTCATCTTCTTGGTTAACTCAAAGGTCATTTCATGCACTTTAAATTTGTCCAATCCTTTAGCTCTTCTTCTAGCTCTATTTTGGTTCTTTTAGGACAAGAAAGGATGAGCTTCTTTGAGCTAGGATATTGAATTCATGAGCTAGGGATTTCCTTCCCGACAATCAATGAGATTCCTTGAGCTGAGTGTTTTACCTTATGAGCTGAGGGTTTATTTTCCAAGAATCTTGGAGCTTCCTTGAGCTGAGTGTTTTAGCTTATGAGTTGAGGGTTTCTTTTCCAAGTGACGTACCCTCAATTCTCAAGGTTTTGCATTGCCTCGGCTTCTTTTTGAGCTACTTTCCAAGCTTTTTGAGGTGCTTTGCTTCGAAAAATCTGGGTTCTCACATCTGAGCCTGCATATCGGGCGGTGGAGGAGGAGAAGTGGCCCTCTCCCCATCCTGAGCTTCTCTATTCACATCCATTACTCCACGGGCAACCATACGTCTAGAAAGCATACTGTTTCTAAAGATCAACACGTATAAGCTGAAAATAACAAATAATACGTAATAAACCACATGCATTTTAAAGTAGAGCGTACATGCTTAAATTTGAACTTACTTACATAAACATAGACGTGCCATCATATCTTAAAACTTTTCATAAACATACTTGCATCATATATACTTGGGAATTCATAAACATCATCATTTTGCGTAGAGATGTGTTTCAAAGCAAATGACCCATAAATAAATGAGCCTGATCAGACTAAACCACAGTACTTGTGTAACGCCCCGAAAATTTAAAAGTCCACGCGAACCACATGCGCAAGTTATTAATTTTCTTGTGTATTTTAATTAATTGTTTTAATTGCATGAATTAATTATGTTGTGCATATTTGCATGTTTAAAATATATTTTTCTACATGGTTGCATTAAAATGTATTTTTAAAAGGATATTCGAGTTGCGATCGAGGAACGGAGACCGAGAGCTGAAAAATAGAAAAAGTTTTTAATAAATAATTGTTTTTAATTATTTAAAATAAGGGAGATGCTTTTTCTTATTTTTGAAAATAAGGGGTTTCGAGGTGATTTTATACGCCAGGATATAAATTTTATCGGTGTTGGTTTTTCAACAAAAATATGAACTTTTTAGCAACCCGGCTATTTAATCTACAAACAATTTACCAAAAACNAGCTCAAGGAGAAGATAGCCTAGGTTCCGTCCCGTTCTTCGTCGTCCACAGTTTTTCGTGTGTTTAAACCGCAAAGGCACGCCATATTCTCCCTTTTCTCATCATTCACACCATAGTATTTATTTAAAATTAGATTGCATAATAACAAGTTGCACCTTACAATATTTTCATAGTTGCATCATAATTGACTTTTAAAGCATGTGTTTTGGTTCCAAAAATTATGTTTCTATGTGTTAAAGGGGCTGCCATGATTAGGGGATGTGTAAGGGTGTGTTTACACATGTTAAGGGTCTAGAACGCACACACGAACATAGCAAAAATGAAACAAACAAGCTGGAACCCATTTGAGCATTAACGTAGGTGGTGGGGCTCGGTTGAGAGAAAGGTGATGCATGGGGGCTGGTGGCTCGACCAGGTCTGGTGGTTGGGTCATAGGGGTCATGTTTAGGTCCTAGGAAGGGCCCTAGCAGGGCTAGAACTCGGGCAGCAAGGCTGGAGGAGAGTCCTCGGTGGATGGAACTCTTCCCGTAACCTGTACCTGTTGGCCGAGAGCTTGCAGAGGGAAGCTTGGGAGAGGGGCTGGGCTAGGTGGTCTGGGTGATGGCTTGGGACGGTCCAGAGAGGGGTAGGAAGGGTCAGGGCTCGTGGTGGCTCGAGCAAGATTCCAGGAGAAGCAACACACTCACGCACGCAAGAAGCAAGGGGACGCACAGGTGGTTTACTGGTTACAGAAGCGTTGTGCGTGGGTTAGGGGCTCGGGGCTGGTCTGGGTCGAGTCTGGGCGTGGTCCAGGGTTGGTGGGGTCCTAGGTGATCGTTGGTTAGGAGGCTAGAGGAGTCCTAGTTGGCTAGGAGTCTTGGTAAGGTGGTAAGAGTCACACACAAAACGTGCAGAATTTTGGGGCAAGTTTCAGTAGGTTTTGGGAGCGGGCCAAGGCTGGTTTTATGGGCTGGGCTTGCACAGGAGGGTCCCTAGATGGGTTGGCTAAGTTTTGGCTCAAGGTGGCTCAGGAGTAGCTCGAGTAAATTAGGAGATGGCTCGGTGTGTTCGGTTAAGGGTCAAAAACGAAAATTAAGAAACAAAAATTGAATCCATGGGTCCACGGAGGTGGCTCATGACTTGGAAGGGTAGAATAAATCATAAAAATGTTATGTTAAAAATTTGGCATCAAAATAACGAGTTTTGGATTTAATCGGGATTTAATCGCCGTACGAAACGATAATTAACGAGTTAATCGAAAAGTCTAGTTTTAAGCTTTATAAAATTATGAAAAATTAGGTTTACGCTTAAATAATTATTATAAGTCTAAGTTTTGAATTTGGGAATTTTATATTAAGGTTTGGTTTAATTCGGGATTAAAACGCATTAATATGTTACATTTAAATATTAATTTAAAAGTCCTCGATTTAGGCTAAATAAAAATATTAGAAAATTAATGTAAGCTTAAATAATTATTTGGGACATGTTAGAGTCAATGAAATGAAGAAAAAATCAAAAACGGGAAATTTTACGTCCAGCGGTAAAACGGTCTTTTTACACCTAAAAAGTAGTAAACGTCATGGCAGTGCTCTGAATGCTGTTTTATGTGCTAATATGATTATTTTCTATAGTTATGGATGTTTATGGAATTTTAAATGTTAAAATGATATTTTAAACGTTTATGGGATTTTATAAGTTAAAATGATATTTTAAATGTTTAGGGAATTTTATATGTTTATGATTTAATATGTCAAAATGTTATTTTAAATGTTTTGAGGTTAAAATGATTATTGTTAAATGTTTATGATATGTTAATGATTAAATCATGATTTTTAAACGTCTGTGAGATTTTTATGATTTAAGGAAGACATTTAAAATACATGTTGCATGCTTGGTTTCAAAAATGAAAAATGTTATGTTATTCATGATTTTCATAAAGTGACGTGAATGAAAAATGTTGAAGGAAGTGAAGTGATTGTGACTAATTCGTTAATAATGGCGATGTCGTGAGGGTGATGGTCCCAGTGGGAACCCGACGATCGTGTTTCCATTATTTCAAATATGAGGTTATGAGGTTTGAGGAAGAATGGGAATATCGTGAGGGGAGAAGGCCCCAGAGGGAGCCCATTTATGGGAGAAGGCCCCAGAGGGAGCCCCGACGATCGTATTTCTATTCGATCATGTTAGGCCAAGGCTCAGTTGACCGGTGAGAGCGTCGCTGATGTCCCCGCCGCCCAGTACTATGGTTATATGTAGATGGATCCATCGATCATGTCATGTCATGTCAGGAAAGTCACAATTAACGATCTGAATTCAACAAAAGAAAAAGATAAGGAAAAGGAAAATGTTCATGATCATGTTAAAGGTTTATGTCATGTTGAGGAAAAAAAGAAAGTTAAAGTTAATTTTTGCATGTCATGAAATGTTCATGTTTAAAGATTTTGCATCTTCATGAAAAGTTATTTTACGTAAAAGTATTTTCACTGTTGCATGTGGTTTTATACGTATTACTTGTTATCAAGAATATGACGTGTTGAGTCTTTATACTCACTAGGCGTGGTTGATGCAGGTGTTTATGATAAAAATGTTATGGGAGGTCTTGATGGTTAACCTGACTGGACTGAAGGTGCACACGACCCGAGTACCAGCGCTTCTAGCTTTCCGTATTTACGATTATGATTTATGTTAAAGATTTTTATGACTTTTTATTTATGCTTTTGAGTGATTTTTGAGAGATTATAGCATGGGCTGTATTTCTCAAATATATAGTTGGTTGTGTTTATTTTAAAATGATGTCTAAAATATTTTATGTAATTTTTGTGGTAGGGCCGATGCTAGGGAGGTTAAAAAAAAAAAAATTCTAGCACATTTTAAGAAAAAGAACGGCAGACGTTACAACTTGACTGGCACGAATGTCTACTACCACATACATGAGATCCCCGGTCATGCTTACTGGGTGGATTGGTCCCTGGTCATGCTTTACCGCTTTCCAATCCCAATCTAAACCCAGTCATGCTTTACCGGGGTGGAGAGGTCACCGGCCACGTTCACCGGCTTCCAATACCGTTCATATTTGGTCACAAGACATTTCGCATATCTCAAAAACATAAACTTTTTCTCTTGCACGTCGAACGTACTTACATGGCGTTGAGGGATTCGTTGGATCTCGCTTTGGGCAACTGCTGCGCATACTAACATGTTTCAAGCACTTAATTTCCATAACTTAGACGTAATAGTAGTGCTAACCACCGAAATAAACAATTGACTTATGACGTTATAAATCACTCGGGACTTGACCTCGTTTAATCATCAAAATAAACCATGACATCGAACCCCGAACAATCTCTATATGAAGTGTGCACATTGCCCAAAACATGGAAGTCATGGACTTAAAAATAGTGGTTTAAAATCATGGACAAGCGCCTAGGTGCTAGGCATTGCTGCGCTGCGGCACTAGCAGAGCCGAAGCTCTAGCATTGCGGCGCCACTAGGGCAGTGCTGCGGCGCTAGGCTTGAGAAAGACGAGCGCTTCGGTGCTCCCCATAGAGCGCTGCGGCGCTAGCTCTACGAAATCTTGGCCCCGAAGAACATTTTGATGCAAACTATATACCATGCCCAACCGACTCAAACCGATGTAACGAGACCCATCCTAGGACAATATGTCAATGATTCAAACTCACACAAACGTCCCAAAACAACGACGCACAACATGCAACGCAACTCAACCCATAAACACGAATTTTGACACAAATTACTTCCTACAACTTCTAATGCAACCAAATACCTAACGACACGAAACGAAACATCAAAAGTCGCCCAAACATCGTACCCAACATGTCTAGATGCAGTAGTGATCAACCGGCGTTTTCCAACGAAGCCTGCAACAAACAATTCTAAAAAATACGTAAGGAACACATTTTCATAACATCACTGTTTGAGCAGTCCCACGAAAATAAACATAAATCACTCGTTTCTTGTTCAAAAATTACGAATTTACTGTCAAATCGAAGGTATCAAAAATTAATATGTTTTATATGCTGCAAGTATTTCCAGAAAATCGACCAAAAAAAGTACAGTACACCAAACGACAACAACATCTAGTTTTGAGATCTAAAAAATTTCAGTAATCGTTTAAAAACATAATCAATCAAATTTTCCACAACATACATGAATTTGTACACATAATAAACATCAAAACATATATTATGACAAGATTGATGAAAAAACGAAAGAATATACATACTTTTGATGATTATACTCACGACACAATGACTATCGAAGCAGAGAGATGAGAGGGCCGACCAGAGACGAATTGCAGCACGATTTTCTTGAAGAAATGGACGTTTGCTTTAGGAATTGACAAAGGAGGGAATGAAATGGTGGCTGCTGAAAATAAAAGCTTAAGAGCCCTATTCCCCTTCACCAAAAACTGAAATGGAAGTCCAAGGGAAATGGGTGTGTGTGTATACTTGTGTGTGTGCGTCGTGTATGTGTGTGTGTGTGTGTGTAGGGAACGTGTGTGTGTGTGTGTGTTTGATTAGGGGTAATTATTTTCTTAATTGATAATAAAAATGTTAATTAAAATGTTAATCCACACTAACTTTACAACAAAATCCCCTAATTAAAATAAAATAAACAATTGACCACTTTAAGAGTTTTAAAATCTTAAAATCACCTAATAAATAAATTAGGCTTTAAAATGCTTAAAAACACCAAATATCAGTTTAAATAACAGTTTTCTCGACTTGAAATAAAATACCACATTTTCATAAATCTCCTAAATCGTCACTGATCTCCTTCACCGATCCCGCATCGAATAATCGCCTGAAACATAAAACTCAAGAAATCATTTTAACGTGCATCCTATAAACATAAATAATTTAAAATAATGTAAATTCATAAATCATGCATTTTAAAATCATTTTAAAACTAAATAAATAGTTTAACGATTTTAATAAATGCATGGGTTTCACGTGTACTGATTTTAGTCTCTACACATATAACTCATCAAGCTTTCAACAGTGCGATTACTACAAGCCTGCATACTTAAAGAATCTGAGCGCAATCAAAGATCACATATCTCATCGCTCATCAAGAACGCACTCAACCGAAAGAAATCTGATTATTCAAATATCATATTCGTGCTACTAAAACTGATTGTTTTACTTACATCAGTAACCTTTGGTTATTTGGTTAACAGTGGTGTCTGGTGAACCGAGGGTTCTTAAAATCCAGAAGTGTAAAGTGACCACTAAGAGTTCAAAAACAGGCAGTGTGATAAGCCCTGATTGGAGTGGGCTGTTGCAAAGAGTTTTGTAAAGGCAAAGTCTGTTAGTAGAATCCTTCTTACAGAGGAAGAAAGGTTGACGTAGGAGTCTTATCTCCGAACATCCATAAAAATCTCATGTATTTACTTTTCGCAATCTTTTATATTTCAAACCATATCTTGTTGATTAGACTGCCAACCGGTTGAAAATATCATCATAAATATTGAACCGTTTTCCGAACTTTTCAAGTAGTTCATATTTCTAACTCTTTGAGAAAAACTTTCAATCGCCCAAAAACAGTTGAAATCAAATGTTAAAAGAAACTATTTTCAAAAAATTTATTCAGCCCTCTTCTAAACTCTTTCCCGATCCTAACATAAACATATCAATTAATATTCCTTAAACTATAGTCCATATTTATATTAATACATAAATAAACATTAAACTGTTCAACCAGATGATATAAATCATCTTAACACATTTGTTTTCCTCTAAAACACTTTTTTCTCCTAAAATACATGTCAATAACATCTTCTTTCCCCCTCTATTCATAACTACTTATTGTTGTGTTCTTTATTCGAAAAGTTTATATAATTCTATTATTTGTAGCTTCTTCCGTAGTTCGTAAGCTTTTATCCATCCCTTTCTTATTAACCACATAGATTTTGTTATTTTTAAAATTATCTAAAAACATGAATTCTTTTCATTACGTAAACTTACTTTCATTTTCATAACTGCTCTATTGTTTATAACAATGTTCATTTCATTGACACGTGACATGAACAAATGATGACTAGCTTTTTTTGAACATCGCAGGTGTCAGCAACACACCAAATGCAGTTGTGATTCAGGTTTCTGAGTAAAAAATTATAGCTTGTAATTTACCGCCGGTGAACAGTTACAGATGACTAACCTACACATCACCTTACGAACAGTCTTAACATGGAATCAAAGCTCTTGCTCTTGCTGGACTATGCAACAGGCATTGACACAACCTTAAATACCAACCAGCTCCATCAAACAACCATGTACATTAAATTAATAATAAAATTTGTATCTTATGGTATAAAAAATGCTTAGTCGTTGTACATGTATGTAAACGTATTATATACTTTAGATTATGCTTGATCAAACCAACGTATATAAAAACTGATCTCCACTTATTTACTCTGTGTATTTACTTTTTATTTTCCTCACAATACATCAACCACTTCCCTATTAATTTCTATTGCTTACATGTTACTGACCTGTACTTTCTTCTTAATACGAGCTCCAAACAGTTTTTATTCATATACTTTAATTTCTTTTATTAATCCCTCGTTATAGTCATCTATTCAGCTGTCTTGTCAATTAAATTAACTCTCATGTCTAAATATCATAAAAACTCGAGGTTTCAAAATTCATAAATACGTCAACTAAATTCTCAAAAAAAGAAAAAGAAAAAAAGTTATGTCTATTGAAATCATGTCTACATTAACAAGTTTTCAAATTTCTTTGAGTATACTAAGATTTTATGTGCTCTTATTGATTGTTTAATAGCTCATAGGACGCCCTTACAACCCCTACCATGATTTATGTATAAATACTTTATTTGCGAATTTATAATAACTTATTTATAGAGTAGATCTCTCATTAGATTTTAAGATGAGTAAATACTTTGTATTCAATTTGAGACATGTTATTAAACTTATCCCATTTGAACACCAACTCAATCTTTTTCATAACTATTTTAACTTTTATAAATTTCTTGTGTTTCTATATTTTTTACTTTGTCAAGCACAGTGCGAGCTTGAAGTACTAATGGTATGAATACAGATATAAAAGAAAATAAAAAATAATATGCTCATAATAATTATAAATTTTAAAATTACATTATTAAATAAGACCTACACAAATAAAAACACATGTTAGTTACTTGGGAAAAATATAAATACTCACATATATATACACACACACATATATATATGATGATTACACACACTACTATTAGAGTAGATGCCCTGCAAGCCAACTGTTGGCTAGGGATTTTATTGACTCAGTTGTAATAAACAATCTTTATTTTAATATAATTCATTATTTCATGGTTTGTTATTTCTTTATCTGTATACACATGTGAACAACATAGATAAAGACCATGATTATACTTTAATAAAAATGAATCGTAATTCGATGTTGAAACTCATTTGTAAACACTGTATGATCTAAATTCGTTCTTAGTCGATTCAGCCGCCTAAGACATGGATAAAGGTCGCTTGAGCTTGAGACTAGCATCTGTGATGTTGTGTACCGTGTTTCTTGGTAAGGGCATTGAGATGTCCAAACATGTAGATGGGTAGTCATATGATGATTATACCGAACAACTCTCTCTTGGACTTTCCAAGTGTTTATCATTCATCGAGAAGATAAGTCCGATGGGTTTAATCAGAAATATGATTTCTGACATTCTTATGATCAATTGTTGATATATGGAATGGGGCAAATTAGACTAAGTCCGAATACAGGATTATGTCCTGAATCACAAGGAGTTGTGAACCCACGGCTAGCTGTATCCCTGAATCATTGAGGTCACACAAGCACTGGATCGTTTGTTCCCTTTGAGATAATAGATTCAAGAAGTTGAATTTATATTATGATATAGTAAATTCAAAGAGTTGAATTTATGATAATTAAATTTTGGCAGAATAAATTCAAGTAGTTGAATTTAT
Organism: Primulina huaijiensis; assembly: GCF_012295235.1. Lineage (NCBI taxonomy): Eukaryota > Viridiplantae > Streptophyta > Magnoliopsida > Lamiales > Gesneriaceae > Primulina > Primulina huaijiensis. Next base: position 7,922,055 of record NC_133321.1, read on the forward strand.
AAAATTTGAGAATTTAATTTATTAAACTCAAAAGTTGAGTTTATAAAATATTAAATTTTTGGAGGTGATAAATTCAAGGAGTTGAATTTATAATTTAAATAATAAATTAAAATGTTGAATTTATAATATATTTAATTTATTAACCTCAAAAGTTGAGTTTATTAAATATTAAAATTAAATATAGTGGAAAGTATGTTTAATGGGCTTGTAGGAGTACAAGTCCAACATACTAAATAATTAAAGTTCTTAATGGACCTTGATTAATTAATTAAACTAGTTGGACTAGCCCAAATAATTAATCAAGCCCATTAATGTTAATTATGAATATTGGGTTATGGCTTAATTATAAATAGGTGTAATCAAGTCATAACCCTAGCCTTCACCACATGTAGAATTCGAAAATCTCCTCTTCCAAAAGCAAAAATTTTCGGCCACTCTCCTTTGAAAGGAAGTTTGAGCCGCCTCTCAAATTTCGATCTCCAACGTAAAAATTTCTTCTAATTTTTCTAGTGCAAATTAGAAGAGGAACAAATCATCTAGTCGTGGACCTGATTAGAAGGATTGAAGGAAAGAATTTTTGAAGAAAGTTCGTAGGGATTCATCAAGAGCTATTTTCGCTAACCCGAAATAGTTGGAGCCGTGTGAATCGTTCACCCAAGGTATAAATTCTAACGCCCTATGAATGTTTGAATATATAAACCATACGAGTGCATAAAACAAATATATTTTGATTGTCAAAACAAAATATAAATTTTAAAACTTCCGCTGCGTTTGGGCACGAGAAAACCGAGATCCAACAGTGGTATCAGAGCTAAGGTTTTTCTAAATCGTATGGTTTTGATATTGAATAATTTATTTCTAACCACACAAGAAAATTTTTCACAAAATTGTAGCACCATTAAAATTATTTTTTTCAGAAAATAAAAAAAACCTTTCGGATCTGCCCGGAACTGTTCCGGGCAGACCGCGCCCGCGCTTGTGCGCACAGGAGAGCCGCCACTGCCCGAAACGTTCGGGCAATGCGGGCGGCTGCTCGGGGGTGGCTCGAGAAACGTGCTGGCTGATGGGCTTGAATTGTTTGGGCCTAGGGTGCAATTTTCTGATTTTTCAAATTTTTGGGTAAAGTTGATATTTTTGAAAATTGGTTCAATTTTTATTTTTGAAAATTAATTTTTGGAAAATTATTAATTTTCTTGTAAAATAAATAATTAGAATATGATTTTAATTATATTTGATAAAAATGAGTTTTACAAGAAATCAATTATTATGGATTTAATTGGAAATTAAATAAAGTTGTTTATTTAATTTATTAAATACTTTAATAATTGTGGTGGTTAGTGATAAACTTATTAGATATATGATTTATCAGTTAATTAAATTTGTTTAATTAATTGATGTTAATATTTGATATTAAATGCATGAAGGTTGATCGAAAGCCTTGACCAATGTGTTAGGTGTATGTTAGGATATTTACTGTTTTATTCATTTTGTTAATATTTGATATTATTAAAATGGGCCTGATTTATGGCCCGTTCCCACCCCCATGAGATGTATCCCTTATCTGGCATAGCTATTTAAATGTAATTATTAGAAATAGTGGGAGATCAAGACTGGAAGACTGTGGGCCCAATTAACAGGATGAAGACATGTAAAATATTGGAAGCTCTTGTAATAGTTGCATTTGCATCCTTGCATTCACTTAGGTTTTGGACCTGTATCCATGTATGTTTCACATGGATCTAATAGTGTTGGCGATCGATCATTCTTATTTATTGTTGAATGTCATATTATGAAATATGCGATATATAGTAGTATGCATGTATGTATATTATTAAATAATATAGTTGCATGAATCCACTACAACTCAATATTTATGGGTTGTTTCGACACGTCAAAATAAACGGTGTCATATTATTGGGTCCTTATTAAAAGTGAGGCAAAAAACACGGAGGTTGTATAGGGATGCAATTGGATTATACCTTTTAGAAATTATAATTGGATGATATTATTCGGGATTATAATTGGATAATTAGACTCTACTTTCCCACTAAGGAAATATGATTTCCCTTTTTCATCAGAGGGTGGTGGAAATATCAAAATAGTGGGAGGGAAATTTATAAAATGAAATCCATATTTACAAGTATTGGACATCAATCTAGGAGCAGAAAGGGAAAATATACCTCAGTGATACTGCTGCATGTCCGAAGAGCGAGTTCAGACCACCCAGTGAACTCATGAACGCTGCATCCGCGTCGGAAGGAAACTGATTGTGAGAACCCGGGATTTTACGAGCCAAATTTCAGCTAACTTAACTCGAAAAAATGGCTTCAAAGCTCGGAGATTAACTCAACGAGAGGCCAAGCTGGAAGTAACTGCATCCATTGAAGTAGTGTCACGGGAGGAATAAAACCCCAGCTCAAGGACTCAATTCGTCAGCTCAAAGCAGCTCAACCAATCTTGTCCTAACAAGAACAAAAAGGGAGCTAAGGGAGGAGCTAAAGGTTTGGACAAATTAATTATGCAAGAAATAATCAATGAAGGAGCTAGGAGTTAAGACAAACTTAATATGCATGGGAGTTGGATGATCATTCTAGAACTTGAGGAATGCATGAACCCATCATTATAACTAGTCTTGGAATTTGGAAGAACACATGGAATTTTGGTCTACACTTAATCACATTCAAGCCTTTCTTGATGGCCAAGAATTCAGCCAAGGAGGGTGGCAAGGTGGAGAGTTTTTTTTGCCTATAAATACCACTCACTTGGTCGAGAGAAAGCACACCACAAAACCTCTAAAAAATTTGGCTACTCCCCTCCACCAAACTCTCCAGAATTTCGGCCAAGGCTAGCAAGGAAGAAGGAAGAAAGTTTCGTGCAGTCAAGTGCTAGAGTTCTACGTCGAGGTGCTGCCGAATTGAAGACAATATTTGTTGAGATTACGTTGAAGTGCTGCCAAATTTTCGGAAGGAAATTTCGTGTCAAAGTCTGCAAATTTCGAACCTACCTTCAAAAAACTACGGTAAAGGGGATTTTGTTATGTACTTCGTTTCTATTTTAAACTTTGATATAAATAACGAGACATGCATGTTGCTGTGTCCCTTTTTCGAATATATCAGTGTGTTCTATTTTAAAATTTCGATCGATTATGTGTTCTCTTATGTGCTTCGAATTTCTTGGTTCCGCTGTGTCTGTATGAATAACTCTGAAACCTGAATATCTGAAAACTTCTGTCTGTTACTTCTGAATTCTGTCGCACCGTTACGATTCGAATTTGAAATGGGACAAGAATTGTAGTTCTGTTCTGGCCCTCATTGGTGGGTATAAAACCATGTTCTGTTCTGGCCCCCATTGGTGGGTATAAAACCATGTTCTGTTCTGGCCCCCACTGGTGGGTATAAAACCATGTTCTGTTTTGCCCCCATTGGTGGGTATAAAACCATGTTCTGGCCTCACCCCTTAGAGGACTAACCTATTGGGGACAATTTGACCATGGAAATGAGATGAGTAACATTATGTTTTGTCTGCTCTGAAATGATCTGAATTGTTTCTGTTCTGTTCTGAACCATTTGATAAGCTCCGTCTTTTATTCGCTTCGTTTCTGTTGTGTCAAGTAAAGAATATTGAGTTTTGAAAGTATGTTATGAAAGTATATTAAAAGAAATTTTTAAAGAATTAAGTTCTATATGTATCTCCGGAATCGATTGACCCCCACTTGCTGAGTGTTTCCCAAAACACTCACCCCTTACAAATTTCAGATAAAAATGAAGAACAAATGAACGAGGAAGAGCAAGAAGCGTTTTGAAGATGGTGATCAGAATTCGAGAACTCAAGAAATTGTATTCCTTTTTGTTTAGCTTCTGAAAAACTCTGATGTAAAAGTTTATTTCCTTGTCATTGTAAGACAATATATTATTTATGAAAAAGACTGGTTTGATTTGATACGAGGCTTTATTGTTTTCAATGTAATTGTTAAACAATGCCGGATGTCACCGACGATTCGGATACGGGGCGTGACATTTAAGTGGTATCAGAGCCGCCAGGTTCATAATCCCGCTGGGATTTTGATAGACAAAATTTGGCGAAGTCAAATTTTGGCAAAATCCTAATGCATCCCAATTTGAGTCCAACTTTCATCTGTTCTTGAAATCCAACTTTCATCTGATTCTTAAATTTCGAATAGACTTCAGAAATCTATTCCTTCAATCGCTTCGCAATACTTAGTATCAAAATTTTTCCACGACCACTTTGTTTCTATTATTTGTGCCTTTTTATCCTTTATACGATTCTGATGCTTTTTCTTCGATTTTATCCTAGGAAATGGCTGCTCCACGTACCCATGCTCAGGCTGCCCTTCGCATGCGCCAGCTCACGATTAACAATCAGAATAGAGAAATTGCGACCCTGAAGGCGCAACTGGCTAGAGAAAAGTTGGAGAAACATGGGATTATTGAGAGTAGACTCATACTGGAGACCGATGTACAACGATTGACTCATCATCTGGACTTGGCGGAGAGCCAGCTGCTGCAGATACCGACCGATTCCGCTCGCATCACGCGTTTAGCTGCACTTAATAGGGATTTATTGGATAGAGTGGAAATAGAGCGAGGACGTGCGGCTCAGGCCCGTCAGCGCCAGGAAGAGTACAACGCCAGACAGGATCGGTACGTTTCGAAGCTCCATGGCACTATGGACAGACTTCAAGATCAGAATAATTACCTGCATTTGGTGATAGAGAACATGGAGGAAGAGGAGGTAGCACCGATGGAGGTGGCCGGAGATGACAGCGCCAGTGACAGCGATGGCGGAGAGATGTTTGATTAGATTAGCATTATAATATCTGGGTTTTAATAAAATTTGTTACTAAGAAAATACTATGTGTACCAAATTATTTTGAAACTTTCTATTATCCTTCTATTGCATATTTAAAAATTTGATAAGTATCTTATGTATAAAATTGTTTTTTATAGGAAAACAAAATGGATCTTCAACGCATTATAAATGAACTTCAAAATCAACTTCAGGAAAAGGAGTCAGAAATTAATACACTGAAAGAAAAAAATGAGAAACTCGAAAGAGATAATTTCCAGTTAGACGGGAATAATGCATGCATGACGGAGGATCTTCGTGAGGCCAGAGAGGAAGAGAAGAAACTACGCGAGGACGTAAGACGTTATGCCGTTTATCATCTAGAGTTGGAATGTCGACACGAAATCACCAAGCAAGAGTTAAATAAAGCTCAGGATAGGATTTTTACCCTCAAAATCCGGGACGATAGCCTTCTCAAAACACAACGCCGTCTGGAGGAACAGATCGCAGATCAAGAAATCAATGAGAAAGTAAGCCAATCAGCAATACAGGAGCTACAAGATCAAGTAAACAACCTTGATCATCACAACACACAACTGCAGAATTACATTGAGCACCTGCAAAATGAAGTGATCAACATGGAAGAACTCGTAGAGCAACTAGAAGGAAACCCGATGGAAGAAGAAATTAACGAGGCAGTAGGCGATGGAGAGGTTATAGACGAGTAGAGAGAGGACTCTAGACTAGACATTGATTGTATTAAGAATTATTTGATTTACCATTTGTTTCGAAACTTTTGCTTGTATGAATTTCAAAAATTTAATGAAATTATTTTAATTATACTTTGTGGCAAACAAATTAATAAAATACATGTTTATAGGATATGGCAGGCAGACCACCCCGAAACAACCGTAACCCTCGTGGCGCCAATCAAAATGAAAATCCACCACCACATCAGAGAGTAAACCTCAGCCAAGAAGATATGATGGCAATAGCCACTATCGTAGCTGCGACGTTGCAAGGATTCGTGAACCCATTAGCTAACACCATCCAACCACCTCAAGAACCACAACCGCGTGGAATTAAATACCATTATGAATCTCTAAGAAGGAATCGAGTTCCAACTTTCGATGGAAACCAGACCCGGAAGTCAGTCACAACTGGCTCAAGAACGTCGAAACACAATTGCATTTACTGGAGATACCTGAAGAACTGAGAGTGGAGGTTGTAACACCGTTTTTGGAAGACCGAGCTAGGAAATGGTGGGAAACTGTTTCGCCATCTTTGACAGAAGTGGAAGAGATCACATGGCAGATTTTTAAAAGAGATTTTTTGAAACAATACTATCCAGCTGAATTTAGACTACAGAAGTTGGGTGAACTTGAAAGCTTCAAGCAGGCTCCAGACATGTCAGTAATGGAGTACACTTCACGATTCAACGATCTGGGAACCTATGTCCCAACGATCATGTCAGATGAAACGTTAAAAATACATTGTTTCAAGAAGGGACTCAACAGTCGAATTCAGTCAGCATTGGCAGTATTCAAGCCAAACAACTTTGCGGATTTGATGGGCGCTGCAATGAGCGCAGAAACTGATAGCCAGCGACGCGAGGAAGAAAACACGAACAAAAGGCCGATGAACAATCAATCTACTCAGAATGGTCCCAAGTTTAAGAAACCAAATTATTCAGGTAGGTCTTTCAAAGGAAGTTCTGGCAGTGCCGGTAACACCGAAGGAAAGTGGAAGCAATCAAAGATTGGCCACAACCAAAGACGGTGACTGAGGTAAGGAGTTTTCTGGGTTTAGCAGGCTACTACAGAAAATTTGTGGAAGGATTTTCTTCGATAGCCATTCCACTCACCAAACTTACTCAGAAAAAATTCGAAGTTCATTTGGAATGAAGCATGTGAGAATAGTTTTGAAACCCTGAAAACAAAACTCGCAACTACACCAGTACTAGTTTTTCCCGAGGATGGTAAGAATTTCACTGTGTACAGTGACGCTTCCAAGGAAGGATTAGGGTGTGTGCTTATGCAAGAGGGTCAGGTAATTGCGTATGCCTCACGACAATTGAAACCGTATGAGCAGAATTACCCCACTCATGACCTTGAGTTAGCTGCAGTTGTGTTTGCACTTAAAATCTGGAGGCACTACCTTTATGGAGTGAAATGTGAGGTGTTTACCGATCACCAAAGCCTCAAGTACATTTTCACCCAGAAAGAATTAAACATAAGGCAAAGAGGGTGGATGGAACTTCTAAAGGATTATGATTTGGTAATCAATTATCATCCAGGAAAGGCGAATAAGGTGGCTGATGCATTGAGTCGAAGAAATTTTGGAAAAGTAAGCTTATCTTCACTATCAGCGCGACCAGGACTACGGGAAACCATCAAATTAAAGCAGAGTCAAGACACCTCCATCCTTAAAATTAGAGAACAAATCCGAGAAGGAAAAATTCCAGAATTTCAAATAGATGATAATGGGATACTCTGGATGAAAGGCCGATTGTATGTGCCAAATATCGATGGAATTCGAGAAGAGGTAATGGTCGAGGCGCATAAGTCAAGATTTTCGGTGCATCCAGGGAGTACCAAAATGTATAGAGACTTAAAAAATAATTATTGGTGGAACGGAATGAAGAAAGACGTGGCTGTCTTTGTTTCCAAATGCCTAACCTGTCAACAAGTCAAGGCAGAACATCAAAGACCTGGAGGACTTTTACAACCATTGGAAATACCGGAGTGGAAGTGGGATAACATCTCCATGGATTTCGTTGTAGGGCTACCAAGATCCAGGCAGGGTCACGATGGTATCTGGGTAATCGTTGACAGATTGACCCAGTCTGCACATTTCTTACCAGTGCGGATGACTTATAATCTGGATAAGCTCGCTACCTTGTATATGGACAACATAGTGAGACTACAAGGAGTCCCGAAAAGTATACTGTCTGACAGAGATCCAAGATTTGTATCAAGATTTTGGAAGAGTTTCCAGAAGGCTATGGGAACCAAGATTACTCTCAGCACGACCTATCATCCCCACACTGATGGCCAAACCGAAAGGACAATTCAGACCCTCGAGGATATGTTGCGGGCATGTGTGTTGGATTTTTCCGGAAATTGGAGTGAACAGTTACCCCTGATCGAATTCGCCTATAACAACAGCTATCACAGTAGCATCGAGATGGCTCCGTATGAGGCATTGTATGGAAGAAAGTGTAGGTCGCCCCTATATTGGGACGAAGTCGGAGACAAAACTGTTACCGGACAAGAACTTATTCAAATAACCGTTGACAAAGTAGCCATAATCAAAGAAAGACTCAAGGCAGCCCAAGACAGACAAAAAAGTTGGGCTGATTCGAAGAGAAGACCGTTTGAATTGGAGGTGGGTGAAAAAGCTTATGTCAAGGTCTCTCCCATGAAAGGAGTGGTTTGGTTCAGTAAATCCGGAAAATTGAACCCGAGATATGTGGGACCGTTTGAGATACCGGAGAAGGTAGGAACATTAGCCTACCGATTAGCATTACCACCTGATATGTCCAGGATACATAACGTTTTCCACATCTCTCAGCCGAGGAAGTATGTCCTAGATCCGAGTCATATACTCAAAGTTGCACCACTGATGATTGAAGGAAACCTAAACGAAGAACTCAAATACGAAGAAGTCCCTACCCGAATAGCGGACTCAAAAGACCAAGTATTGAGAAACCGGACAATACCTTATGTCAATGTACAGTGGTCAAATCACACTGAAAGGGAGGCAACTTGGGAACTCGAAGAGAAAATGTGATCTCAGTACCCTCATCTATTCGAAAGATCAAGCTAATGCAAGTTTCGAGGACGAAACTTTCAATAAGGAGGGAGGGATGTGAGAACCCGGGATTTTACGAGCTAAATTTCAGCTAACTTAACTCGAAGAAATGGCTTCAAAGCTCGGAGATTAACTCAACGAGAGGCCAAGCTGGAAGTAACTGCATCCATTAAAGTACTGTCACGGGAGGAATAAAACCCCAGCTCAAGGACTCAATTCGTCAGCTCAAAGCAGCTCAACCAATCTTGTCCTAACAAGAACGAAAAGGGAGCTAAGGGAGGAGCTAAAGGTTTGTACAAATTAATTATGCAAAAAATAATCAATGAAGGAGCTAGGAGTTAAGACAAACTTAATATGCATGGGAGTTGGATGATCATTCCAGAACTTGAGGAATGCATGAACCCATCATTATAACTAGTCTTGGAATTTGGAAGAACACATGGAATTTTGGTCTACACTTAATCACATTCAAGCCTTTCTTGATGGCCAAGAATTCGGCCAAGGGGGGTTGCAAGGTGGAGAGTTTTATTTGCCTATAAATACCACTCACTTGGTTGAGAGAAAGCACCCCACAAAACCTCTCAAAAATTTGGCTGCTCCCCTTCACAGAACTCTCCAGAATTTCGGCCAAGGCTAGCAAGGAAGAAGGAAGAAAGTTTCGTGCAGTCAAGTGCTAGAGTTCTACGTCGAGGTGCTGCCGAATTGAAGACAGTATTTGTTGAGATTACGTTGAAGTGCTGCCAAATTTTCGGAAGGAAATTTCGTGTCAAAGTCTGCAAATTTCGAACCTACCTTCGAAAAACTACGGTAAGTGGGCTTTTGTTATGTAGTTCGTTTCTATTTTAAAATTTGATATAAATAACGTGACATGCATGTTGGTGTGTCCCTTTTTCGAAAATATCAGTGTGTTCTATTTTAAAATTTCGATCGATTATGTGTTCTCTTCTGTGCTTCGAATTTCTTGGTTCCGCTGTGTCTGTATGAATAACTCTGAAATCTGAATATCTGAAAACTTCTGTCTGTTACTTCTGAATTCTGTTGCACTGTTACGATTCGAATTTGAAATGGGACGAGAATTGTAGTTCTGTTCTGGCCCCCATTGGTGGGTATAAAACCATGTTCTGGCCTCACCCCTTAGAGGACTAACCTATTGGGGACAATATGACCATGGAAATGAGATGAGTAACAGTGTGTTTTGTCTGCTCTGAAATGATCTGAATTATTTCTGTCCTGTTCTGAATCATTTGATAAGCTCCGTCTTTTATTCGCTTCGTTTCTGTTGTGTCAAGTCAAGAATATTGAGTTTTGAAAGTATGTTATGAAAGTATGTTAAAAGAAATTTTTAAAGAATTAAGTTCTATATGTATCTCCGGAATCGATCGACCCCCACTTGCTGAGTGTTTCCCAAAACACTCACCCCTTACAAATTTCAGATAAAAATGAAGAACAAATGAACGAGGAAGAGCAAGAAGCATTTTGGGGACGGTGATCAGAATTCGAGAACTCAAGAAATTGTATTCCTTTTTGTTTAGCTTCTGAAAAACTCTGATGTAAAAGTTTATTTCCTTGTCATTGTAAGACAATATATTATTTATGAAAAAGACTGGTTTGATTTGATACGAGGCTTTATTGTTTTCAATGTAATTGTTAAACAATGCCGGATGTCACCGAAGCTTCGGATACGGGGCGTGACACTGATACATTATCTTATGAGCCAGATGGGTAGGACCCCGCCCCACGATGGCCGAGTCCAGGGTATATAGAGGATGTACCCCCGATTCAGGGGAGGCCCCTCATCTGATTCGGACCCTTCTGGAGAAGAGACCGATACAACTGAGATCTCAGAAATCTTACGTTTATTATGCTGTGCGACCGACGGGCTAGGATCAGCGGATGCCTCATTCTTACAGGACGGAAGTGGCGACTTGGCTCGAGGAGGCGGAGAGGAAGCTCGCTTTTGGGCAGAAGAGGATGAGCATGCCTTCTTCTTCACAGCAGTAGGGGAGCCAGCAGGTCTCTTCGCAGTAATAGGGAAGTCCTACTCTAGCTAGACTCACTAGCTTCACTAGACCCACTAGACATCTCGGATTCAGCTAGGGAAGTCCTACTCGGGTGAGCGTGAGCGCTCGGCGTCGGGCGAGCGGGCGCTGGACGAGTGGGCACTGGGCGAGCTGGCGCTCGGGCGAGCTGAGGCTGGGCGAGCGTGAGCGCTCGGCGTCGGGCGAGCGGGCTTTGGACGAGCAGGGGTTGGGCGAGCGTGGGCACTCGGCATCGGGCGAGCGTTGAGTGGCTCTCGAGTGAGCGTCTGGGCGGAGGTGAGGCGCGCTAGGGCAAGGGGATGGGCGAGCGTGGCGCTGGGGCGAGGGGATGGGCGAGCGTGGCGCTGGGGCAAGGTGATGGGTGCGCGTGGCAGGGGTGAGGCGAAGGGCTCGACGATGGGATGGGCGCTTGGGCAAGATGGCGCTCGGGTGGGATGGGCGCTCGGGTGAGCTGGGGCTGGGTGAGCTGGAGCGCCCGGCGTCGGGCGAGCGGGCACTGAGCTAGCGTGGGCACTCGGCGTCGGGCGAGCGTGGACTGGCACACGAGGTGAGCGTCTAGGCAGAGGCGAGGCGTGCTGGGGCGAGGGGATGGGCAAGTGTGGCGCTGGGGCGAGGTGATGGGTGTACGGTGGCCGGGGCTACGTGCTAAGGTAACGGCGAAGTGATTGTGAAGCGGCGCTAAGGTTAACGTGCAGGTGAGGCGTGGGCAGGGGAGAGCTGGTGAATGAATTGCAGATGAAAATTTTTTGTAGGAGAAGTGAGAATGAAGTAAGGAGGGAACCCATATTTATAGGAGGAACCCAGACCAAATCTTTCCTTTCAAGGCGGGATTACGATTTGATTTCCTTGCCTTCAGAACAAGATTGCGATATGATTTAATTTGTTTCCAAATCTTTGGAGACTGACGAACAGCAAACCCCCACGACCTGACCGGGCAGGTCGATCCCCGTAATTTTCGCAGCGATAAACATCGTTCGTTAACGACAAAAGAAATAAATTTTTCTAATACGATACGTCCTCATCGCCGATAAACCAAGGACAACACAATTAATCGAACTTTGAACCTACGATTCAGTTCGACTGGGGAGGGAAGACTGGTGATATCCCATGGATGAGCCCATCAAGATCCAGCCCAAACTCTCGGCCCATATCTAGAGCCCACAGGTGAAGGGCCCATGACAAGCCCAGGTATCCCCCTATAAATACAAGGTTTGAGCGTTCAGTTGGATTATTCACTATATTGTTTTCAGCAGCGCCCCTAGTTGCTCCCCCCATATATCCTCAGTTCCTGACATGAGCGTCGGAGGGGCTACGCCAAGACACCCTCCTGTCCCCTTTCTAACGGTCTTATTTGTGATTTCAGGCTCAGGAAAATTTCAAAACTTGCGTCTAGATTAGTGACACTAGCCGGAATCGGACCATAAAATTTCTCGTAAGTACCAAAAGTATTGGTTCATTTACACTTTGTTATGGTATTTTGATCTCACTCGGTTTTTAGGAAGGACCAACTGGAAATAGTCATGTTAGATCACATTACACATATAATTTTCATGCTAGACGTCGTTATTTTATCTCTGTCATTTAGTTTTATTGATATTAGTGACCATTGAAGGTTTAGTTAAGACGTAGAAGACCGCCTTGATCCAAAAATGGTATGATTGATAGGTGAGATATCGTACAGGATAGCAAAATTTTGAACGCTCTTTGAGGTAAATTTTTAGTGTAAATTATGTATACCAAGTACTAGAGATGTAAACAAATTGAGTTGGCTCGTGAAATTTTCGAGCCGGCTCAACAAATATTTGATTTACAAAATTATAGAATTGGGCTCAAACTCGAGTAAAACAATATCGTAATTGATTTAGTGGTCACAAATATGGCTATTTGGCAATGAATGTTGTTCCTCACACACAACTTTTTATTCTAATTATTCAATGTTGTAATTAATTTTGTAAGGCATTTTTCTAATTAATCCAGAAACAATATGTTTTCTATGTATGGATTAATTACATATGGATATTTAATTATTAGTCTTTAGTTTCATAATTTAAATAGCAACTGATTTTGATATTCTTTCTGAGAATTTACAAATTATGAACAAAATAATTTATTAATCAATGGTTTTTTAGTTTCAAAATGCTAAAAATTTATGGGCAACTTACATTTCAGTACCTCTTTTTTTTTATCAACTTTGGTTTTACTACCTAATTCCCCAAAATACCCCTCAAACCTTTTTTCTTAAATTGATTTTCTTTTAAATAATGGCCCATCATGCTTTCGTAAAATAAATTAAATCTTTTACCTTTTTGACCGGAGTGCCACCGGGTAATATCCATCGTATTTTACGAACTGCTCCTCACAATCCAACCACGCGATCGCAACCGATGGTTATCGACGCAGATTCCTTCAGCATCACTTAGCACAACCCTAATTCGTTTTCCTACCTTAGGATGTATATTAAAAGATAAAATTTTGAAAATAATACATGAGAGGGGCTGAGAGCAAAGATCTCTTTATTTAAACACAAACATTTTTTATTACATTGAAACCTCCTGTAGAAGAGGAGGAACTTGTTTAGCTACTTATAGTAGCCGAACTTGAAAACATATAAACTAGAAAGAAATATTACAATTGGTTTTGAAAGAAATGAGGAAAATGTTCGATGATCTTCACTTCCTTCTTCCGGCCTTATTTATAGAAGGCTTCTTCGGATTTGAAACTCGGACTTCAAATCTTGATAAGCCTTTACAGCTTGCATATGGACCATGTAGTGGTTGAGTGGTCCATTGAGGTAGTCCTTCCATTTGAAATATCTTTTTCTAGATCATTAATCTAGAAATCAACTTCTCTTCTTCTTTTATTTCTCTACAATACCAGTAGAGATGAGCTTGTAAGACATCTACTGAAATCTCGTCTCCTTTTTCTTTGTAATGGTTAATTATCTATCTGAGAGCTTTCAGCTGATCTCTATATTTCTTGATTCTTCTCTTTGAAACTTTTAGATATGTGAAATACATTCTTAAGTTTCTTTCTGGTGTGAATTACTGGTTCCCATTTGTTCTTATTTATAGGTAAAATTTTCGGAACCAATTTTCTTGCTTTTATTCATTGGATTCCTTTTAGTTTTTTAAACATATGGTATCCAATGTTCTTTTGTCCTCTACCATTGATTATTGGTGGTCTTTGAGTCATTCACCACTCACATGGTGGTCCTTCTTTTCTTAGTGGGTTTGGTCACCTGTCCCTTTTAATTTTGTCGAGGAATCTTGGCCTTTTGTTTCCTCGAGAAAAATGTGATTGTGGTCCTTCCCCACTTGTCCTTGTTTCGGTAAAATGTTTCCGATCAGATCTCGGTTTGAAACTTTCACCGAACTCCGGTTCTTTCTGATTCTGGCATTCAGGACAGATGTTTTCTCACCATCTTCCTATATGTGCCATATTACAGAACTTTCGGCGAGTCTCTTTACTGGCCGGCAGCTTGCTGTTCCACATAAGATTTCTTTTCTTTTCAAATAATTCTTCTGCAAAACTTGTGGTTTTTCCTGTCATTGTATTTAACAGGAATGATCCATTTAAAGAATTTTTATAAAACTTAAATGGAAACTTAAATTTTTCCATCTTTGTGAGACAGACCCATATACCCCAAGCTCTTCTAGTTGAGATGGCGTCTTCAATTATTGAAACAACCAGGGGTGTTTCTTCTGTCGGAGGGTCCTTGATAAATTTCTGAATATTTGTATCTGGCCTCCTTAACTTGATGAAATGAAAGGCTTCATGTGATCCTTTCCCTGCGGGTTCTGGTGCTGTACTGAAAAAATATAGCTTCAAAACATCTCCTCTGGACAAATAATTATTATTCGCCCAAGTTTCATGAATAGCTTCCTGAATCCATTTGGGTAGTCCTGAAATTTCTGAAAAGCTGGGTGATGTGGTATAAATTGAAGCAAGAGCCCCAAATTCATACCAAGCTTTGACTTCCTTTGGATATGAATTTTGTTTCATACATACCCTAGGATATTTTCTAGCAACATCAACTCGAACCATGGCTGGGTTGATGTCAATTCTTGTGTTTAATTTCTCCCAAGTCTGCTGATATACCTGAAATGGAGAAATTGCAGCTTCATTATTACCAACCTTAGTTCTGCTTTTGTCTGTACGAGGCCTAAGGTTGATCTCTCCCTCTTCAATCCCCGAGGGGAAGGGTTGACTTGAGGACTCGAGATAAGGATCTGAAGTCTCAATTTTTGTTTCAGCCGACTCATCTGGAGATGATCCCGACTTAACACTTGTGCTAGGGGTATTTGAATCTCCTGCTCCAGGTATAGAGTCCTGTACTCGAAAACTCTCCATTTGAGAAACCAATGGCTTCTCAATGCGTTGGAGGATAGGCCTTTGCATTACAAATCATAACTGAGTATATGCCTGTAAACATACTGTGATTAGATCAGAGACAATTCTCTTATCAGCTTGTTGAAGCCTTCCCGCAACTTCTGCGTTCAGGGCTAACTTGTTAAACTCGGTTTGAAGCATTTCAAGGTGTTCCCTCAAATGCCTCTGCATCTTGATAATATCATCAATGTCAATGCTGTCCATCTCTTTTTAAAAATCTGCAAGAATGTTTTCATGAGATTTAATTATCACAATATCAAAAATGTAATTTTGACATAATGCTTGTCATCTTAATAATCTGGCCTTCTCAGGTTTAGACTCAATTCTTTTCCTTAAGAAAGCTTTCACCTGTGTGTTATCAACTTTCAAAGTGAATTTCTTTGCGAGTAAGAATAATGGCCATTTTTCAAAAGCCCTCTTTACTGCATAGAATTCCTTTCGTTGATATGCCACCTTATGGCTTCGGCATCTGAGAATAAACCACTACAATACCTGCATGGTTGTTCTCCATCTGGTGTGAGCTTAGTAAGGACTGCTGCCCACCAATGATCATTGGCATCTGTGTACAATACCAGATCATCTTCATCTTGAGGAATAGACATCTTTGGAAGATTCTTACGAATCTCCTTTAATTGGCATAGTCCCTTTGTGTGTTCTGAAAGGGGATCGGTTACGGTGACCGGAAGTGCAACGGAAGTTTAAAAATCAAATTTTTATGTAAAAATTTCGGCCACCTCCATATCTTGGTGTAGCAAATACAAAAACAACAAAATGTCATACATAGTGTGTTTAGAAAAATTATACCTATCAACCTCTTGAGGTTGATGAATGGCACCAACCAAGTTGTAAACAACTTGGCTCTTGAGTGGATGAAGATCTACAAGCTTCCTCCTCCTTCAAAAATTAGGCCCACCACTTGCTAGGTAAATCCCTTCTTGTTTTGCACTAGAAAAACAAGAAGATTTTTCAATGAGAAGAATATTTCTTCCTCAACACTTGAAGAAGAAAAATGAGAGAAAAACTTGGAGAGAAGTGTGTGTAATTTTCGGCCAAGGTGTGTCTAATGGGGGGAAGGGAGACTTGTCTTGGACATGCAAAAAGTTGAAAGCAAAAGTTGCATGCCATGCCTTGAAAACACAAAAAGTAGTCTCCCAACCTTTCACCTCCCATGCATGTATATTATATGGTTTTTAATCAAATTAAAAACCATGGACTAAATTTAATTATCTCAAACATATTTGAGACTAATTAAACATTACTTGAATTTACCCAAGTCCCACTAGTTAAATAATTATTTTAATTGAGCTCTACAAGACTCAATATGATTTAATTAATCCAACACTTGAATTAATTTAATTATTTGGACTCTACTAGGTCCACTAGTGTTTAATTAATTCAACACTTGAATTAATTTAATTTAGTCCATAATAATGTTTATGAAAATCACAATTTTCAAATACATTATTTACTTGGCCAAATTTTAATTTAGGAACACTTCCATAAATTAAAATTTACATTTCTCTCATAGAAGTCATACTTCCATTTTTCTTAAGCCTATAAACTCATTTATAAGCCGTTCAACACATTGAACTATTTTCTCCTTTATAGAAGTCATACTTCTAATTTT
>NC_133321.1:7938752-7980143 GCF_012295235.1 Primulina huaijiensis
CTAGCAGCATCGCTTACATGATTCCCTAGGTATCAAATGATAGTGCCTGCAAGAACCATTCAATTATGGTTAGCGTACAGTACGGTCCCTTCAACTCATATATCCCGACCGATTCGACAACCATTGGTTTATCGAGAGTTGTCAATGAATCGATACTATGTGTCATGTCGTAGTTGCATCGATGGTGTAATCTATGAAACCCCTTTCATAATTACCACCATACTCTGATCAGAGATTTCAAACTACATATACATGAAAAACACATAGGATATCCATACCCGTAGGTAAGCGGTGAATCCCCGACTACAATGCATCGACTCCTATATGTTTCGACAGAACACCCAACCTTGCCACCTGATGACCCCATGAGAGTCGGTAAACAAGTCAAAGTGTAATTCTAGCACATAGAGTCTCAATGTTGTCCCGGGTCATAAGGACTAATGGTGTACAACCATAAACTAGGACTTTTCCACTCGATAAGTGAGAACCACTTGGAAAGTCCTTTAATGGAGGGTTGTTCAGTGCACTCTACCAGGAGCACCTATCTGCATGCTCGGACATCACAATGTCCCCTACCAATGAAACATGGTACTCACATCGCAGATACTAGTCTCAAGCTCGAGCGGCCTATATCCTTCTTAGCGGCGGCTGAATCGACTAGGAACCGTTTAGAATATACAGTATTCCAAATATGAGTTTCATGATACTCATCATATGAGCATCTCATATTCTTTCTACTATTTGTATATTCAAGGGCTTTATCTATGCAACTAGCATGGGTATACAGATAAAGATGTGCCAAAACAATAATTTCAAATATTATTAAAATAAAGACTGTTTATACATAGAGTTTCATTGTGAACACTCGGCCAACACTTGGCTCGACGTGCACCTACTCTAACATGTTCATCCGTCCATATAAATCTAGCATCTTTTTTCAATAATGCACTAAACACTTTCCTGTATTTCGCTAGGTTTTTGATAAATATCCCGGCAAAATTAACAACTCCTAATAAACTTTGAAATTGCTTCTTGTCTTTGAAACTTTCTGGAAAATTCTGCACTTTTTCCACTATGTGTTCTTGCAGAATAATTCCTGACTCATCGATTTAAATTCCAAGGAATTCAATCTTTCTTGTAGCAATGACTGCTTTCTTTTCAGATAAAACCAGTCCTTCTTTCTTGCAAACATTATAGAAAATCTCTAAATATTTAATATGTTCTTCTATATTTTTAGATGCTATTAAAACATCATCAATATAGACAAACATAAAATTAAAATAATCTTTAAAAAGATTATTCATCTTTCTTTGAAATATTTGGGGTGAATTAGCCAATCACATTGGTAATAACTTCCCAGATATAATGTCCTTGTGGTGTAGAGAAAGCTGTAAATTTCTTGCTTCCCTCCTGCATCCGAATTTGATAAAATCCGGATTTACAATCGAACTTAGAGAATATCTTTGCATTGCGTATGCAACTTATTAGATTTTCTCTACTAGGTATAAAATACCCATCAAACTCAAGAATCTTATTAATTTCTTGATAATTAATAACTAATCTGGGTTTTCCTCGTTTTATCTCACCAAGATTTCTTACCAGAAAACCTGGACTGCTATATGGTGACATTCCTACTTTAATTAAACCAAGTTCCAAATGTTCCTTGATTATAATCTGCATATCCATTTGATCAATGATATTCATTGGGATAGGCTTACAACGGACAAATTCATACTCTCTGCCTTCCTTAATTTTAAGGCAAGCTTTGAGTTGATTTCTGTCCCAGCATGCCAAAGGATCTTTATTGTAATTTTCTTTGATCCTTTTCTTGACATCTTCCAAAGATACCTTAGATTCAAACTCTACTTCATGCTGAGCAAAGTTATCTTCAAGTATTCCATATCTTCTGGTTGGAGTGTTTTATCTACTCTCAACTGGAGCATTGTTTCTTCAAACCTTCTAGAATCTTTCATTTTCGGGTTCAGAAGTTGTCCTGAATCACCACGCTTGCTGCGAAACTGGATTGGCAATTTTCTGTAAAATGCCTCTCTTGTTCTCTGGACTATAATTTTGTGGTTACAAGGAGTTGTAAACACTAATCTTCTAATCTCATTTTCTTGAATATAGTACTTGAACATTTGTAGGAAATTGTTTCCTAACAAAATATCAGCTCATGTATCATGAAAATAAATTGGTGGTGTCTTTACCTTGTACCAAGGCGTTTGCCCAGCACCGCCAATCATTATTTCATTCATCTTAATTCCTTTACATAGGATTAACATTCTTCTGGAAAAATCTCGTCCAACAATCTTAGGTAGTTCTTCTTCCAAATTATTTGGAAAAAATCATCGTTTTGCTGTACAGATTCCAGCACCTGAATCAATATAAGCAGCAAAATATTCTGCCTTATATTGTTCATATAACATTCCTACTGGAATGTATATGGAGAATGGACTTGTGGTCATTGGATTTTCCACATCTTATTTTCTAGTTTCTACCATAAACTCCATTCCATACTCTAGACGTTTCCAAGGTTTATGTTCCTCGAGAAACTCTAGTCCAAGAATCAGTTGATCTAGTTCTTTTACTGGAACTCCTGTGATATTAACTTCCAATTCTCCAACCTGGATTCCTTGGTAAGTTCCTATCATAGGTTGTTCTAAATAGTAAATGATATTACAAGGAAATTGATTCCTTTGTTTTGTAATATCAAATACTATTTCAACTTCCTTCCACTCCTCTGGGAATCTAAGATTTCCTATTGTTGAAAAACTTTTTAGCTCCTGTTGGGTTTCTTGGACAGGGGTTTTTTTCCCATCTGTAGCTTGTAATTCTATCTCCTTGAAAAGATAGTCCTCTTGATTCCAATCTAAGACTTTGATTCCTTTGTAAAATCGGTTTGTCTTGTATTTTGATATTTGTTTCCTGTATTACCGGAAACTCAACTAGTTCTGGATAAATTGCATGAGCAACTTTTTCGAATATTTCTGGTATCTCAATAAACTCATTTCTAATAAACAATTCTGAATGATGTGTATTAGATAGAGCATATGAGATTTGATAAAGAATAGAATTTGGTTTATTACCTTCCTTCATCAGTCTTTTCTCCTTGAAATTTTGATGCAATGTCAAGGCTCGACTGAAATCTCGATCTGCCAGGTTGTAGGTTATCCTTGGATAGATTACTCTTACAATTTTTCCTGCACAGAGATTTCTTGAGATAGTTATCAGTACTGAATCTTGAAGGTTCCCCATTCTTTTATCGTAAATAGCAATAACAATGGGTGAATCTATACCTTCTTTGAAAGTAGCTTTTATCATAATTTGGATTGCTCCAATATGAATCCAAGACATAGTCTTTGCTACTTCTATCTTGAGTTTTTGTAATTCCTCCTTAATTTCTTCAGAAGGAATTAATTGCATCTCCATTCTATTTCCAGTAAGTTCCATTGGGATTGTCATTTCCCTTATGGAAACTTTATAGATTAGATGATGTTTTCTGTTTCTTAGGCCAAGATTTCCTAAGAACTTTTCTACATGTCCTGCAGACAATCCTTGATATCTCTATAGACTAGGATTTTCTTTCATGATCCTTTGGACCATGTTATGAGATATTGTTGTCTGGCTAAATAACCCAGACAAATCCTCATGTGTTTCGTGTCGAAACACCTCGTTTTCAGTCAGATTCTGATTCAGTTCCATCGGATTCTCCCTGCCTTAGAACTTCTTCTTCTTCATATATACTCTCATCTGAGGCAATGTCCTCAAATCGGTATACCTGAATAAGATCTTGGTAATAAACTGCTTCTTCAATATCCGGAGTTGGATCGAAGCGTTTAATACCTCTTTTATCATTTTCTAGACAGTTAGTCGAGATATGACCTCTTGCTCCACATGTCCAGCAATTACAATCCTTAAAACTTTCATTAGCTCGAGTATGAGCTCTCCTGAAAGTTTTTTTTGTAGGTGTTCTTCCTATGTTTCGGGATGTACTCGAGGCCTGAGAAGATGTTCTACTTCTTGATGGTCTACTTCTTTGTCCAGATTTGTAAGATCTGGTTTTCTGTCTAGACCACATTGTTCTTGGTTTCTAAGAACTTCTTCCACTTCTAGCATAAGGATGAGTCCTGAAACTTTTCCTTTTATGCCTTTGTGGTTTACTTCCAATAATTGTTGGAAGATCATTTTCCTTACAACACAAAGGAGTACGTTTATTAATATCCCTTAATCGTTTGTAATTCTTTTATAATGCTGCCAGATGACTCCATTCTGCCAATTTTCCTTTAAGGAAAGAGGCTCTTCGTGCCAATGTATCTGGATTTCCAGGTACATATTCCCTTATGAGCATTTCTCTCCAAGGACTTGGCATTTTTGCGAAGAAAAGCTGCATAGCTATATCTTCTTCGACTCCAGAATTCCATCTATATTTAGTGAATAACATAATGTATTCATCTACTAAACAGATGTCATGTAATTCAAGATTATACAGAGCTTGAGTATATTTCTTCCTCTTCTCTGTATCTTGACTATTAAAATAGTCTACCCCTATAAATTGTGCTTTGAATAGGGTAGCCATTCTTCCGGCTATCTCGCTTAGAGATTCTCCGTCTAGGGTTGACTCTTTGGTTTCCACCGAAGTCATGTCCCAAGCAATTTTCACTGATCCCATAAGACTCATTTCCAATAGTTTAATGAATCATTCTCTGTTGAGATCAAGTGTTACTGCTGCGATTCTCATAGCAGATGTCCAATCGTCTATGAGTTCTTCTCTGTTTTTGAAATCTAATACATCAAGGTTAAGCATAACCCCGTAAGGATGTATAGGATCTAAAACAGTTTTCCCATAGTGTGTTTGGTGCAAGGGAATTTGATTTCACCTTGTCCTTGTTCCCGCTGGGTGTGATCCTCCACCGGTATGGAAATCCGATTGAGATTCTCTCATATTTATATTTTGAGATCCCATACTTTCCCTTGGAGGTTTCTTAGAAGATGACCAGATTATAGCAGGTGTTTCACCTCCTGCTGTGTTCATCTTTAGATATACAACTTTGAGATTTGCGAAAGATTCCGCAAGTTCTTGTAAATCCTCCAGACCAATCCTTTCTAGAGTTGTCATCAGATTAATTTCTTTTCTGAGACAGACTTAATTAGATTGATCATCTTTTCTTCTTCAGTCAAAGGTTTCGACACCACTCTGGCCTTTCCTTGTTGATGTAACAAGGGTTCAGTGCCAAACGATGGTGGTAACCATCCTCTTGGAGTTCTTTTACTAGAACTGGGTTGTTGTTCTAGATTTTGAATTCTTGTTTGAATGTCCTTTAATAATCCAAGAATTTCTTCTTGGTTATCAAGGATTTTCTCAACTCGTTGTGATACAAAGTATAGCATATTGCCATAATTTTGTACTATTTTCTGAATTTCTCTAAGATCTGAAGAGAGCTTAGAGTAATCTGGTACTATTTCTATAAACTTATTAAATTGAATCATAAGTTTACCTGAGGGTGATGATGTATCTCCTTCTGCTTCTGATATCTAAAAATAGTTAGATGCTCTTGTGTATACTCCAAAATATTGGAATAATTCTTGTAAATTATTTTTCTCGATCCTAAGTTCGGATTCATAATTTTTTCGAAATTCTCCTCGTCAAACATTTCGTTTCTTTATAATAAAATTTTTTGAGTTTGAAATAAATTAACCTTTGGGTCTGATACCATTTCGGGAAAGCGCGAGGATCAATTAAAATCAAATAGTGAATGTGGTTAATTTTGTCATTTATTCAAAAGTTTTCTCTCTCCAGTTACTAAAACCAAATGTCATTCTTATTATGTACTGATTCATATATTACCCAAAATTTATCGTCCTTAATTGACACCATACGTTTCCAGAAAATTAATCAGCCAAACGATTCATTCCAAGTTTTGTTTCAATAAATATAGTGGCCTTAATCGTGCATTACTGGAACTTAAATCAATAAATACACATACACTCAAATCCAAATAAGGCCTATATATAAAATTTAGTGGTCTAAATGATCAGAATCGAGTGATCATAACAAGACCGAAAATGAAAAGCCTGATTGTGCCAGAATAAAAAATATAATTTTCTCGTTACATCTACTTAAGATTAATATTAGTAGTGCAATTCAACTGTTACTATATATTACGTATTTCACCTAATGTGGAATAAATTAAACCACAGGTTGATCGAGGAAATGGACTTGATGAGTAGGGCTGGAACACCATTACTAGCTATATATTCCATTCTAAAGATTATCTATTCAACATTGATCTATGAACTAGCTGATCATTAGTGATAACCAATCTTATATTTATTAAACATAAACAATTGTTCATTCATTAACCCTAGCTAGGTAAATATGGATTGATAATAAACTAATTTTCCATATTACAAACGGTTTTTTAACCTTTTTGATAGATGAATGAACCAATGTTTAGAAAAACTTGCGTCTCATTTTTCAAAATAAATCAAGAAACTAACCATATGCTGTTATATCAAGTACGTATGAATATATAATTATTAGTCTTAATTTCATAGTTGAAAGAGCAACTTTTTTTTAATATTTTTTTCTTGAGAAAGTTGAGTCATTAATTGACCGACTCTTAGTTTCAAAGTGCTATAAATTGCCAAACTTTCCACCATAAATTTTCTAGAAAATTAATCAGCCGAACAAGATTCATGACAAATTCTCATTTAATATACTTAGGGCCTTAATCGCGCAACACTTGAACTTATACAAATTAATTATCTATTTAAATTCAAAGAACATACTAATATTTCTACTTAATTAATTAATTGGGTGGCATGCCAAAGACTATTGGATCATGTGGAGTAATTACATTTTTGACCTATTGTTAATTAGACCTCAAATTATTTTATTCCGCCTTGATTGTGTTGTGAAAAATTAAATTGTTCCTCTGCTTATAAATTTTGAGACACTTTTTAATTAGAACAATAAACTTAGGTTGTGCTTGGATTGAAGGATTTGAGATAATGGATTTAAATTCATAGATTTTAAAATTCTTTAACTTGTTGAGATAGACAAAATTCAAATAGATTTAAAATACATCTAAGACAAATGTCATTTGTCAGTGGCGGAGCCACAGTCCTTGCCACCCAGGCTAAAATCCTAAATTTTTTTAAAAAATTTATATGTAAATTTTTGAATAAATTTGGATAAATTTTATATTTGCCCTGGTAAATCAATTTAAAATATTAAAAGATTTTATAGTTGAAAATTCTAACCCGGGTAGAGTCGAATTCCTGACTCCGCCACTGGTCATAGTCTGTTCCCGAGAGAAACTTTGCTCTTACTATTCATATTCATACCGATCAGGAACAGCAACGTCAAGGGAGATAGGTACCATGGAAAGAGCATAACATGTCTCTTTCCTCCACATTCCAATTTCTTACCAGTTCTGACCCTTCTCAAAGCCCTACGACAGAAATAACAGAACTACACCAGACCCCAAGTGGTCTGACCCTCTCAAGCCTACCATCAAACGAGCACTCGACCCTATGTGGTCGGACACCTCTAAAAGACCTACCTGAGCACTATCAGAAGATCGCCCGACCCCATGTGGTCAGATCCTTCTAAAATCCCTAGTCGAGCAACCGATCCCACGTGGCACGACCCCTCTCAAGCTCACCATCAGAATAGCACTCGATCCCATGTGGTCCAACCCCTCTCAAAACCCTACCGAGCACTATTCGTCTACTATCGGTAACCAAATCTACAAATATTGATCAGCCAGGAATTCTGAGAATTTCATGACAAGCAAACAGTCAAAGATATGATACGGATCAACACAACTCCGGCAACCAAATCATCTCTCCAAGGAAACTTACCTAAATGGAGCTCTATCTCAATTAGTTAACAAAATCTTCCCACTCCTATAAATATCAAGGTTGTTGGATCCCGGTTTTCTCGAGATATTAGACATCGTAAAATTGAAACCGGATCGAAGAACGGACACCGTATGACATTGTTATCATTTTCAGAATATATTGAATGAGAATATACAGATGTGTTGGAATTGTGTTGATGTTAGTATTAATTATGAGTTGTAGACTAATATCTCTTTTTGTTGATTTACGGGGATATCGATATTGCGCCGTTATGTCGTTGAAATTGAGATAGATTGATTATTGATCAAAGCAAGCCTTGATTTGAATTGTATATGATGGGGTGCTATTGAATGTCATTACAGATTGGTAGTATGGCTTCGAACTCGAGTGTTTAACTTCAGAACCGATAGAAGAACGAGCAGAACTACAAAAAGAAAGATATAAATCAATGTTAAATCGAGAGATACGACTTGAGTTAGATTCGACTTGGGTTTCCCAAAATCACATACTTTTTTGTTATTGTTTTTATACATTTGTAGTACTTGATTGTGAATGCTATTTCTATTGATTGATAGAAAGCATAGAATAGAAGATAGACGTCGAGAACGAGTCTTTGGCGGAGGTGCCAAGACACTGGATGTTTGGTTATATCGATGTGCTTACGAGTAAATCGACTCTTATTGCAGAGATTCGATATAATGTGCCAACGTCCGGGAACCGGGATCCCTAGATTAGATAAGAGTCGTGTCAGAGATAAGAGTCTAAGAGTTTGATTTACAATTTTATATTGTTTCATGTTTTCAGATTTGATACATGTTATTGATAACTGTTATATGCTTTTGTATATGTTTTATGAAATGCATGTATGCATTGTTTATACTAGGAATTATATTCTCACCGGAGTTATCCGGCTGTTGTTGTGTTTGTATGTGTGCATGACAACAGGTGGAACAAGATCAGGGTCGAGAAGATGATGAGAGATCGAGATAGAGTGGTGATTCCGGACTTCGATGTAGATTTGGCCTTCACTACTTGATATGTAGTTGTGGAACCTTAGTTGGATATGATTGTATCATGATTAGGTTTTGTACTTTTGATTAGGTTGTAGACATTGCACCTGATATTGTATTTAAATAAAATGGAGTATGACTTGTTGTATAGATTCGTACACTTGTTTATATGCTGCGCAATTTTAAAAAAAAAATTTTATGACCCAACTTATTTGAATCCATTTTAATCCCAAGAATGATTAAGAAAATGATTATAGTCCGGTTCCCCACATTATACCTTTAGTGAATTAATTCACTCGGCTCCAACTATTTCGGTGTTAGCGGGTATAGCTCTTGTTGAAAATCTCTACGAACTTTCTTCAAATATCCTTCTTTAATCTTCGAATCAGGTCCACGACCGGATTACTTGTTTTTCTTCTAACTTGCTCTAGAAAATTAGAAGATATTTTGTGTAGAGATAGAACACGAAGAAGAAATCGACTCAAACCGAATTTTCCTTGCAAAAGGAACAAAACTTTTCGAGAGCAGCACTTCAATCTTTTTGGAAGAGCCGAAAATTCATGAATCTTGCCCAAAAGCTTTTTCGGATGCATTTTGTAAATTAAGAATAAAAAATCCTTATAATTATTTTCTAATCCTTTCTTTACTTAATTAATATAATTAATTAAGTTAATTAAAAGATTCCAAAAAATGTATCCCCTAGTCAATCTCGAATGCATGCATTTTTATTAGAAAAAAAAATATTCTAATTATATTTCTAATCTTTCTTTTACTTAATTAATACAATTAATTAAGTTAACTAAAGATTCTAAATTCATACCATATTAAATGCAATCTCGAATATTAATACATATATTTTGAGAATATCATGCATTAATATTATTTTGCTTCGTGTGCAAGTTTTAAATTAATTATAGTATCATGAATATTTTCATATTACATAAATCAATACCATATTTAATAAAAACTTAATGGGCTATATTTTAATTCATTAAAATATAATTTAATTATTAACGCCCATTTGAACTTTAATAAATTAGCAAGATAAGCTTAGACTCTTACAAGCCCATGATCCATGCTCCCATTACATTAATCTCATCATAATCTCGATCGACGATCCAACATCATCGATGTGACAATTTCAACTTATTATTATTATGATGCACACTTTAATTTCGAGATTACCAATGTCCAAATAAGACATGTGCACTCCCTTTGACTATTTTAGCAGTCATGCTCTAAAAATTTCTACAAGCTTTTATAGACTTAATTTATAAGCTTATCGATTGATCATATCAAACTTATTTCTTATAAATTCAACTCATTGAATTTATTATCTCAACGGGAACAAATAAACCAGTACTTGTGTGATCCTCAATGGTTCACGGATGCAGCTAGCCGTGGGTTCACAACTCTGTGTGATTCAGGACATAATCCTTTATTCGGGCTTACCATAATTTGCCCCATTATATGTATCAACTATTGATAATGAGAATGTCAGAAATAAAATTTCTGATTAAACCTATCGAATCATGGTAAGAGCGTCTAGTAGCATCGCCCATGATTCCCTCGGTATCACTGATAGTGCTAGCAAGAACCAGTCCATTATGATTAACATACAGTAGTGTCCCTTCGTCTCATATATCACGATTGAATCTGCAATCATTGGTTCAACGAGAGTTGTATAATAATTCGATAACTATGTGACACATCTTTGAGAATAAATAGTGGCATCGCATGTATAATTGGAGAAGTCTTTCTCTAACGCACATCTCATACTCTAGCCAGAGATTCCATGCACTATTATTTCATCAGATCACATAGGATATTCACACCCGTAGGTGAGCGGTGAATTTCTGACTACAATGCACTGGTTCAACATGTGTCGCAACTGTACCAAATCTCGCCGCCTGATGACCCTCCTGGAGTCGGTAAACGACTCAAAGCACAGCCCTAGCATATAGAGCCTCAGTGTTGTCCTGTGCCGTACGGACTAAAGTGTACAATCATAACCACAGATTTATCCTCTCGATGATTGATAACCACTTGGAAAGTCCGAGGGATGGTAGTTCTGTATAATCATCATATGACTATCCATCTGCATGTTTGGACATCTCTTTGCCCTTACCAAGAAACGCGATACACAATATCACATATTCTAGTCTCGAGCTCAAGCGACTTTTATCCATGTTAGGCGGCTGAATCGACTAGGAACGATTTTAGATTATACATTGTTTACAAATGAGATTTAACATCGAATTACGATTCATTTGTATTAAAGTATAATCAAGATCTTTTTTTATGTTGATCACATGGGTATACAGACAAAGAAATAACAAACCATGAAATAATTAATTATATTAAAATAAAGATTGTTTATTACAACTGAATCAATAAATTCGCTAGCCAACAGTTGGATTAATGGACATCTACTCTAACAATCTCCCACTTGCCCTAGAGCCAATTACCCATAAATTTTAATCTCATTGCTTCACGATGCTTCTTAAACAATGGTCCTGACAAAGGCTATGTAAGTGGATCAGCAACATTATCTGCATAGGGGACTCTTTCGACTAATATGTTTCCTCTTCTCACAATCTCCTGTACGACGTGGAACTCCCTCAGTACATGTTTGGATAGCTGATAAGATCTTGGTTCCTTTGCTTGCGCAACGACACCAGTGTTGTAGCAGTACATCGGGGCTGGATCAACTCCATTAGGAATAACGCCCAACTCTTGGACAAAATTCCTCATCCAAACTGCCTCTTTTGGCTACATCAGATGCAACAATGTATCCAGCTTTAGCAGTGGAATCCGCAACGGTGTCTTGCTTGGAATTTTTCCAAGAGAAAGCCACACCATTCAGCATGAATACAAAACCAGAGGTCAATTTCGAATAATCTACGTCACATTGGAAGCTAGAATCAGTGTAGCCTTCCAGTTTCAATTCTCCACCCCCATAGACCATGAACAAGTTCTTAGTCCTTCTCAAGTACTTAAGAATATCTTTCACGGCCTTCCAATGCATTGGACCAGGGTTTGCCTGATATCTGCTTGTAACACTCAGAGCGTAAGCAACATCAGGACATGTTGATATCATACCATACATGATACTACCAATGGCTAACGCATATGGAATATGTGTCATCATCTCTATCTATTCATCAGTTTTGGGACACATAGCTTTAGATAGAGTAACACCATGACACATTAGTAAGTATCCTCTCTTGGACTCTTCCATAGAGATTCGCTTCAAAATGGTATCGATATAGGTAGTTTGGGTGAGCCCCAACATCCTCTTTTATCTATCTTTATAGATTTGTATTCCCAATACGTAGGATGCTTCACCCATGTATTTCATGGAGAATTTACTTGCTAACCATGCTTTAGTTGATTGCAGTAATCCTATATAATTCCCAATGTGAAAGATATCATAAACAAAAAGTAACAGGAATGTCACTACACTCCTACTAACTTTCCTGTACACGCATGGTTCCTCAGGATTTTTAGCAAAACCAAATTCCTTGATAGTGCTATCAAATATGAGGTTCCAACTCCTTGACGCATGTTTGAGACCATATATTGATCTCTGAAGTTTGTATATCTTATGCTCATTTCCTACTGATGTTTATTTCTCTGGTTAAGACATATAAATTTCTTCTTTGATGT
Organism: Primulina huaijiensis; assembly: GCF_012295235.1. Lineage (NCBI taxonomy): Eukaryota > Viridiplantae > Streptophyta > Magnoliopsida > Lamiales > Gesneriaceae > Primulina > Primulina huaijiensis. The sequence goes on from NC_133321.1 coordinate 7,951,298, forward strand.
CTTCATTGAGGAATGCAGTCTTTACATCCATTTGTCATATCTCATAGTCATACCATGCTGATATGGCTAGCAGTATTCTAATGGACTTAAATATAGCAACTGGTGAAAAAGTTTCCTCATAGTCAATTCTTTGCCTTTGAGTATAACCTTTTGCAACTAGTCTTGCTTTGAAGGTCAATTCCTTCCCATCCGTCCCAAGCTTTCTTTTGTAGATCCATTTGCATCCTATGGGAATGATTCCCTCAAGTGGATCCACCAATATCCAGACTTGGTTTGAATTCATAGAGTCCATTTCAGACTGCATGGCTTCAAGCCATTTAGTAAAATCAGTATCAGATATTACTTTCTTGAAATTCATTGGATCACATCTAACACAAGCCTAATCATGGCTTTGTTGATGAAGAAGCGTATATCTTGCAGTGGTCTAATAATCCTACCAGACCTTCTAGGAGCTTGTACTTCAACTACTGATTGTTGGGGATTAGGTTCAACTTCTCCAGTTGAGGGAATATCTTGAATTTCTTCAAGTTCTATCATCTTGTATTTTCTATCTAATAGAAATTCATTTTCAGAAAAGGTGACATTTCTTGAAACAAACACTTTTGGTTCATTGGGGTGATAGAAATAATATTCAACAGAATTTTTTGGATATCCTACAAAGTAGCACAAAATGGATCTACTATCCAATTTGTCTCTCACCGTCTCTTTCACGTAAGCAGGACATCCCCATATTCTCAAGTAAGAACATTAGGGAGTTTTTTCCCATCCATATCTCATATGGTGTTTTATCCACTGCTTTAGTATGGACATTATTCAATAACATTGCCGCAGTTTCAAGCGCAAAGCCCCCAAACGATGTAGGCAATCCAGTGAATCCCATCATGGATCGAACCATATCCATCAAGGTTCGATTACGACGTTAAGAAACACCATTCAATTGTGGTGTTGTTGGTGAAGCCAACTGTGAGAGAATCCCATTTTCTTTTAGATAACCCAAAAATTCAGTACTCAAGTATTCTCCACCTCGATCAGATCGAAGTGTCTTAATACTTCTTTCTATCTGTTTTTCTACTTCAGATCTGAATTCTTTGAAACTTTCAAATGCTTCAGATTTGTGTTTCATCCAATAAACAAACTCATACTTCGAATGGTCATCATTAAAGGTAATGAAGTAGGATTGCCCATATTTTGTACTAACACTTAGCGGGCTACAAACGTCTGTGTGGATCAAATCCAGTAGACCATGCGCACGTTCCACGTTTCCATTGAATGGAGTCTTGGTCATTTTTCCTTTTAGACCTGACTCACAAGTAGGCAGAGAATTTATGTCTGACAAGTCAGACATGCATTCTCCCACTAGCTTGTGCATCATTCTTTGGGAAATGTGACATAGTCTAGCGTGCCATATTTGTATGGGATTTGGATCATCTAACTTTATTTTGTTTGTTGTCGAAATCCTGTTTACTTGGACATTCATTTATCATTTCTAGAACATTTCTGGCACATATAATTTTGTTATGTCCGGACTTCTTGCAGTGAAATAAATATGTTCTGACTTATCGGGCTTTGTATGCCTTTTAAGTGTCCTTCAGAGTTTGCCACTTGTTGGGTTTTTTTTCTTGTGAGGGGCAGAACATTTATTTCCTTACTTTGTGGGCCCTTTTACGTCTGACAAGAGGCCCATTAGAAAAACAAAATTTTCCTTTTTTATGATGATCTCATAAGTCATAGGCATATTGACTAGCTCTTCAAGGCTATCATCTATCTTATTCAAATTGAAGTTCACCATAATCCCGTCAATGAGGAAGAGAAAGACAACAAATTGATGTCTTCAAGTAACTCGTTAGGAATCACATATTCCAGGCCCACCACATTCTTAATAAGCCCAGTCATATGTACACCACGCTCATGGGCCAAAGCCCCATCTTATATATATAGTCATGAGCTCCTTGAAAGTGGTGTGCATCATTGTTTGAGTTTCATGCACCATGCAACTCTTGCACGTGCATTCGAATGTCAGCATCATTCAACATTTTCTCAAAATGTCGCTATAGTACATCTGTCATAGAAGCGAGCATGTTACACTTTAGCTTGCATACTATGGTCCTACCATCTTGTATGCTTTGTCAGTTCAGCAGGACTTACATTAGTGTGTATGCAACTTTCTCCGAATACAGAACAATTTCCCAACAAATTTTGAAAATTAGATTTAGTTAGCTTGTTAATAACAGAAATGCATTACGTGAAGAAATCGAAAATATAGTGATATGGAAACACAAAATGGTTACTGATATTTTAAAAAATAATTATAAGATATAAAATATGGATTTTTATTTTATAAATTTCTCTCCAACTATTTTGACATTTCCACCACCCTCTGATGAAAAAGGAAAATCGTATTTCCTTAGTAGGCACGTAGAGCCCAATTAGACAATTTTAATCCGGAATAATATCAGCTAATTATAATTTTTAAAAGGTAGAATCCAATTGCATCGCTATACAACCTCCGCGTGTTTCACCTCACGTTGAATAAGGACCGAATAATATGACGCCGTTTATTTTCACGTGTCAAAACCGACCCATCAACATTGAATTGTAGTGGACGGTCGCCATGAGTTCCCCCAATAATATGAGCCGAAGTTATGGGAGTTCCACTCAATTCACATCATATGTTCGGTGGAAGTCACAACTTTCCGACGTCCAGGCCTTCCCAATAATATGAGCCAGACACAGTCCGCGAGTAGCGTTCAACATGCAACCACGGTTGATGGAAGGCAATAATAAATTAAACTCTTTTAATTTTTACTTTTGTGGTTTGATATAAATTTTGAATCTTATTCAAAATGATGGATTTTAATTTTAAATTGTCTCATCATTTTAATTTAAAATCATGTGCCATGTTTGTATGCTTGTCGGATTCATGCAACTATATTATTAAAATAATATACTTACATGCATTCTACTATATATCATAATATGACATTCAACAATAAATAAGGATGATCGATCACCAACACTATTAGATTCATGTGAGCCGGACATGGATCCGGGTCCAAAACTGAAACGTCTGCCCTTTTTATTGCTTTAAAAATACAAAAAAAAATTTTTAAACATAATTTTCGGCCATATACATATACCACCTGAAAATATTTTTATAAAATATTTTACCCCTTACAATAAAACATCAACTAACTAGCATTTTAAAAATCAAGTGAAATAGTCATAAAAATAAAATCGTCGCATGCTTTACCAAACTTAAAAACACAATTTGAAAAATATAGCCCATACTATAACCTCTAAAAAACCACTCATAAATAAATCATCGTAAAAATATCTTTTATCATCACTTAAAACATAAAACATAACTAGTGCGGAAAACTAGCGTCGGTCCTCGGGTCGTGTGCACCTTCAGTCCAGCAAATCAACCATCAAGACCTCCATAACATTTTTATCATATTCACCTGCATCAATCACACCTAGTGAGTCTAAAGACTCAACACGTCATATTCTTGATAACAAGTAATCCGTATAAGACCACGAGCAACAGTGAAAAATACTTGTATTTAAAAAATCGTTTTCATGAAGATGCATAAACTTCAAACATGAACATTTTCGTAAACCTTTTTATGATGCATGAACTTTAAATAAAAACATTATCATAATGATGCATCAACTTTAAACATAAACATTTTCATGACATGCATAACATAAACCTTAACCTTTTCCCTTTCCTTAAAACATAGCATAAATCATTTTATAATGATCATAAACATTTTTCCTTTTCCTTTACCTTTTCCTTTTCCTTTGTTGAATTCAGATAATTAATTGTGACTTTCCTTAAACCTTAAAAAGTCGATGGATCCATCTACATGTAACCACAATACTGGGCGACGGGGACACCAGCGACACTCTCACCGGTCAACTGGGCCTTGGTCTATCCTCATCGAATAGAAATACGATCGTCGGGGCTCCCTGTGGGTCTTTTCTCATAAATGGGCTCCCTATGGGCTTTTTCCCCTCACGATATTCCCATTCTTACCGTTACCACATACCTTTACCTCATACCGTTACCTCATATTCGTAATGATGGAAATACGATCGTCGGGCTCCCACTGGGACCGTTACCCTCACGATATCTCCAACAATATCGAATTAGTCACCATTACTTCACTTCCTTCAATGTTTACATTCTCATCACTTTATAAAAATCATGCATAACATATGATTTTGTTTTTGAAACCAAGCATGCAACATGTCTTTTAAATGTCTTCCTTATATCATAAAAAATCCATGGACATTTAAAAATCATCATTTAACATGTAAAACTCATAAACATTTGAAATAATCATTTTAACCTCAAAACATTTAAAATAACATTTTGACATATTAAATCATAAACATATAAAATTCCCTAAACATTTAAAATATCATTTTAACATATAAAATCTCATAAACGTTTAAAACAACATTTTAACATATAAAATTCCATAAACATTCATAACTATAGAAAATAATCATATTAGCACATAAAACAGCATTAAGAGAACTGTCATGACGTTTACTACTTTTTAGGTGTAAAAAGACCGTTTTACCCCTGGACGTAAAATTTCCCGTTTTTGACATTTTCTTAATTTCATTGACTCTAAAATGTCTCAAATAATTATTTAAACTTACATTCCTAAATTTAAAACTTAGACTTTTAATAATTATTTAAGTTTAAATCTAATTTTTCATAATTTTATGAAGCTTAAAACTAGGCGTTTCGTGCGGCGATTAAATCCCGAATAAATTCAAAACTCATTATTTTGATCCCAAATTTTAAACTTAGCATTTTATTATTTATTATACCCTTCCAAGTCATGAGCCACCCCAGTGGACCAATAGATTCAATTTTTGTTCTAAAATTCGAAATATTGACCACTAATCAAAACCACCGAGCCATCTCCCAATTTACTCGAGCCACGCCCAAGCCACCTTTAGCCAAATCCTAGCCAACCCACCTAGGGACCCTACTGACCAAGCCCAACCCAAAGAACAAGCCCCTAAGTCGCTCAAACTCTCCTGGATAGCAGCACCAAATTCTGATGTGTGTGGGCGTGTGTTTCCCTTGATAAATAAGACTCCCACCTAGTCTAGGACCCTTCCAGCCCTTAACCACTTGACCCCTCATGACCTTAACCTTCCCTGGTCCATGCCCAGCCCAAGCCCAGACCAACCCAAGTCCCTGAACTCGCGCACAAAGAACTGCCCATGACAGCACTTCTCGCGCAGCACATGCCACCCTCACGTTTTTTTGTTTTCTCTCGAGACAACAGCCAGCCCACCACTCCAGCCCCTAGCCTGACCCATGCCCAACATCCTAGGACCCTGAGGAACCACCTAGCCCAACCACCAAAGCCCATGGCCAAGCCCTCTCTCCTCCCTGCATGAGCTGAGACCTGCGCTGTCCTAAGACATGCTCTTAGGTGGAGTCCTCCTTGGCAAGGACTCCTCCCCAGCCCATGGTCTCGAGTCCTAGCCACTCGACTCATACCTGACCCTAGCTAGCCCTTGCCCCAGCCGAACCAAGCCATGCTAAGCTTTGCCCTAAAAACGTGCCACACCTTCACCAAAACAGAAAATTGGTTCCAGCTAGTTTGTTCCTTGTTTGCTGCGATTTTGTGTGTGTTCTAGGCCTTTAAATTTCATGAAAATCATCCTTAACCCAGTCCTAATTATGGCAGCCCATTATACAATATAAAAACATGATTTTGGGAAGCAAAAACACAAGTTTAAGACACCTATGCATGTAGTCACGAAAATTCCATCTTGTGTGCCATGTTTTTCATGCAAAACAATTTTAAATAATTACTATGATATGAAAGATGAGAAAAGGAAGAAATATGGTGTGCCTTTGCGTATTTAACGCACGAAAACGTTGCGGCGATTCGAGGGATGACGGCGGAGAGGCTTGCTGCATTTTCCTCAAACTTTTGAACTTTCCTCCAATTAATATGTGTGTGCCGCGTGTTTTCGGGGTGGAAAAGAGTTTTGAATTTGTGTGCTTGGGTGGAGGCGTGCATATGGAAGGTTATGGGATTTATTTTACCTATTAAATAGTTAATTAGACACTAATCAAATCTTTGGCCCATTAACCATGTTAATTAGGCCCATTTAGCCTATTAGTGTTTAATTAAAATATTAAAAATAATTTTGTTTAATAAATTTTGTGAATTTATTAGCCGGGTTGCCAAAACGTTCGCATTTTGTTGAAAAAACCAATACCGATAAAATTTACGTCTTGACGTATAAAATCACCTCAAAACCCTTATTTTCAAAAATAAGAAAAAGCATCACCCATATTTTAAATAATTAAAAACAATTATTTAATAAAAATATTTTACATTTTTTCAGCCATCGGTCTCCGTTCCTCGATCACAACTCGAATAACCTTTAAAAATACATTTTAATGCAATAATGTTGAAAAATAAATTTAAACATGCGAATATGCACAACATAATTAATTTATGCAATTAAAACATTTAATTAAAATACAAAGAATTTAATAACTCAAATGCATGTAGTTCGCGTGTACATTTAAATTTCTGGGCGTTACAAAAACCTAGGTGAATGCAGGTATGGAAATACAACTTATTATATAAGTTTCCAATATTTTACATGTCTCCATCTTGTGCTTCGGGCCCACCATCTTTCAGTCTTGATCTCTCACTATTTCTAATAACTACATTTAAATAGCCATGGCACATAAGGGATACATCTCATAGGTTGGGAACGGGCCATAAACCAAGCCCACTTTAATAATATCAAATATTAACAAAATGAATAAAACAGTAAAATATCCTAACATAAATCTAAAATATTGGTCAAGGCTCTCGATCATCCTTCATACATTTAATATCAAATATTAACATCAATTAATTAAACAAATTTAATTAATTGATTAATAATGCATCTAATAATATTATCACTAACCACCACAATTATTAAAAATTTTAATAAATTAAATAAATAATTTTATTTAATTTTCAATTAATTAAATAATAATTGATTTCTCGTAAAACATATTTTTATCATAAATAATGAAAATCATATTCTAATTATTTACCTTAAAAGAAAATTAAAAATTTAGCAAAATTTTATTTTAAAGAAAAATTGAAAAATTTTCATAAAATATAATTTTATTAAAATTTTGTAAAATCTGAAAATCGCACAGGCTCGAACAATTCAAGCCCACAACCCAGCACGATGCCCGAGACGTGTCCGGGCACTGCCCGCGCTGGCGAGCGCACACGCACAGCTGTGCGCCCACGGCACACAGGCCGCGCGCACGGTGCGCGGACTCTCCACGCAACTCCTGCGCGCGCGCCGTGCACACAGTCTGTCCGGAACAGTTCCGGGCTGATTCCAAATTTTTTTTTAGAAAATATTATAAAATTAAAAATTTTTATAGTGCATCAATTTTCTGAAAAATTTTCTTGTGTCGTTTGAAATATTATTAAACATTATTTGAACCATTCGATAAAGAGAACCTAGCTCTGATACCACTGTTGGATCTCGGTTTTCTCGTGTCCAAACGCAGCGGAAGTTTTAAAAATTTTTAGATCTTGATATCGAAGATATATTTTGGCACTCTTATGGTTTTAATAAATAAATATACAAAGGATATTTAGTGATTATACTTTTAGTGAATTAATTTACTCGACTCCAACTATTCCGGTGTTAGCGGGTATTCTTGTTGAAAATCCCTACAAACTTTCTTCAAATCTCCTTCTTTAATTTTCGAATCAGGTCCACGACCGGATTACTTGTTCTTCTTCTAACTTGCACTTAGAAGCTATTGTGCGTAGAGATAGAACACGAATAAGAAATTGACTCAAGCAGAATTTTTCTTGCAAAAGGAACAAAACTTTTCGAGAGCAGCACTTCAATCTTTTTGGAAGAGCCGAAAATTCATGAATCTTGCCCAAAAGCTTTTTCGGATGCATTTTGTAAATTAAGAATAAAAAATATAATAATTTTCTAATCCTTTTTTTTACTTAATTAAGTTAATTAAAAGATTCCAAAAAATGAATCCCCTAGTCAATCTCGAATGCATGCCTTTTTATTAGAATAAAAAAACATTCTAATTATATTTATAATCTTTCTTTTTGCTTAATTAATCCAATTAATTAAGTTAACTAAAGATTCTAAATTCATTACATATTAAATGCAATCTCGAATATTGATACATATATTTTGAGAATATCATGCATTTATATTATTTTGCTTTGTGTGCAAGTTTTAAATTATGGTATCATGAATATTTTCATATTACATAAATCAATACCATATTTAATAAAAACTTAATGAGCTATATTTTAATTCGTTAAAATAAAATTTAATTATTAACGCCCATTTGAACTTTTATAAATTAGCATGATAGGCTTAGACTCTTACAAGCCCATGATCAATGCTTCCATTACATTAATCTCATTATAATCTCGATCGACGATCCAACATCATCGATGTGACAATTTCAACTTATTTGTTATTACGATGCACACTTTAATTTCGAGATCACCAATGTCCAAATAAGGTAGGTGCACTCCCGTTGACTATTTTAGCAGTCATGCTCTCAAAATTTCTATAATCTTTTATAAACTTTATTTATAAGTTTTTCGATTAATCATATCAAACTTATTTCTTATAAATTCAACTCAATAAATTTATTATCTCAACGGGAACAAGTAAACCATTGCTTGTGTGACCCTCAATGGTTCAGAGATACAGCTAGCCATTGGTTCACAACTCTTTGTGATTCAGGACATAATCTTTTATTCGGGCTTACCGTAATTTGCCCCATTCTATGTATCAAAAATTGATAATGAGAATGTCATAAATCAAATTTCAGATTAAACCCATCGAATCATGATAAGAGCGTCTAGTAGCATCGTCCCATGATTCCCTAGATATCACTGATAGTGCCTGCAAGGACCAGTCGATTGTGATTAACGTACAGTACGGTCCCTTAATCTCATATATCCCGATCGAATCTGCAATCATTGGTTCATCGAGGGTTGCATAATAATTCGATAACTATGTGACACATCGTTTAAAATAAATAGTGGCATCGCATGTACAATTGGAGAACTCTTTCTCTAACGTACATCTCATACTCTGTCTACAGATTTCATGCACTATTATTTCATCAGATCAAATAGGATATCCACACCCGTAGGTGAGCAGTGGATTCCGATTGTAATGCACTGGCTCCTCCATGTGTCGCAACTGTACCCAATCTCGCCACCTGATGACCCTCCTGGAGTCGGTAATAGAATCAAAGCACAGGCCTAGAATATATAGCCTCAGTGTTCTCCCAGGTCATAAGGACTAAAGGTGTACAATCATAACCACAGACTTATCCTCTCGATGAATGATAACCACTTGGAAAGTCTGAGGGAGGGTAGTTCAGTATAATCATCATATGACTACTCATCTGCATGTTTGGACAGCTCTCAATGTCCTTACTAAGAAACGCGGTACACAACGTCACAGATGCTAGTCTCGAGCTCAAGCGACCTTTATCCATGTTTTAGGCTGCTGAACCGGCTAGGAACAAATTTAGGTTATATATTGTTTACAAATGAGCTTCAACATCGAATTATGATTCATTTGTATTAAAGTATAGTCAAGATCTTTATCTATATTGATCACATGAGTATACAGATAAAGAAATAACAAACCATGAAATAATGAATTACATTAAAATAAAGATTGTTTATTACAACTGAGTTAATAAATTCTCTAGCCAACAGTTGGCTTACAGGACATCTACTCTAACAAAGGTATGCACTACCATTTGATTCATTCACACATTACTCGCACTGAGAACTACTATATCTCACACTTTCACCTATATTTTCTTGAGTCGAGATCTGACTTATGCAAATGAGGGGTCATGCCGGAAATACTCTCTAATGCCCACAAACCCCTGTTTGTCTGTGCAGATCCGTCCAGACCGAACTCGAGGTAAATTTTTTGTTACATCAAAATTCATCAATCAAATTAAATACCAAATCAAATATATATCTCCAAATCAAATTCATCTATCCAAATACAATATAATTGAAAACGTGTGCCACGCGTTTTCCTATTGTTACTTTTTAATAAATAACTAAAAATCAGGGATCAATTGCATCTAAAATCTATAAGCTATTCGACCTTCTGGCATATAACAAACAAGAGAGACTAAAACATTTTGTCCTCAAATTATTTGAACGAAAAAAAAGTGATAAACCGGGATTATGTAGTACACATGCATTCCAAATGACATCCTTATTGAATCTATGTAAAATTAATATGAGTAGCCTGTACTTGAATCATTATTTTATATAGTAGAATGTCTCTTGTAAAACAGTCTCACATATCTTAATCGTAAGACAGGTCAACCCTACTCATATTAATAAGAAAAAGTAATATTTTGTCATGGATAACCAAATAAAGTATTTGTTTTTTGTGTATTTCATATGAAGTATTTCGTCTAGTGTGGTATAAATTAAACCATAGGTATTATAATTGATTTAAGTTGGGTTTTTTTTTTAAAAATTAATTTATTTTTTAATTTTATTTTCAAAAATAATTTAAAAAATATTTATATTGCTACTTTACGGCAATCCTTGCTTACAAAGCACGGATGGTGCGGACGTGGAGCATCGTCCGTGCTTTGTAAGCACGGACGGTGCTCCACGTTGGAACGTCCGCGCTCGTCCGCTCATTCATTTTTTCCTTCTCTCTTCTTCATAATTTTTCCTCCCCTCTCAAAAGTTTTTCGACATCGGTGCTTACCTTATATTGAATTTTAGAAGATCGACAACATATTTCAGAATGACAGAGAATCGAGGTCCGAAGATTCCAGTGTCCTCTATTTACAAGAGACACATATGTCATCAACAATTTCTTCCTTAACAGTTGATGATATTATCAAAGAGAATAGGTCAGACAATTTGATTTGGAAGTTATACACTGATAATTATATAAACAATCGTGTACTTACATTTTTGAATCATATGGGTTTCTATGGAGTTTTAGAATGTGGTTCACAACTTTTTGATAATCATTTGATTACTGCTCTTGTTGAACGTCGGCGACGCGAGACACACACGTTTCATTTTCCATGTGGTGAAGCAACCGTCACGTTACAAGATGTTTCAATAATTTGGGGTCTAACAATTGATGGTGAAGTAGTCACTGGAATAGATGTGTCACATAAAGTTGAGGAATGACAACACATTCGTTTGGATTTGTTGGGATTTTTGTCATCATCAAAATATTTGAAAGGTGGTCATCTGTCTATGACTGCACTATACGATCATTGTATGTCTAACATTGTTACTGATGATACTTCAGAAGTAGATGTTGTTAAATTTACCCGTTGTATAGCGTTAATGATTATTGAAGGAATAATGCTCCCTGACTATCAAGGAGGGTCTGCTAGACTAATATTTTTGCAACTGCTACGTGATATTGATAATGTGAAGTCTTATAGTTGGGGTAGTACAGTTTTAGCATTTCTATACCGTGAGTTGTGTAACGCGTCACGTATAGAGAAGACTACAATGGCTGGACCTTTATATATCTTGCAGGTATAATTAATGTAATGTGATTATTTAACAAAATATTTTTGTTAATTTTTTTGATATATTTTTATTATTATAAGCAGATATGGGCATGGAGCAGGATTAAATGTGTTAACCCCGACCGAGGTGGGTTAACATTAGGTGTACCTCCCGTTGATCCAGATGCTAATATTCCAGTTTCTCCGTATGGTGCACGGTGTCACTAAAACTTAAATGTCACTAAATATTGAATATGATGACATTTATGAATGTCATCATAAGCATTTATTCTTGTAGTGAGGTTATTCAAATGAGAAAAATCCTGAACATGTAGGATTGCGTAGAGGGACGAGAAGACGCAATCCACCTGATTTTGGGACCGGGAGCCATTTGTATCATTATAATAATGACGATGATTCTTCAACTTAAATGTAACTATATCAATTCTATTATTGTATACTTTGCATTGTATAAATTGTACCATTTCTACAATATATTAATAATAAGCGAAAGATAAACGGAATATAAGATTAAAAAAATCATAAGTGCCTAGTAAAAAAAGAAACACAATTAAACAAACACGTCCATAAGAATGTTTTAACATTTACACGTCCGAACACAAGAAAGTACACGATTGACAGATAAAATGAAAAAACATAGTTGACGTCTATGTTATCAAATTTGTCATTCATCACCTGCGAAAATAAAATAAATTACAATTATTAAACCCCAAACTTTAACACATGCAATGTATGAATTGTATATTAATAAACAAATAAAAGCATGGGATATCATACCTCACTCAACTTGAATAAGGAATCGTTGATCACGGCTCATCCTCGTCATTCTCTGGTGGCACTCCCGATGCATCCCCTTGTGGTTCAAGTTAACTTGTTCTTGATGAGCCATGAAGGCAAGAGTCTCATCTACTTTGTCGTTTTGGGACCGCCTGCGGGGCTGTGGGCGACGCGAGGCGACGGTGCTCGATCCACCTGTATCTCCCTCATGAGTGGGGAAGTCTAACTGTCGTTTCGTGTACTTCCTTTGAAAGTCATCTGCACAAATGGGCTTCATTGGTTGCAGCCACTCCTCATCATCACGAAATACAACCCCCTGACCTCGCACACAACTCTGATATGATTGTGGGAAAGAAAAGCCCGATGTGTCTATTATTCACGCTCATCATGATCTGAGAATAGATGAGCTTTCCTATATTGATGTTGTAACCCTCATGTATCGCATATAGTACCACGGCCCGCTCTTTTTGTACTTCACTCTTGTGCGAGACCGTCATCATTCTCCTTGCCAGAAACAAATACCGAAGGGCAATATCTGCCGTCAAATATTTCTCATCAAAACAACTAGGTGACCCTCCTATTGGTTTCCAGATCGCCCCAGGATGACAGAGTTTGTTGATTATCATAGCGTAATCCGGGGTAGCAACCAAAGCCAGGAAGGCAGAATCATCGACCTCGGGCGTTTCTAATAATGCATTGACATTACCCGAATCATACGACACAAGTCTACCCCGAACACAGGCCTTGTTATCCGTCCTCTCCCCCGCATTTGCATAAAATTCTCAGACCACTGAGACCACCGCCGCGTTAGGTTGAGCCCTAAATTTTACCCATCCCCGTCTCTCCAACTCCACAAGAGGCCCTACGTATCGATCCTCCCTTTGCCTACGAAATCCTTGCTCGGTAATCAGGTTTCTATGAATTTTTGCATGTTCATACCGAGCCTTAGCCGCCTCATTCACAAATCTACTTCTATCAAATGACGAATAAGAGGAAGAACTAGGATTACATTTCGACTTCTTAGGAGCCATGGTGATAAGAATTGCAGGTGGTGAATTGTGTTGAAGAAGATGACCGGAGAAAGAGAGAAGAGGAAGAGGAATTTGTATTAAGAAATTATAAATAAGGGGATTTAGAAAGAGGAATTTCTAGTTAAGGATTTGAGAGAGAAGGAGAAGGAGAAAATGTTTGTAGAATGAGTGAATGGGAGGGGAGAGAAGGGGGGAGCGGCCATATACCCGCTCCCGCTCGCTCTCGAGCGGTAAAGAAATACCGCTCAAGCGCGAGCGGCGTTGGATTTGTTTCCAGCTCCGCCGGCGCCCGAGCGGTATTTTTTTGCCGCTCTAGGGCAAGCGGCGCTGGAAAAAAATCCAGCGCTGCTCGCGCTCGAGCGCGAGCGGCATTGGAAAAACTCCAGCACCCCTCGCGCTCGAGCGGTGAATAAATACCGCTGGGGCGCGGGGCTGGGAAAAAAAATTTCCCAGCCACTCTCGTAGAGCGGTTATATTTTCCGGTCGCGTCCGAACGCGACGATTGTTCGTCTTTTTATTTTTTTTTTAAATTAAATATTTGAAAAGTAAATATTCAAAAACATAAAAAAAAATGTACATAAAGTTATTCTCAATTAACATATCAAGCGTTATTACATCATAACAAAAGACTTCATCAATGTTGTCTCTCTCTGGAAACCGCTGTGTCCATCTCATTTCGCAATCGTGTTGTTCTGTCTCTACCAACTCTTCTTCTTTCACGTCTAACAGGGTTGTGGTTCAACTCGAAAGTTGGAGGATCCCAGTATCGCTCATCTGCAAGAGGTTGAAATCTGCCCTCGTACGTTGCCAAGTACTCAGATATGTTATATCAGGGCTGCACAAGTGTCGTTGGATCCAAAGAGTGCCACTGAGCGGTGCAAATAGCATGGGAACATGGAATGCCAAAAATCGTCCATTTACCACATGCACAATCACTCGTTGATATCTTCACGACCTGCAAATGTTGGCCACGACTTGGTCTTCCTACAGTTGCGATCGAAGCAGTTTGCTCACGTATATCGTACTTCGCAACATGATGTTCACTATATTTTCTCGACCATTTCTCATATTTCCGACATGCGTAATCTGACCACAGCTGATTTTCCTGAACCATACGATCACCTCTTGTAACACGTTCAATGAAATATTGTACGCACCTTAGAAGTGTCAAGTGTACTATGGCAGATATAGGAAGTCTACGCGCACCCTACAACACACTGTTCAAACACTCCGACATATTGGTTGTCATCACCCCACGACGCCAACCACCGTCATGAGCCAAACTCCATTTTTCTTTCGGAATTCCAGCCAAATATCGGTGCGCCAAAATATTTTTTTGCTTGATTGCCTCCATTATTGATTCAAACTTACAAATTTGATTTTGTGTCCCTGCATCCCAGCATAAATCTTTCAAATGCACGTCTTTAAATTTGGCGTTAAAGTTTGAACACACATGTCTCAAACAAAAACGAAGCACACCGTATGGAGATTGAAAATATGGTAGATCTCCAGTTGCGCGCACGATTCCCTTATGCCTATCAGAAATAAGACACACACCATTTTCACTACAAACAACATGTCTTCCTAGGTGCTCAAAGAACCATTTCCAAGAATCTGTTGTTTCTTCGTCCACAATAGCAAATGCTAGCGGTATAACCTGATTGTTCGCATCCAGAGTGACACTGATCAACATTTTGTGCTTGTATTTGGTATACAAGTGTGTACCATCGACACTTATTATTATTTCTGACAATGCCGAAACCTATCAATACACGGCTTGAATGCCAAGAAAACATAGTTCAGTGTCTTACTCATTTTAGTATTGGCTCTGAGATGCTTCCACTCCACAACTGTTCCCGGATTATATTTGGACAAAGCAAGCATATATTTGGGAAGTAATTGAACGGAGCTCTCCCATGTACCATACGCAATTTCCATAGCACGTTTCAAACTGCGCCATGCCTTCGTGTACGATATTTGGTATCCATATTTATCTTTCACATTTTCGATTATATACTTAATCTCATACGCAGGATCACAACGAACAACTCCCAATAGCGTATGTGCCACCATTTGACTGTTCAAATTCTTATGATCTATACCAACAGAAGTAGATATACAAGTGTGAGGTCCGCCATATTTTGTTATTTTCCAATACCCAGTCTTGACCTTCAAAGAAGCGGGAAGTCCCCATCGACAAATGACCGTAGAAGAATTGTTTTTACAACGTAACTTCCACAAACTGCGTGTGCTTTCCACTACACGGTACTCACGCCTGACAACTCTTACTGAATAATCCTTCACAGATGCAATAAGATCATTGTTATCTTTAAATAACATATTAACACATAATTCACCTCTATCCGGATTGTAATAGCTTGATTGCACTCCAGAAGGTACATCGACAAAATCGGGAGGCTCTTCCCCAAAAAATTTATTAAAAAATGATGGCATTTCAGAAGTGTTAGAAAGAAATGGTATAGTCTGCCTCTGTAATGTGTCACGAGGTGGTTGTCGAGATGATGTTCCCTAATCAGGATTTGTACAAGTATTCACTTCATCATCAGCATTCAATTCTTCTTATTCTTCTTCTTCTTCTTCTTCTTCAGACTCACTGTATGATATATCGGGTTCAGAATCAGTCCTCAAAATATCATCATTATTGGCCTGATCCAGACAACGAACACTCGTATCTAATGTTGGATTCGGCCAATATGGAACATGATGTTGTTCCGACGAAACATTGATATATTGATCCCAAGACCCACTTACACCATCGAAACTCATATTACCAAGTCCTTCAGTAACCTATGGAATCAAAGATTCTTGCTCATGATAACCATCATATGTAGAGGTACAGGGTTGGTTATTGAAACAAGAATCGGATGCATGTCGAACGTAGGAGTCAGGATCATCAAATCCAACATGATGCTCAATTGAATTTGCTTCTACGTATAAATGCAACATATGCATATTGTCACATTGCATTATATACTGTAAAGAATCATCATCAACGAGCTTGACTTGAATTTCATGCCAAGATGATATTTCCATGAATGAATATTTTGTTGACAACTTCAAAGAAAAATTCGTTGGATCGATTCCTAACATTTTATGCACAACTTCAATCAACTCCGACAAATTAATAGACCGTAATACTCGTATCGGTCTAACAAATGAAATGCTATATTCAACTGATCCATTATCGATAACCACGTGACCACTAAAATATAAGAGTATATCGATATGAGACATTTTGCCAGTAAAACATGAGATAAAATTGAAGAAGAAATTGATAATGCAATTTTCTCATATATCATCGTTTATATAGAATAAAAAAGTTCACTACTGTTTATGTTTCAATTATTTATGTACGGGTGAAATTATGAATTTTCACGTGAAGCGTTACAAGTCTGAATGAATATTCACGTGAATCGTTCAGAAATATTCACGTGAATTGTTCAGAAAAGAAAAACAAATGGACAGGAAAAAACCGAAAAATAAAAAAAATTGATTTTGACAGAGTCCGTGCTTACAAAGCACGGAGTGGCTCCACGTGGGAGCGTCCGCGCGATTTTGACAGAGTCCGTGCTTACAAAGCACGGAGTGGCTCCACGTGGGAGCACTGTCCGTACTTTGTAAGCGCGGACGGCTCCACGTGGGAGCGTCCGCTCTATGTGAGCGCGGACGCTTTAACGTGGAGCACCATCCGTGCTTACGAAGAACAGACGGTGCTCCACGTCCGCACCATCCGTGTTTATAAAGCACGGATTGCCGTAAAGTTGCAATATAAATATTTTTTAAATTATTTTTGAAAATAAAATTAAAAAATAAATTAATTTAAAAAAAACCCTTTAATTTGAGCTGCGAATATCATAATGAATTATAATAATTGATTCCCTAAAGCCGATCTGTTAATCATTAATGTATAAACTAGCTGACTCATTATTAATAAGCCGATCTTAAATTTATTAAACCACAATAATTACTCATTCATTAAAATCTAGCTATCTAATGGATTGGTAAATAATCAATATTCCATATTACAAACGTCTTCAAGAAAACTCGGTTTTAACAAATCGGTCACTAATCAGTTGCTAAATGAAATTTGTGACCGATTAACTACCGATTTTTGGTGGTCTCATAAATAATGGCCGATGCAGTGTTATTTTGGTCACTAACTGAACGACCAAACTAAAATTTAATTCCCATTTTTAGCGACAATTTATTTTAAGATTGTAGAATTAGAGACTCAAATACAGCAGCAGTCACTAAAATAAATTCAATCACTAAATTTGGCGACTAATTTACCTTTTTGGTCACAAAATATTTATATGTCAGAGACCAAACCACAAGATTTAGTCGTTTATTTAGCAACCAAGTTATCCTCCTTCAATTTGTAGCAACCAGCCTCTTCTCGTTAATTTTTTCTCATACCGTACATATACCAAATACACTTTAACCCTTGACAAAATACCAACATGTTTCATAAAATGTTAACCACGTGGACTTCAAATAACGACAAACTCCAAAATCTTAAAGTAATGTTTAGTGGTTTAGACATTTAGTAAAACTCTAAAACTGAGAACGGGGGCGGTACTATTTGTTGGTGTACTGTTTTCTCGCACCAATCAACGTAGCGGAAGTTTTAAATTTTTGTTTCGACGTTCAAAACTATCATTGGGCGTCGTATGTTTATTTAATATTCATATATTGTTTAGTTTTTATACCTCTGTGTATATAACCCTGGACGCCAAATCAATCCGGGGTTTGTGGAGATGACCCTTCTTGAATATCCTTATAAATGGAACTTCCTCCTCTTGATCGTCAAATCCGGTCCACGATCAGATATTGCATTCCTCGCTTGGATCGTAATAGATAAGCCAAACGATTTGTACTTTGAGATTGGATCGTCCGAATTTCCAAAATCCGGTGTCGATGCTGTAGCGCGGGGCTCGACCGTGGAGGAAAGTTGGTGACCGAATGAAACGTTTACTACTTCAAATACAACTAGAAATTATTTTTGTAAGCTAAATCTCGAAAATATATTTAAACGCATGCATGCAATAACCTATGTAAATCACACATTTTAAAATAAAAGGATTCCAATATTTATAAAAATGCTGTAGTTAAAAATACGTCAAAAATCATTTTGAACCAACATGATGTAAAAAGAAAAGTGTATAAAATATCCATGGTTAATGTGTAGAAAAAAAATAATCTTCGGGTTAGCGTGCGCACATCCAGCCCCGCCTACTCAGTTTTCGTCGCCTCCCGTCTCTTCATCAATATGTTCACCTGCATCATTCACACCTAGTGAGTCTAAATACTCAATACACATTAATCGTTATAACAAGTACATATACATAACATGCAACAGTGAAAAATACTGTAATCAACATAGATTTCATGATATTAAAAGCATGAACTTAAACATATCGTGTCAAAGTATAACATGTCCAAAACATGTATCAACATATCAGCATATACGTATTCATTTTCTATATTTGAATTCCTTTAATTAGTTGTGACTTTCGTATCATCGTATTAGTCGATGGATACATCTACGTATAACCGCGGTACCCGGCGGTGGGGACATCAGCGACAGTATTACCAATCCACAGAGCCTTGGCCTTACATGTCTTCATATTATCGTATCATCATATTAGTCACAACCAACTCTCTTCCTTCAAAAACATGTCATCGTATTTATCACAAAAAAATCATGCAAATACATAAATTTTCTTAAAATCAAGCATGCAACGTATTTTTCATATTTCCATAAAACGTCATATTTGTGATATCATAAACATTTAAAACATGAAATACTTGTGATCAGCGCGCAGCCAGGATTGCTAACTCGACCCGGGTGTAAAATGACATTTTTGCCCTTGGAAACCCTAATTGACTGTTTTACCCTTGGACCTCAAAATTTCGACACGAAGCCAACCAAACAATTTAAACACCTGAAAACATACTTATAATCATTTATTAGACATAAACTCGAGCATGTTTCATAACTTATATGATTCGTTTTAAAACATGGACCAGGGTCCTGGTTTTAATCTTAATCAACTCGAAACTAAACTAATTCTTTCCAAACTTAAACCACACCTTAATCGTACCCTACCAGCCCCTAAACCACTTGGACCAGACTACTTAAGACCCTCGAAAAACCCTTGAAAGTTGCTAAATTTTCGGCACTTTGATTTCCTACAAACCCTAATGCGTCAAGCCCCCAATATTTCGATCCTAGAGCTAACAAACTCGAACCACCCTTGAGCCAACGTCACCTAGCGCTAAGATCATGCCAAGGACACCCTACTGGACCAACCTTGGCCACGCACACTACCCATGCAGACTGTCCCGCGCGATTCACCCGAAACAAGCCCAACCTTAACCCTTCTCGGTACAAGCGCATCGACCGACCCCTACAACAAGACCAGCCGTGATTGAGCCCTCCTAGACCACATCTCAACCCCCTTAGGGATAGGCTCCCCTATATCCGGTTCCGCTACAGCCGTTGCTTGGATAGGCTCCCCTACAGTCGGTTCTCATCCCCAAGCTCGATCTAGCCGCAAACCTCACAAACATAACTTAGGTTTGATCAGACCTCACCATAGTTCAACCGAACCTCGACTCCAGCATTTATATACCTTAACCCTAGACGTGTTCATCCCCCAAGCATCACAAATCGGCATCCCCTTACACAACAACAAAAAAAACGTGAGTTACATGAAAACAAATGCATATTTCGTGACAAAACGATGCATAAACGATTCAACGTAAAAGATTAATGCCCTCCTCATGAAAACACACACACCAGCATAACATAGAGTGAATGACGAGAAAAAGGCGATTTATGGCGTTTCTTTGCGTTATTACGCTTGAAAACCTTGAGATATATGCATAGAACTTGCACCGGAGAGGCGAAGAAGGAGTTTTCTTTGAAAGCTCGAGGGGTTTTCAAAGGCTGCTGAATTTTTTTGTGAAAGTGCTGTTGCTGAATGAGAGAGGGGCGGCCGTGTGTTTGTGAGGTAGGTTTAGGGTTAGATAATGGTGTTTAAGTGGTATAATTATGCACTAATGGGCCTTTAATAAAAATTAAAATGATTAAAATGTTATTCTCCCATTAAGCAATAAAATAAATTCATCTAGCACAATAACACTTCCGAAAAATATTTCTTTTAGGTAGGTTTTTGGAAATATTGCTCGAACCCTCAAAAAATCTTCCGACTCGCTAAAATTTGCGTATCGGTTAAAAATATGATCTGGCGAGTAAAAATACTCAATAAAGGTCCTTTTCTAAAATCACACTTAATTATACCATATATTAAATAATTAAAAATAATTATTTAGTAAAAATATTTTTCCTAAATATCCCCGATCTCTGTACCTCGTTCGAACGCGAAATTCAACTTAAAGCCTTAATGGATGAAACTTTAAATAAACCATGAACTAAACCACATATCCATGCAATAATCACACAATAAAATAATTAAACACATATTTTAGTAAAATCTTTAGATTTCATGCAGTCAGTTACGTAACTCAAATTTCCTAGACATTATAATTGCTCCCACTTATAAATAATTTCATCCTCGAAATTAAAACGTACCGAATAACTCTGGGTAGCGACTCCTCATCTCGGTCTCAATCTCCCAAGTAGCCTCCTCCTCGGAATGATTCAGCCACTTGACCATGTGGATCACCTTGTTCCGGAGTCTCCTCTCCTGCCTCTCCAATATCTGAGTGGGTCTTTCCTCAAAATGCAGGTTCGGCGTCAGCTGCAGTGACACGTAATTCAGTACACGCGAAGGGTTCGACATGTACTTCTGTAGCATATAGGCATGTTCAGCTCTTTCTGTGTGAAAAAGTACTTCAGGCTCTTGTGATCGGTGAAAATCCTGCACTTCTCCCCATACAAATAGTTTCTCCATATCTTCAGGGCGAATACCACTGCTGCTAGCTCGAGGTCATGAGTCGGATAATTTTTCTCATGGACATTTAACTGTCTGGACGTGTAGGCTATAACCCTGTCATGATGCATGAAAACCACGCCCAAACCGAGCTTCGAAGAATCTGAATATAGCACAAACTCTCCTTGCCCTAATGGCATAGCTAGAATTGGCGCTGAAGTCAATTCATGCTTCAGCTTGTCAAAACTATCCTGAAACTCTGATCCCTAGATGAATTTGACATTCTTCTTCATCAAGACGGTCATAGGCACCGCAATAGAAGAGGAGCCCTGAATGAACTTCCGATAGTACCCAGCCAACGCTAAGAAACTATAGATCTTTGTCACACTCTTAGGCACTGACCAATCTCGGACTGCCTTAACCTTACTGAGATCAACATCTACTCCATCTTGGGATATGATGTGGCCAAAAAATGCCACTCTGTCTATCCAGAACTCGCATTTCCTGAAATTGGCATACAACCGTCTGTCCTGTAGGGTCTATAGTACGGTCCTCAGATGCTGACTGTGCTCATCTCTGCTCTTCGAATAGATCTGGATGTCGTATATGAAAACTATAACGAACTGATCCAAATACGACTGAAACATGCGATTCATGAGATCTATGAAGATCGCTGGCGTGTTCGTCAGTCCGAAGGGCATCACCATAAACTCATAGTGCCCATAACACAAAATGAAATCCGTTTTATGCACGTAAGACTCTCTCACCTTCAGCTGGTGGTATCCTGATCGGTGATCTATTTTCGAGAATACTGATGCTCCCTGAAGCTGATCAAATAGATCATCGATCCTGGGCATTGGATAATTATTCATGACTGTGACCCGATTCAGCTCTCGGTAATCAAGGCAAAGCCACATGATGCCGTCCTTCTTCTTAACAAACAGTACTGGTGCGTCCCATGGAGAAAATCTTGGGCGAATGAAACCCTTATCTAGTGAATGCTGTATATGATCCTTCAGCTCTTTCATCTCTGCAGGTGCTAGACGATTGGGTGCTTTAGAAATCGGCACTGTACCTGGCATCAGCTCGATAGAGAAATAAACCTCCCAGTCTAGTGAAACGCCTGAAACATCGTCTGGGAAAACGATGGGGAAATCCTTGACCACGTCGACGTCCTCTAGCCTCTGACTGACTGGCTCCGGTCACTGTCACAATACTCGTCAAAAATGTCTGGCAGCCTCTCCTCATGAGCTTTCTCACAAAAATGAAGAAATGATGTGCGACATCTGCTGGTGTCTGGCAGACTCAAAAATAAATGGCTTACCACTATAGCGGTTCTGTTCGAAGAAAGTCAGTCCATACATAAAATAATATCGAACTCCGGCAATGGTAGCACAATCAAATCTGCCTGCACCGTATATTTTTGTAACCGAATCTCCAATCTCTTCACTATCTGCGAGGTAAACATCTGATCTCCGGACGGAATCAAAAACTCTGAATCCCAAATCCATAGCCTCTGGTATGATTCCTATTCGCATGACAAATGACTCGGATATAAATGAATGTGTAGCTCTGGAATCTAGCAATGCATAAGTGGCTACACCTGAAATATATATTCTTCCTGTGACAAAACAAACCATCAAATCAGATCGTGTTGAAACTTAAGAGATTTTCTATCAGTAATTAACCCAAAATCCTCAAACAATCACTGATTTACTTCTAGTGTCCCATCAAAATTTTGAATTTTACCCCAAAAATTTTGGAAATTGCAAATTGACTCTAAAGTTTCGATTTTTTTTAAAATATGGCCCTTAAAAAGTTCAAAAATTGCATCTTATTCCTCATGAAATTTCGAATTTAGTCAATTTAAACCTCAAAATTCTTGAAAATAATTACCTTGGCCCCAGAATTTTTGAAACAAGCAAAACAATCCCTCTACTTTCGAATTTGCAGTTAGGTCACTGTAATTTCGGTTATTGCATTTTGGTCCTTAAAGCTCTTAATTTCATCAATTCAACCCTTAAGTCAACCTATTAGAACATGCAACCTAATTTATTATAGGTTCTCAATCCCAAAATAATTCTCACAATCAACATAATAATTCATGCAATCGAGGCGGTAAATAAGAATCTTAAACGTAAAAGTTACCGATCATAAGTGTATAGTCTGGCTCAGCCTCCGCCTCCTCTGCATGCTTCACATAGGCCTTGCCAATCGTGGGGCCATTGTTCCTATGGCAGTCAGCTGCTTTATGGCCATCCTCATTACATATAAAGCACTTGAAGGTCCCCCACATACACCTGCCGAAGTGTAATTTGTTACAATGCTTTCACGGTTGTCCTTCCTCCGGCTTAGGAGCCCCTGGCACCTGTGGTGAGCGCTGCTGTCTTGGCTTCTTGAGCTGACCCTTGGGCCTCTACTACCCCTGATGCCTCGGTGGCCCTGTGAAATGCCTCTTCTGTGGCTGCGAGCTCTGTTGGGCTTGATGCCTCTTTTGCTGCATCTCCATATCAATGTCCCTCAGGGCCTGCTCCGCCTGAAAAGCACAAGCAGTGGCCTCATCATAGCTCGCCGATCTCATAAGCATAACATCCCTTTGCAAAGGTGGGTCTGAGGCCATCATGAAATGCCTCAGCTTCTGAGCGGCATCCCTCGCAATAAGGAGCACAAAGTAACAGCTTCTATCAAATTTCCTGATAAACTCTGCCACAGACGAGTCTCCCTGTCGGAGACTCAAGAACTCCCTCATCAGGCGTCCCCTGCCATCCGCTGGAAAATATTTGTTGCATAATATATCCTTGAACTGACTCCAAGTAAGGGTTGCCAAGTCTACCACGTGAGCAGCTGCCTCCCACCATTGGGATGCGTCATCCCTCAGCATGTAAGTGGCGCACCCTACCAACCTATTATTTAAAATTCCAAAAAAACTTAGTGCATAACGTAAAATCGTAAACCGTCAAACCAAACCTATAACTAGCATTTTTCAAAATAATAAAAACTCTTAAATCCTCTCAAAAACCACTCAAAAATATTAAAGTCATAAAATCTTTAAAGTAATCTTAATGCGAAAAACTAACAAAGGTAATTGGGTTATGTGCACCTGTAGAGCCCAAAATCAGTATACGTAAAACCCATGAATTTATTTAAGTTGCTCAATTATTTATTTAAGTTTAAAATGGTTTTAGTGATGCATAATTCATGGAATTGCATTATTTTAAATTAATTATACTTTTGTGATGCACGTTAGTGAATTTTCTTATGTTTCATGTTTAAGGCGATTATTCGATGCGGGATCGAGGAATAGAGACCGACAACAATTTTGTCAATTTTAACATGCGGTTTTTTATTTTAATTTAGTAAGGGGTATTTTAAATGATTTATTTATACTTTTAGCATTTAAAAGCTTAATTTATTTATTAGGTGATTTAAGATTATTAAAACTTTTAAAGTTTAACGGTTGTGTGTTTTATTTTACTTAGGGGATTTTGTAAAGTTAGCCTTGGATTAAATTTTTTAATTAGCATGTCAAATGTGTATTAGTTATTTTTAATTACACCCATTAGCCCCTAATTACTCCTAATTATTCACACACACACGTTAACACTAAAATCACACGCGCACACACATACAGGTTCACACACACACACACACCCCTTCCATTCCATTTTCTTTCAATTCTTTGAGAGCAAAGTTTAGGGTTCTTAAGGTTATCAGCAGCCGCCCCTTTCTCTTCATTGTCTAGCAAGTTTTCATTGGTTTTTCTTCAAGAAAATCGTGCCACGATCGTCCCAGATCAACCCTCGCACCGTTCCCACTTCTGTATCATCGGTTTGGTAATTTTAAATATCAAAAGGCATGTATATTCTGCTTTTCTTGCATCGATCTAGTCATATTATGTGTTGTGATGTTTTTATGCGTAAAAATCCATGTGTGATGTACAAATTTTGTGCAGAAAATGGTTTGATCGATTTATGCAACGTTGTTAGATCTCAGAAATTCGTATTTACTGTATTTTGGAGTACTGCGATTTTTCGGTCGAGTTAGTGGAAATATTTTCAATAAGTAAAACGTAGTACTTAAAAAAATTAGACGAGCAAGTTATTTTAATGCGAATTTGAAAGTTTATTTTGTATTTTAAAAAAATTTTATTTTTTCGCAAATTTTAAAATAGTTTAAAAGTACGGTACGTTACAGTTGGTATCAGAGCGGTGTTCTTGTAAAGGGTTATGCCTACTGCCAGTTGCGAGAAGCTCACGAAGTCATACCTCAAGTCTGTAAGTTTTAAGGTTTTAAAATTTTCATGTAATAAGCATCAATTCATGATTTCAGCATGTGCATGTTCTAAGTTCAAATTACGTGCATTTTATGATATTGATACTATGTTCATGCATGTGGGGTTTACGTGTTGGGTAAATCTTGGAACATTATGCCTCCTAGACATATGGTAAACCGTGAAGCAATGGATAAAGATAGAGAGGATTAGAATGAGGAGAGGGTCACTCCTCCTTGTCCACCCCTGGATATGCAGGCTCAAATGCTTGTAGGTATGACTCAGTTCTTTGCACAGTTTGCAGGGAACAATGCTACAGTTGATACGGGGGCAAGGCCCAGACCAGAAGCGGTGTATGAACGGTTCAGGAGGATGGACCCAAAGGAGTTTTCGGGGACTACTGACCCGATGATAGCTGAAGGATGGATTAAGTCCATCGAGGCGATCTTTGCATTTATGGAGCTGTAGGATGCAGACAGGGTCAGGTGTGCCACATTTCTACTGACAGGGCACGCTAGACTTTGGTGGGAGAGCGCGTCCGTATCAGTGAATTGGCATACCCATTCTTGGGATGGTTTCAAGGAAGTTTTCTACTCTAAGTACTTCACTGAGGAAGTACGATCCAGACTGACCATGGAGTTTATGACGCTGCGACAGGGAGACAGCAGTGTTGCTGAGTTCGTGAGGAAGTTCGATTGGGTGGTGTCACTTTATACCCCTGATTGCGAATGATGCCCCGGAGAAGCTGAGGCATTTTATTAATGGGTTGCGATCGATCTAGCGCCGTGACGTGAGGGTTGCTGGTCCTATTACTTATGCATTTGCTGTGTAGAACTTTGGCGATGGAGCATGACCAGAGGGACATTGAGGTCGATAGGCAAGGCAAGAGGCCCTATCAGGCACCTCAACAGCAGCGACCCCAGTTGTAGAGCCCTAAATCAGTAAACGTAAAATCCATGTATTTATTTAATTGTTAAATCATTTATTTAAATTTAAAATGATTTTTTAGATGCATGATTTATGAAATTTCATTATTTTAAAATTATTTATGTTATGTGATGCACGTTAAAATGTTTCTAAAGTTTCATGTTTCAGACGATTATTCGATGCGGGATCGAGGAAAAGAGACCGGCGACAATTTTGAAATTTTTTTTATGTGGTATTTTATTTTAAATGAGGATTAAGGCATTTTAATTTATTTATTTAAATTTTCAGCATTTTCTTAAAAGCCTAAATTAGTCATTTGGTAATTTTAAGATCTTTCAAAACTTTTAAAGTTTATCAAGTTTATAAATTGTGTGTTTTATTTTAATTAATGATTTTTCTGGTAAAGGTTAGTATTTTATTTAGCTGATAATTTTTTGTTAAGCACAAATTTCACTCCCTAATTATACTAATCACACGCACACACACAATAACACACACACAGAGTTACACGACTCACACACCCACACAATTGCATCTCACTTTCATATTTTTGAGAGGGGAAAACTAGGGTTCTTGATTTAGAGAGCAGCCTCCCCCTTCCTCTGAATTTCAAGCAAGGTTTTGTTGAGTTTTCTTCAAAGAAAATCTTTCCAAGATCGTCCCGGATCAACCTCGCACTCGTTCCGCTTCGATATCGTCGGTTCGGTAAAATTTTCATATCAAAGGCACGTATATTCTTTTTTTTTCCTGCGTCGTTCATGTCATAGTATGTGTTGCGATGTTTTTATGCGTAAAAATCCTTGTGTGTTGTGTAAAGTTTGAGCACAAACTTTTTGGATCGATTTTTGAAACGATTTTATGATCTAAAACTCGAAATTTACAGTTCTTTTAAATACTGCGATTTTTCATTCGTGTTTTTGGGAAATATTTCAACATAAAAATCGTAGAACTTTTTGATACCTTCGATTTGATATAAAATTCGAAATATTTGGATAAGAAAAGAGTGAGTTATGATCGTTTTCTTAGTACTGCTCAAACTGCGTTTTTCTGAAAATATGTTATCGATGTGTTCTTGAAGTTATATTGTTGCATGCTTCTTTGGGGATCGACGGGTGATCGCTGTTGCGTTTAGGTAAGTCGAGGATGTGGTGGGGATGATTGTTGGTGATTCGTTTCGTGTCGTTAGTGTAACGACCCATTACAAGCCCAGTGGACCGCCCATACGGCCCACTGCCCCGATCGACCCAAGGCTATCCCGATCTTGGGCAACCTCAAGGGGCCTTTTCCCTCACGGGCTTTCCATAAGCGTCGTACGGGTTACTCATAGAACTCTCCAGCCCATGCACTGGAGCTTGTGCCTTCCCAGACTCGAACCTGAGATCACATGGATATATAGACACTCAGCACAAGTCTGGTACCAATTGAGCTAGTAGCTCAATTGGTACCAGGGTCGCTGCCAAGATCTATATGTCCAGGAGGTCTTGGGTTCCAATCCTGGGGAGGTACAAGCTCCAGTGCCTGGGCTGGAGATGTCCTATGAGTAATGGCGTATGGGAAAGCCCGTGAGGGGATATGAGCCCAAGATCGGGATAGCTCATGGTCGTTACAATAACTTTAAAATGTCACACCCTTACTCTATTGATGAAACTTAAAGTTAATAATTTATTATATGTTAAAACATATATTTTAAAATTTAAGTTTCATTAAAATTATAAAATTATGTTATTTTAGTATTGTGTGTTTATATTTAAATGTCTTACTAAATATGTTTTATTTTCAGGTTTTCTACGTGTTGGTAAAATAATGATAACTCAAGCTAGAAAATTCAAATGGAGGTGATTCAAATATTTTATGAATTCTTGAGAAATTATCTACAACTTTGTAGAGACATGATTGCCTAAAAAGGTGGTTAAGATGATCAAATTGTGAAAATATCAAAAGGAGGACAAATTTACTTTCACCATGACCAGCATATAGTAAAAAAATCATAACTATTTCAATATTTAACCAAATGAGGTGAACCAAGTGGCCAAATTCATCTACAGACAATTCCCCACATGTTTGCTGTTTTGAGCTGAGTCAAATTCGGTGATTAAGGTCGTGGAACAAAGCATTGAAAGAAGGGGCATGAAATTTAAGTTGGAGGAGACAAAGACTACTATTACAACTACATTGCATTAATAGAATTTTTGACCATTTCTCTCATTTGGCCTATAAATAGAGGCCTTGTGCTAGCTTGAGAATCATTCTATCTCATTGTAAAATATAGTGTGAGTGTGTATAAAAGTTCTAAGTTCCAATATATTTT
>NC_133321.1:7980408-7985194 GCF_012295235.1 Primulina huaijiensis
CAACTAACTTTTACTTTCCACATCTAACTTTTACTATATCGCAACTAACTTTTACTTTTCGCATCTAACATTTACTTTATCGCAACTAACTTTTACTTTCCGCATCTAACTTTTACTTTATCGCAACTAACTTTTACTTTCCGCATCTAACTTTTACTTTACCGCAACTAACTTATTAAATCATATATTTCATTTAGGCAATAGCGTGGCTCTGCCGGTTGTTCTAAATGAAATATAATGATTTAATTTAACATTTATTTTATGCAGTTATATATTTATATAGTTATATATATAATCATAGGTACCATATATAAAATATCGGTGAATTCGGTATTTTCTATAGTGGGAACTATATTATATTAGGTGTGTGTTTAAATATTTTTATTTTCTTGGAACCATTATTTATGGTGGTTTCCTTTGTTTTACTTTTAGTTAAACAATATTGCATAAACCAAGAATAAATCCTCGAGCCTTGACAAAATTTATAATTTGTAAACTTCGTTCTTGCATTTGGTAATCTATAAATTAATAAATTTAAACTTAAAATAACCTCTCTGTGGATCGATCTCGTACTTACGAAATATATTACTTGCAGACAACCTACACTTGGGTGAATTATAATTTAAGTAGTAGCAAGTTTTTGGCGCCGTTGCCGGGGAGGTATAAATTAAGTTTATATTTGTTAATTATGTTTTATTTATAAGTATTGTGTTTTTTTTTTTTTGAGTATTTGGAGTCGAAAAAAAAGTGGTAGACTTATTCGAGTATCTGAAAATAATTTAAACATGGATGATAATTCAAATAATCAAGATAATGATAACAATAATAACAATAATAATAATAATAATCAAGAACATGATCAATTAAGAACACTTAGGCACCATATGAACCCTATTAGAACTAGTGCCCCATCTTGTTTAGTTTTTCCTCCTGATGCATCTAATTTCAACTTTAAACCTCAAATTATTCAACTTTTACCAAATTTTCATGGCTTAGATTCTGAAAATCCATATTTACATCTAAGAGAATTTGAGGAAGTTTGTAACACTTATAATGATCAAAATTGTAGCATGGATATAGTTCGATTAAAGCTTTTCCCTTTTTCTTTAAAAGATAAAGCTAAAACATGGCTACAAAATTTGAGATCAAGTTCAATAAGATCATGGGAAGAAATGCAACAACAATTTCTCAAAAAGTTTTTTCCTTCCCATAGAACAAACTCTTTTAAAAGACAAATTACTACTTTTTCTCAAAAACAAGGAGAAACATTTTATCAATGTTGGGATAGATATAAAGAATTACTTAATACATGCCCACATCATGGTTTTGAAACATGGAGAATAGTTTCTCACTTTTATGAAGGTCTAATACCTAAAGATAGGCAAATGATAGAATTCATGTGTAATGGAACTTTTGAAGATAAAAACCCAAATGAAGCTATGGAGTATTTGGATTCATTAGCAGAAAATGCTCAAAATTGGGATAATATAGGCACAATAGAACCACCAACAACTAAAATCAATAATTCAACAAATGGGGGTGGTATCTATAATCTTAAAGATGATATAGATATTCAAGCTAAACTTGCATCTTTAGCAAGAAAAATTGAGTCATTAGAAATGAAAAAGAGTGGTCAATTAAAAAGTATTCAAGAAATTGTTTGTCATATATGTGATACACATGATCATGCTACAAAAGATTGTCCAACATTACCTTCATTTAAAGAATGTCTCCATGAACAAGCAAATTATGTTAACAATTATAAAAAACCAATACTAGATCCTTTTTCAACATCATATAATCCTGGATGGAAAAATCATCCTAATTTTAGTTGGAGGAATGATAATAATGCACAACCCTCACAACAATATTTTCAAAATAACCAAAATCATCAAGGTTATATTCCTTATGTTACACCTCCAAGAAAAAACTTTGAAGATGTAATTCATGCATTTATCCAAAAGCAAGAATCTATCAATATTCAAAACAGTCAATCTATGACTGATTTGAAAGAAACTCTTGCAAAATTTGCATCTGCACTTAATATTCATGAAAAAGGAAAATTTCCATCTCAACCTCAACCTAATCCTAAAAATCAAAATCAAGAATTAAAAAATGAAAAAATTGATCAAATAAAATCTGTTATTACCCTTAGAAGTGGTAAAATAGTTAATGATCCATATAGTAATGAAAACAAGGATCATTTAAAATCAAAGAGTAAGGATGATAATCCTGATACTTTTGAGAATGATGATACCTTAAATTCTAAAAATAATATGTTGAATGATAAATCATCTGAAATAGTAAATGAATCAAATAAACCTCCACCATTTCCTCATGCATTAACAAATCATAAAAAACAAAAAAATGATTCTGATATCTATGAAGTTTTTAAACAAGTAAAGATAAATATTCCATTATTAGATGCTATTAAACAAGTACCTTCATATGCAAAATTTTTAAAAGACTTATGTACTGTGAAGAGAAAATTGCATGTGAAGAAGAAAGCATTCTTGGCTGAACAAGTAAGTTCTATTCTTCAAAATAATTCTAGTTTAAAATATAAAGATCCTGGTTGTCCAACAATTTCATGTATTATTGGAGAAAATAAAATTA
Organism: Primulina huaijiensis; assembly: GCF_012295235.1. NCBI lineage: Eukaryota > Viridiplantae > Streptophyta > Magnoliopsida > Lamiales > Gesneriaceae > Primulina > Primulina huaijiensis. The sequence continues at coordinate 7,983,025 of NC_133321.1, forward strand.
AAAAAGCTTTGTTAGATTTGGGAGCAAGTGTGAATTTACTTCCTTATTCAGTTTATGAAAAACTTAATTTAGGAGAATTAAAACCCACTTCTGTTACTCTCTTACTGGCGGATAGGTCAATCAAAATACCTAGAGGTATTGTAGAAGATGTGTTGGTTCAAGTTGATAAATTCATATATCCTGTAGATTTTATTGTTTTGGATACACAACCAATAGAAGTACATAATGAAATTCCAGTAATATTGGGACGACCATTTCTAGCAACTTCAAATGCTTTAATTAATTGTCGAAATGGAATAATGAAATTGTCTTTTGGAAATATGACTCTAGAACTTAATGTGTTCAATTTATGTAAACAACCAAGTATTAATGAAAATGAATATGATAATGAAATTGAAACAATTATGGAAGAAAATATACAAGAAGAAAACTTAAATCAACAATCTGAAGTTTTTTCAATAGAATGTTTTGAGTCTGAAAATAATTTTAAAAAAGATGATAATACAAAACTTGAATTAAAAGTTTTACCATTCGAATTGAAATATGTATTTCTTGGTGAAAATAAAACATTTCCTGTTGTAATTTCTTCCACTCTTCTACCAAATCAAGCAGAAGATTTAATTAAATTACTTAAGAAATATAAAAATGCAATTGGATGGACTTTGAAAGATATAAAAGGTATAAATCCTTTAATTTGCACACATAAAATTCATTTGGAAGAAAATGCTAAAACATATCAACAACCACAAAGAAGGTTAAATCCACATATGAAAGAAGTTGTTAAGAATGAAGTATTAAAACTATTAGACGCTGGAATTATCTATCCAATCTCAGATAGTAAATGGGTAAGTCCAACACAAGTAATACCTAAAAAGTCAGGCATCACTGTTATAAAAAATGAAAAAGGAGAGTTATTACAAGCTAGGATTCTATCTAGTTGGTGTATGTGTATTGATTATAGAAAATTAAATGATGCAACTAGAAAAGATCATTTTTCACTACCATTTTTAGATCAAATTCTAGAAAAAGTAACAGGAAATTCTTATTACTGTTTTCTTGATGGGTATTCGGGGTATTATCAAATACCTATATCATTAGAAGATAAAAAAAAAACTACGTTCACTTGTCCTTTCGGAACTTTTGCATTTAAAAGAATGCCATTTGGTTTATGTAATGCTCCGGCTACTTTTCAAAGATGCATGTTAAGTATTTTCAGTGATATGATTGAAGAATTTGTAGAAGTTTTTATGGATGATATAACTGTTTTTGGAAACTCATTTGAAAATTGTCTTAAAAACCTAGAAGAAGTATTAAAACGATGTGATGAAAAAAATCTTGTTTTAAATTGCGAAAAATGTCATTATATGGTTAAATTTGGGATTGTGTTAGGTCATGTGATATCTGAAAAAAGAATTGAATTTGATAAAGCCAAAGTTGATGTTATTGCTAATTTAACATCAAAAAAAACGGTCAAAGAAGTTCGATCATTCTTGGGTCATGCAGGTTTTTATAGAAGGTTTATAAAAAATTTCAGCATAATATCTAAACCAATTTCGATTCTTTTAACAAAAGATACACAATTTGAATGAACTCAGAAATGTGAAAATGCTTTTAAAAAAATAATTAATCTTTTAATTGCATCACCTATTTTACAACCTGCAGATTGGTCTTTACCATTTGAATTAATGTGTGATGCAAGTTATTTTGTTATAGGAGCTGTGTTAGGACAGAGAAAATAAGGAAAACCGTATGCAATCTATTATGCTAGTAGAACCTTAAATAGTGCCCAAATAAATTATTCAACTACTGAAAAAGAATTACTTTCAGTAGTATTTGCATTAGATAAGTTTCGATCTTATTTAATTGGTTCTACTACTATTGTGTACACTGATCATTCTGCCGTAAAATATTTATCAAATAAACAAGATGCTAAGCCAAGATTAATACGGTGGATTTTATTGTTACAAGAATTTGATATTATAATTAAAGATAAAAAAGGAAAAGAAAATGTCGTAGCCGATCATTTATCTAGAATAATGACTGAATCATCTCATAATGAAATACCAATAAATGAAAATTTTCCAGATGATCAGTTGTTTTATGCTACTATTATGCCCTGGTTTGCTAACATTGTAAATTTTATTGTGACAAATAAAATGCCTTCTCATTG
>NC_133321.1:7989333-8088885 GCF_012295235.1 Primulina huaijiensis
CTGTCATTGACATGGTTCCTTGCTTCAGGTTAAGGAAATCGCTGGCTTTCTTGGCTCGTACATCTTTACTGAAATACTTGTTGTAAAATACGGTTTTGAAAGTTTCCCATGTCAATGGTCCAACCGGTAATGCAACCCTTGCACTCTCCCACCATATTCTTGCATGTTTTGTTAACAAAAATACGGCACAAGTTACTTTGTCAACATCTTCCATATGAAGGTAGGAGAAGATGGACTCCAATGACTTAATCCACTCTTCTGCTACTGCTGGATCGGTGCTTCCCATGAATTCAGGAGGATTCAGACGTCGAAAACGATCATACACATCAGTTTGAACAGGCCCTTGTCTGGGGATCATGGCTTGTGCATGTGCCTGCTCATGTGTAGTCCGTTGCATCTCCAGTAATTGCTGTATCTGCTCCCCATGGACTTTCGCTTGTTGTTGGAGCAGCTGAGCGAAATCATCTATAGGTCGTGGTGCACTGCCCTCACTTTCGACCGCTGGGACTTTGCCCTTAGATGACTCTCCTTCATTTACCTTACGTTTAGGTGGCATCGTCGCTTATCTTAACCTACATATAGATCACATTGACACCTAACTTAGCATAAACTATGGGATACAAAGATACTTATTTGCCGAGTTCTCCATGTGGATAAAGTGAAGTGTCTTCCCTGTCGAAGAACCGTGGGCTCTGATACCATTTAAAATGTCAAACCCTTAATCTATACTTAGCATAATTACCATAATCAAAATAAGGTTTGAATGATATAACTATAGTATGAAGCAAATCAAACAAGAGGCATCACTTTGACGGTTTATAAAAATTTTGGCATGATGTCCCTATATTTTGTTTAAACCAAAACACAAGCTCAAGCAATACTATATATACAACAACATCAACTATATTTCACACACAACCATGCATCATATTGTTATACAAATACATATTCTCATATACATGCATACTTTGTATCACGATAAACATAATATGGAACTTGTTTAAACCTTAACATTACGCTCATTATACTACATATGCGGAAGCTATACAATAATAAGTCCCGGTTCTTGTCGAGGTGAGGCACGTCACAAGCATCCATTGGCGAACCGGCATCCTACGTCTCTTCACTACCTGATTCTGTAATACATGAGCTATGTGAGTTTATAAAACTCAATAAGTTGGCACTTGTACGTATCAATATGCGTCGAAAGAACATAAATATCAAGTCGTGACAACAATGAATCGTTAAACCATGTCATATCATAGCATATACTCATGTTCATTTTTGTACTTGAGCCTCATTAGTTGACATGTACTACCGTGCTTGCTTTATTATATAGCTACAGTGTGTTGGACGTCAGGGAGCAACTTTTGGCAACCCCACGCCCCATGAACATATATTGGCCAATAGTTTTGGTGGACTTAAAACCACCCATGATGTCAACAAGCTCTATATCATGTAAAAATCAATCCTTTTCTTTTCATGTTCATGTTCATGTTCATAACATAGCACCCATCATCAATATTCATGAGTTTCTTACATATTTAATACATAACAATGGAATATGGTGCTATATTTTCATCAATAAGATACTAACAATGTACATATATCAATAATCAATGGGAAGTATTTGAAATCATAATATTACTCATGTATTACTTCAAGAACATGCCAACTTACAGTCCAAGCTTAAGAACACTGGTTTGAGATGGTGTTTCTCGCTCCTATACTGTCAAATATACCAATAATTCAGTCACTATTGTATAAACTAGATGAAAATCATTCCTCTACATGTAGAACAACTAAAAGAGAAGAAAACTTACACCTCTATGATGTNTCTCGGGTGGTCATAAATTACCGCTCGAGCGCGGAACTTTCTGTTCCGCAACAAAAATGCAGAACAAGTGGCGCTCGGGCGGTCATTTCTTACCGCTCGGGCGCCACTCTGCGCACAGCAACCTCAAAGATTGCTTCAGAAACGTATCTTCCGTTCATAATCTGGAAAAGTGGTAAACATGAAAGTTGTAGCACTATGTCTTGGCTTGAATCTCCAACTTGTTTCAGGTCATTTGGAGGTCTGAGTAAAACGTTATGCCCATTCTCGCAACATGTGTCAGTGCAGGAACAACGATACACACGACACACTTCGGGNCGAGAATGGGCATAACGTTTTACTCAGACCTCCAAATGACCTGAAACAAGTTGGAGATTCAAGCCAAGACATAGTGCTACAACTTTCATGTTTACCACTTTTCCAGATTATGAACGGAAGATACGTTTCTGAAGCAATCTTTGAGGTTGCTGTGCGCAGAGTGGCGCCCGAGCGGTAAGAAATGACCGCCCGAGCGCCACTTGTTCTGCATTTTTGTTGCGGAACAGAAAGTTCCGCGCTCGAGCGGTAATTTATGACCACCCGAGAGCCGCCTTGCATATAAGATGATAAGTTTCGACTTTCTAAGCCATTTTATCAGCTCTCCACTTCTATACCAGCAACAAACTCGAGAGAAATCTATAGAAATCTTCCTCCAAAGCTTNACCAAGGGTATTTCCTTGCCTCGTAGCAGTTTTGATTTCCTATCGAGGATTTGGACCGGTCGTTCTTCATACGAGAGATTTGATGCAAGCTCTAATGGTTCATAATGAAGAACGTGAGAAGGATTGGCCAAATACTTTCGTAGCAAGGAAACGTGAAAAACATTATGAGCGTTTGATAAGTTCGGTGGTAAAGCAACTCGGTAAGCTCTGTCTCCCATTCTTTCCAAGATTTCAAATGGACCGATATATCTTGGACTCAATTTTCTTTTCTTACCAAAACGTAAAATGCCCTTCAGTGGTGATATCTTTACAAATACATTGTCACCAACCTGAAATTCCAATCGACGGCGTCGCACATCAGCATAGCTTTTCTGTCGTCTCTGGGCAGTGTGCATTCTTTCTCTGATCTTGGTCACCAATTCGGCTGTCTGTTGTACCAATTCAGGGCCTAATAACTTTCGTTCTCCTACTTCATCCCAATGTACTGGAGATCGACATTTTCTACCATATAATGCCGTATATGGTGCCATTCCAATACTTGACTGATAGCTATTGTTATATGTAAACTCAGCCAATGGTAGTTTACTGTCCCAACTACCTGGAAAGTCAATAGTACAGGCCCTCAACATATCTTCTAAGATCTGATTCACTCGTTCTGATTGGCCATCAGTTTGAGAGTGAATTGCTGTACTGAATGCCAATCGAGTTCCCATAGCATGATGTAAACTCTTCCAAAATGCAGACGTAAATTTGGGATCTCTATCAGATACAATGGACACTGGGATGCCATGAAGCCTCACCATCTCCTTGATGTATTCTTCAGCATATTGATTCATCGTGTATGTGGTCTCCACCGGAAGAAAGTGAGCTGATTTCGTAAGTCGATCCACAATAACCCATATAGCATTGAATCCTCTTTGTGTTCTTGGCAAACCAAGGATGAAATCCATTGTAATATGCTCCCATTTCCATTCTGGAATAGGCAATGGTTTCAAGAGTCCTGCTGGTCTTTGATGTTCAGTCCTGACCTGTTGACATGTTAGACATTGTGCAACAAATTGAGCAATGTCCTTTTTCATACCCGGCCACCAAAATAATGGTTTCCAATCTTTGTATATTTTGGTGCCTCCTGGATAGATTGAGTAGGGTGTAGCATGTGCATCAATAAGAATGTCGGTCTGATTGTTCCTTGTTTCGGCACGCATAATCTATCTCGATATGTCCATATTCCTTCTCCATTCAATTCAAAGTTTGAATGTCCTTTATCTTCATCTCGCTGTCTCAATTGCTGTAATTCATTATCTGCACTTTGTTCGACCTTAATCCTATCCGCAAGTGTTGGTCGAACCATGAGGGATGATAACTGGATTGCAGTGCCCTTTGGCATAACATCAATCTTGAAGTTCTGTAAATCCCATAAAATTTGTTCTTGTACTTGCATTGTGGATATAGAACTTGATTTTTGACTTAACGCATCTGCAACAACATTGGCTTTACCTGGATGATAATTAATAACACAATCATAATCTTTCACTAATTCCAACCAACGTCGTCGTCGCATATTAAGTTCTTTTTGCGTGAATAAATATTTCAAACTCTTGTGGTCCGTGTATATTTCACACCGTTCACCATACAGAGAATGGCGCCATATTTTCAACGCAAATACCACTGCTGCGAGTTCTAAGTCATGTGTAGGATAGTTCTCTTCATATTCTTTCAATTGTCTTGAGGCATAAGCAATGACCTTCCCATGCTGCATTAAAACTGCTCCTAATCCTTGTTTCGAAGCATCACTGTATACCACAAAATTTCCTGATCCTTCTGGAATAGCAAGGACTGGTGCTGATGTCAATTTTGTCTTTAAATTTTGGAAACTACGATCACATGCTTCGTTCCATTTAAATTTCACATTCTTTCATGTTAAAGCAGTTAAAGGCAATGCTATCTTAGAAAATCCCGCTATAAACCGACGGTAATAACCAGCTAACCCAAGAAAACTACGTACCTCAGTAACAGTAGTTGGTCGTAGCCAGTTATTAACAGCTTCAATCTTGCTTGGATCCACGGATATGCCTTCTTTTGAAATGATATGACCCAAGAATGATACTTGTTCAAGCCAAAATTCGCATTTCTTCCATTTGGCATATAACTGTTTATCTTTCAAAGTTTGCAAAACTAATTGCAGATGTTCTCGATGCTCCTCTGTAGTTCGTGAGTAGACGAGAATATCATCTATAAATACAATCACGAACTTGTCTAGAAATGGCTTGAAAATTCTGTTCATTAAATCCATAAAAGCAGCTGGTGCATTCGTTAGTCCAAATGGCATTACAAGAAATTCATAATGCCCGTACCTGGTTCGGAAGGCAGTCTTTGAGATATCATCTGATTTAACTTTTAATTGATGATAGCCTGATCGTAAATCAATCTTCGAAAAGATGGCAGCTCCTTGTAATTGATCAAACAAATCATCAATTCTGGGGAGTGGATACTTATTTTTTGATTGTCACTTTGTTCAACTCCCGATAATCAATACATTGATGGAGGGTACCGTCTTTCTTCTTCACAAATAAAACAGGTGCACCCCACGGTGAAAAGCTCGGCCTAATAAACCCTTTATCAAGCAACTCCTGTAACTGTTCTTTCAATTCTTTCATTACTGTAGGAGCTAGTCGATAAGGAGCTTTTGAGATCGGATGAGTTCTTGTCACAACATCAATTACAAATTCGATCTCTCTATCTGGGGGTAAGCCTGTTACATCATCAGGAAATACCTCTGGAAACTCACAAACAACATCTGTATCTTTTAATTCACGAACAGGTGGGTCAATAGTTAACACAGATGCTAAATATCCTTGACAACCCTTCTATAGTAATTTATAAGCCTTCATACAAGAGATTATCCGAAGAGGTAAGGATATACCTGCACTTGCTACTGTGAGTGGTTCAGCTCCTATCGGCGCAAATTTGATCATCTTTATGCCACAGTCAATAGTAACTCTGTACTTTGAGAGCCAATCCATTCCCAATATCACATCAAAATCCGTCATCCTCAAAACTACCAAATCAGCATACATCTGATGGCCTTGGACATATATTGGACACCCTCTCACAATCTGATCTATCTGTAATTCTTGCCCGGAAGGTGAGGCTATGGCGAGTTGTGCCTCTGTTGTACTTGCTGTAATGCCCAGTCTCCTTACAAACGATTCCGAAATAAAGGAATGCGTGGCTCCTGAATCTAGTAAAACAATAGCAGAAATACCAAAAATCAAGAACATACCAGTGATCATCGATGTATCCGCATCCACTTCCTCTTTATTCATGGAGAAAAGGCGTCCCTGTACTTTCTCAGAACTCCCTGGACAATTCCTGGCGAGATGCCCTGGCTTTTTGCAACGATAACAAACATTGGAACCTTGCATACATTCTCCGCCATGAAGTTTGCCACATTTGAGACTAGGTGGTCTGTCCTGTTCTTTACGTGGAGGGGGACCCTTGCCACGAGGTTCCTCTGGTCTAGTACCCTTGCTATCAGTCTTTTTGCCTTGTCCCGTTCCTTGGCTCTTCTGAAAGTACTGTTGTCTTCGTTGTTGTCTGTCTCTGTCAATGTCTTGCTCATCCTGTTCTGCCATCAGTGCTCTTTCCACTATCTCCCCATAGGTAACAACTTTCGACATTCGTACATCTCGTTTAATTTCAGAGCGAAGTCCCCGCATGAATTGTTCGCCCTTAATTGTGTCATCCTGTGCAATATATGGTACATATTGGACTCCAGCCTCGAATTGTTGTATGTATTCAGTCATTTACATAGTTCCTTGCTTCAAGTTAAGGAAATCGCTGGCTTTCTTGGATCGTACATCTTTACTAAAGTATTTGTTGTAAAATACGGTTTTGAAAGTTTCCCATGTCAATGGTCCAACCGGTTATGCAACCATTGCACTCTCCCACCATATTCTTGCATGTTTTGTTAACAAAAATACGGCACAAGTTACTTTGTCAACATCTTCCATATGAAGGTAGGAGAAGATGGACTCCAATGACTTAATCCACTCTTCTGCTACTGCTGGATCGGTGCTTCCCATGAATTCGGGAGGATTCAGACGTCGGAAACGATCATACACATCAGTTTGAACAGGCCCTTGTCTGGGGATCATGGCTTGTGCATGTGCCTGCTCATGTGTAGTCCGTTGCATCTCCAGTAATTGCTGTATCTGCTCCCCATGGACTTTCGCTTGTTGTTGGAGCAGCTGAGCGAAATCATCTATAGGTCGTGGTGCACTGCCCTCACTTTCGACCGCTGGGACTTTGCCCTTAGATGACTCTCCTTCATTTACCTTACGTTTAGGTGGCATCGTCGCTTATCTTAACCTACATATAGATCACATTGACACCTAACTTAGCATAAACTATGGGATACAAAGATACTTATTTGCCGAGTTCTCCATGTGGATAAAGTGAAGTGTCTTCCCTGTCGAAGAACCGTGGGCTCTGATACCATTTAAAATGTCAAACCCTTAATCTATACTTAGCATAATTACCATAATCAAAATAAGGTTTGAATGATATAACTATAGTATGAAGCAAATCAAACAAGAGGCATCACTTTGACGGTTTATAAAAATTTTGGCATGATGTCCCTATATTTTGTTTAAACCAAAACTCAAGCTCAAGCAATACTATATATACAACAACATCAACTATATTTCATACACAACCATGCATCATATTGTTATACAAATACATATTCCCATATACATGCATACTTTGTATCATCATAAACAAAATATGGAACTTGTTTAAACCTTAACATTACACTCATTATACTACATATGCGGAAGCTATACAATAATAAGTCCCGGTTCTTGTCGAGGTGAGGCACGTCACAAGCATCCATTGGCGAACCGGCATCCTACGTCTCTTCACTACCTGATCCTGTAATACATGAGCTATGTGAGTTTATAAAACTCGATAAGTTGGCACTTGTACGTATCAATATGCGTCGAAAGAACATAAATATCAAGTCGTGACAACAATGAATCTTTAAACCATGTCATCTCATAGCATATACTCATGTTCATTTTTGTACTTGAGCCTCATTAGTTGACCTGTACTACCGTGCTTGCTTTATTATATAGCTACTACTGTGTTGGACGTCAGGGAGTAACCTTTGGCAACCCCATGCCCCATGAACTTATGTTGGCCAATAGCTTTGGTGGACTTAAAACCACCCATGATGTCAACAAGCTCTATATCATGTAAAAATCCATCCTTTTCTTTTCATGTTCATGTTCATGTTCATAACATAGCACCCATCATCAATATTCATGAGTTTCTTACATATTTAATACATAACAATGGAATATGGTGCTATATTTTCATCAATAAGATACTAACAATGTACATATAGCAATAATCAATGGGAAGTATTTGAAACCATAATATTACTCATGTATTACTTCAAGAACATGCCAACTTACAGTCCAAGCTTAGGAACACTGGTTTGAGACGATGTTTCTCGCTCCTATACTGTCAAATATATCAGTAATTCAGTCACTATTGTATATACTAGATAAAAATCATTCCTTTATTGTCCTCCACATGTACAATAACTAAAAGATAAGAAAACATACACCCTTATGAAGTTCTTGTGATGGGGAACAAAGTTCTAACTTCAAAACTTTGAAAGGAATGAAGAAGAAAGCTTTGGAGGAAGATTTCTATAGATTTCTCTCGAGTTTGTTGCTGGTATCGAAGTGAAGAGCTGATAAAATGGCTTAAAAAGTCGAAACTTATCATCTTATATGCAAGGCGGCGCTCGGGCGGTCATAAATTACCGCTCGAGCGCGGAACTTTCTGTCCGCAACAAAAATGCAGAACAAGTGGCGCTCGGGCGGTCATTTCTTGCCGCTCGGGCGCCACTCTGCGCACAGCAACCTCAAAGATTGCTTCATAAACATATCTTCCGATCATAATATGGAAAAGTGGTAAACATGAAAGTTGTAGTCCTATGTCTTGGCTTGAATCTCCAACTTGTTTCAGGTCATTTGAAGGTCTGAGTAAAACGTTATGCCCATTTTCTCAACATGTGTCAGTGCAGGAACGACGATACACACGACACACTTCGGGCCACTTTTGGCTCATCTTCCCTAATGATTTGAACAAACCTCAAAATATGAAAGTTGTTGCATTATATCTTAGCTTTCTAATGGTTATAGCCTCACTCAATTTGGATCTATATTCAAATCATTATGCTAAAACTCGTAAAAACTACCCCAATTTCATCCCATTTCCTATCAACTTCATAACACTACTTCTACCTACACATCTTACTATAACTATTTAGACATATTTTCATTCTCAATACACCATGAACAATATAAAAGTCATGTTCAATCTCAATATTGATACCTCAATCAATATGTAAAACATAATGAGCTAAATAACTATCTATAATAACATAAACGTATTACTAATCATTTGTACGAGTAACCGGGCATTACAGTTAGGCACTTGGTTGAATTAGAAGTTGTATGAATCGATTCGATGTCAAATTTTGTGTTCATGAATTATGTTACGTGGTAGGTTGAGCTTTGTTGTTTTGGGACATTGTATGAGTTTAGTCAATGCCATATCGCCTTAGGATGTGTTTCGAGGTGTCGATTCTTTGTCCATTTGGTCTAGTTGGGAGAAATAATCACCATGTAAAGTTTTCCTGCAGGTTTGATCTTTTGTGGCTAGACGGACCCCTACACGGACCCTTACACGGGGTCCGTGTCCTTATTTCTTTTCGGGTATACTTTTACAGAACCTACACGGACCCGTAGCCGGACCTGGGCACGGGGTCCGTGTACTCCAATTTTGGGTAAAATCTTATTGATTGCTTTGGGGTTTTATGTCATGGTTTAGTATGATGGTTAAACGAGGTCAAGTCCCGAATGATCTAGAATGTCATATGCTTTTTATTTACTTCGGTGGTGAGCACGAATACCTACGTCTAATTTATGCAAGTTAAGTGTTTGAATTTATGTTAGTATGTGCAGCAGTGACCCCAAACGAGATCCAACGAATCTCTTAACTCCAAGTAAGTATGTCCGACGTGCAAAAGAAAGTACTTTTAAGTTTTTGAGGTATGCTATATGTCTTGTGACCAAATTATGTACGGGATTGAAAAGCGGTAAAGCATGACCAGGGACCAATCCACCCCGTTAAAGCATGAACAAGTTTAGATCAGGATTGGAAAGCGGTAAATCATGACCAGGGACCAATCCACCCGTTAAATCATGAACGGGGATCTCATGTATGTGGCAGTGGATTTTCCTTGTCAGCCCAGTACTGTGGTTTAGTCTGATAAGGCGTATTTATGTATCGGTCACTTGCTTTGAAGCATGCCTCTACGCAAAAATGATGTTATGTGTGCTCAAGTTTGTATGTAGCAAGCATGTTTATGAAAAGTTTTATGTTGATGGCACGTCTATGTATATATGTACGTATGTTCAATCTTATGTATTCATGTCGTAGTTCAATTATGTACGCTCTATTTTAAAGTGTCATGCGATTTTATTATGTAGTACTCGTTACTTCCAGTTTATACGTGTTGAGTCTTTAGACCCACTAGACTTAATCGATACAGGTGAGGAGAATGTTGAGGAGACTAGGGGTGGGGACCAAGGAGCTGGCTTGGACTGAGCAGGAGGCTAAACCCGAGGACCGCCCAAGTCTTTTTAAGAACTTATGAAAAGTTTCAAATACTCTGATTTCACGCTTTTGTTACGTAGTTTAAACAAGTATTTTTAGCAAACTTTATTCGCGATCGTTTTATTTCAATTATCTTTGGAGGAACAGTTTATTTTAAATCGAAGTTTGAGAGTTTGTCTCTTATTGAAGAAAATTTTTATTTTTCCGCAAAATTTTAAGTAGTTCAAAGTACGGTACGTTACAGTTGGTATCAGATGGTGTTCTTGTAAAGGGTTATTCCTACTGCCAGTTGCGAGAAGCTCGCGAAACCACACCTCAAGTCTGTAAGTTTTAAGGTTTTAAATTATTTCATGTAATAAGCATCAAGTCATGATTTCAGCATGTGCATATTTAAATTCAAATTACGTGCATCTTATGTTATGATATTATGTTCATGCATGTGGGGTTTACGTGTTGGGTAAATCTTGGAACAGTATACCTCCTAGACGTATGGTTAACCATGTAGCAAGGGATGAGGACAGCAAGGCTCGGAATGAGGAGAGGGTCACTTCTCCTCGTCCATGCCCAGATTTGCAGGCTTAGATGCTTGCACTGATGACGCAGTTATTCGCGTATTTTGCGGGGAACCAGCCTACAGTGGATATAGGGGCGAGGCCCAGACCGGAGGCAGTTTACGATGGATCCCAAAGAGTTTTTGGGGACTACTGACCCGATGGTAGCTGAAGGATGGATTAAGTCCATCGAAGTAATCTTTGTGTTTATGGAGCTGCAGGATGCAGACAAAATTAGATGTGCCACCTTCTTCTTAACTGGAGACGCCAGGCTTTGGTTGGAAAGTACGTCAGTATCAGTTAACCTGCATACTTTGATTTGGAACGGTTTTGAAGAAGTGTTATGCTCCAAGTACTTCACTGAAGAAGTACGATCAAGGTTGACCAGGGAGTTCATAGCGCTAAGGCAGGGAGACAGCAGTGTAGCAGAGTTTGTAAGAAAGTTTGAGTGGGGGTGTTACTTTGTACCCCTGATAGCGAATGATGCCCGGGAAAAGCTGATGCATTTCATGGATGGATTGCGGCCGATATTACGCAGTTATGTCCGAGTTGTTGGTCCTACTACTTACGCAGTTGCCGTGTCTAGAGCTTTGGCGGTAGAACAGGATCAGAGGGACATCGAGAACGATAGACAGGGAAAGAGGTCCTATCAGACACTGCAACAGCAACAACAGCGACCCCAGTTTAAGAGGCCCTTCCAAGGTCACCAGGGGAAGGGGCCAATTCAAGGACCGCCGAAAGTAAAGGGTCCTGCTCCACAGCAGAAGGCTCTTCAGAGGCCGGGTACGTACCCGGTGTGCCCGAAGTGCCATCGCCAACATCCGGGGCAGTGCTTATATGGGTCAGGCAAATGTTTCAAATGTGGAGCTAGTGACCACATGTTAAAGGAGTGCCCACAGTGGAGGCAACCGACCCAGGGAAGAGTGTTCGTCATGCATGCTCAAGAGGCGAACCCAGACACAACATTACTGACCGGTAATCCTATTTAATTAAGCATCGTATTGTTTGTCATGCATGTGTTGGAATTTATTTGCGTTTATTAGTTTTCTAGTTATTACTTTGGTGACTTGGAATATAAATTGTTTACTATGTTTTAGTTTAAGGTTTGAGTTTTGGGATATAAGTTTTGTGTTGGGCTGACGTCTCTCCGGAAATATTTTCATAAAAAGAGTCGCCACGAAGGCCTTGATAGATTCAGGGGCCACCCACTCTTTTATTTTGGAGACATTCGCTAATCATCTGGACGTCCAGTCTATTGGACTCGACGTGAGCTATTCAGTGACAGTCCCATCAGGGAAGAGTTATTAGCTAGTAGCGTGGTCAGAGACATCGATCATGAACTGCAGGGCCACCTAGTATATGCCGATCTGATCGTGTTGCCAATGCCAAAATTTGATATTATTTTGGGAATGGACTGGCTGACGAAGAACAGAGTTCTCATCGATTTCCAGAAAAGGTTAGTGTTGGTAAGACCTTTGGGCATGGAGCAGTTTCTCTTTGAGCCAGAGAGATGGAGAAGTTTCCCTCGCATGATCTCTTGCATGCAGGCGCGAGACTTATTCGTAAAGGTTGTCAGGCTTTCTTGGCCACCATTATGTCGGCACCTGACGTACCCGAGGTACCTGTAGTCAGAGATTACCCGAGGTACCAGTAGTCAGAAATTTTCGTGATGTCTTTCCAGATGACATCATAGGCCTTCCTCCGGAGAGAGAAGTGGAGTTCGCCATTGATTTTATGCCAAGCACCGTGCCAATCTCTGAGGCACCGTACCGGTTGGCTCCAGCTGAGATGTTAGAACTCAAACAACAGATTCAGGAGCTTCTAGACAAAGAATTCATCCACCCAAGTTTCTCACCATGGGGCGCACCAGTACTCTTCGTAAAGAAGAAAGATGGGAGCATTAAGCTGTGTATCAAATACCAAAAACTGAACAAGGTAACGATGAAGAATAAATACCCACTTCCAAGGATCGAGGACTTGTTTGATCAGTTTCAGGGAGCTACAATGTTCTCTAAGATAGATCTTCGATCAGGGTATCATCAGCTGAAGGTAAAAGATGCAGATGTTCATAAGGCAGCCTTCAGGACCAGATATGGGCATTACGAATGCTGCAGCAATTTTTATGGACTTGATGAACCGAGTATTCCAGCCCTACCTAGATCAGTTCGTCATAGTGTTCATGGACGACATTCTCATTTACTCGAAGAACCATGAGGAGCACCGTCAGCATTTGGGTACAGTTTTGCAGGTCTTGCAGAGTCGCAAGTTGTTTGCAAAATTTAGTAAGAGTGAATTCTGGTTGGAGAAGGTTGCGATTTTGGGTCATGTAATTTCTAGCAGTTGCATTGAGGTAGATCTAGGTAAGGTAGCAGCGGTTATGGAATGGGTTGAGCCGAAAAATGCGTCAGAGATCCGTAGTTTCGTAGGCCTAGCAGGCTACTACAGGAAATTTATTCAGCGATTTTCTTCGATTGCAGTGCCACTCACTTCATTGACTAAGAAGAATGCCAAATTTATATGGAGTGATGAATGTCAGAAGAGCTTTGATACTTTGAAGTAAGCTCTTATTTCAGCGCCAGTGTTAGCCATGCCATCAGGGCAAGGAAATTTTGTGTTAAACACCGATGCATCTAAGCTCGGGTTAGGCGCATTTTTGATGCAGCATGGTCTGGTTATAGCTTATGATTCCAGGCAGTTGAATGTGCATGAGAAGAACTACCTGACTCATGATCTTGAGTTAGCCGCCGTGGTCTTTGCTTTGAAGATTTGGAGACACTACTTGTACGGCGAGAAATGTAAGATATTCACTGATCACAAGAGTCTCAAGTATTTTTTCACGGAGAAAAAATTAAATATGAGACAGAGACGGTGGTTAAAACTGGTGAAAGAATACGATTGCAAAATTAGCTACCATTCGGGGAAAGCTAATGTTGTGGCAGACGACTTGAGCAGAAAAATTGCAATCGTAGCATAGATGTCAGTTCAGAGACCTCTTCAATCAGAGATTCAGAGATTTGGGTTAGAGGTTCATTCTAAGGGCAGAGCTCCTAAGCTGTATAATTTGACAGTCCAGTCTTCTATGCTAGAACGAATCCGTAGAGGTCAGCCTTCAGATGAGCAGTTGCAGAAATGGAGACTGAAGGATGAAGCCAAGTACAGTGTACTCTACCCAGTGTCTGCTGGTATTGTGAGATACAGAGGAAGGATGTGGGTGCTTAGTGTTGATTCGATCAGAGAGTATATTTTGACAGAGGCACATGCATCTCCGTATTCCATCCACCCAGGAGGTACTAAGATGTACAAAGATTTGCTGATTCTGTATTGGTGACCGGGTATGAAGAGAGACATCCGTCGATTTGTGTCTGAATGCCTCACTTGTCAGCAGGTGAAGGCAGAGTATCAGAGGCCAGCAAGAATGCTTAAGCCGCTCCCTATTCCCGAGTGGAAATGGGAGAATATCACCATAGATTTCGTTGTTGGTTTGCCGAGATCAGTCAGAGGATCCAATGCTATTTGGTTATAGTGGATCGAATTATGAAGTCGGCACACTTCTTGCCAGTGAAGACGACTTTCTCCATGACGCAGTATGCAGAGCTCTATATCAGGGAGATCGTTCGATTGAACGAAATCCTAGTTACTATCGTGTCCGACAGGGACTCGAGATTTACATCGTCCTTTTGGAAGAGTTTACATACAGCCATGGGGACGAAGTTGCTATTCAGTACAGCTTGTCACCCGCAGACAGATGGCCAGTCTGAACGAGTGATTCAAGTTTCGGAGGATTTATTGCGAGCCTGTATGATCGATTTCCATGGGGCTTCGGAATCGTAGCTACCTCTAGTGGAGTTTACATACAACAACAGCTTCCAATTATCTATTGGTATGGCTCCATACAAGGCGTTGTATGGAAGGAAGTGTAGATCGCCGATTCATTGGGAAGAAGTTGGTGAAAGAGCAGAACTTGGTCCAGCAATAGTTCAGCAGACTCGAGATGTGCTGGTCAAGATCCGATTTAGAATGAAAACCGCCAGAGTCGTCAGAAGAGATATGGTGACAAGAGGAGAAGAGATCTCGATTTTGCCGTAGGTGATCACATTTTCGTGAAGATAGGACCCATGAAGGGTGTTATGAGATTCGGGAAGAGAGGCAAGCTGAGTCCGAGATTTATTGGTCCGTTTTAAATTTTTGACACAGTTGGGACACTAGCCTATCGTGTTGCCTTACCGCCAAATCTGGCCGGGGTACACAATGTGTTCCATGTCTCAATGCTGAGAAAGTACCTAGCCAATCCTTCGCACGTGTTGAACTATGAACCGTTACAGTTGGCTCCAGACCTGTCTTACGAGGAAAGACATGTCCAAATCCTAGACAGACAGGAGCGTAGACTTCGGAACAAAGTAACCAAACTCGTCAAAGTCCTGTGGCTAAATCAATCAGTGGAGGAGGCAACTTGGGAGACCGAAGCGGATATGAGGAAACGCTATCCAGAATTGTTTGGTAAGATTTAATTTCGAGGACGAAATTTTTATAAGTGGGGGAGGAACTGTAGAGCGCAAAATCAGTACACGTAAAACTCATGCATTTATTTAATTGTTAAATCGTTTATTTAAATTTAAAATGATTTTTGAGATGCATAATTTATGAAATTGCATTATTTTAAAATTATTTATGTTATGTGATGCACGTTAAAATGTTTCTCGAGTTTCATGTTTCAGGCGATTATTCGATACGGGATCGAGGAAAAGAGACCGGCGACGATTTTGGAGATTTTTTTTTATGTTGTATTTTATTTTAAATGAGAATTGGGGCATTTTAATTAATTTATTTAAATTTTTATCTTTTTTTTAAAAGCCTAAAATAGTCATTTGGTAATTTTAAGATCTTTCAAAACATTTAAAGTTTATCAAGTTTATAAATTGTGCGTTTTATTTTAATTAATGATTTTTCTGGTAAATGTTAGTATTTTATTTAGCTAATAATTATTGGTTAATCATAAAAACACAATAATACACACACACTTTTACATGACTCACACACCCACACAATTGCATCTCACTTTCATATTTTTGAGAGGAGAAAACTAGGGTTCTTGATCTAGAGAGCAACCCGCCCCCTTCCTCTGAATTTCCAACAAGGTTTTGTTGAGTTTTCTTCAAAGAAAATCGTTCCACGATTGTCTCGGATCAACCTCACACTCGTTCCGCTTCGATATCGCCGGTTCGGTAAAATTGTCATATCAAAGGCATGTATATTCTATTTTTTTCCTGTGTAGATCATGTCATAGTATGTGTTGAGATGTTTTTCTGCGTAAAAATCCATGTGTGTTGTGTAAAGTTTGGGCAGAAACTTGTTGGATCGATTTTTGAAACGATTATATGATCTAAAACTCAAAATTTACGGTTCTTTTAAATACTGCAATTTTTCAGTTGTTTTTTTAAGAAAACTTTCAACATAAAAATCGTAGAATTTTTTGATACCTTCGATTTGATATAAAATTAGAAATATTTGGATAAGAAAAGAGTGAGTTATGATCGTTTTTTGGGACTCCTCAAACTGTGTTTTTCTGAAAATATGTTATTGATGTATTTTGAAGTTTTATTGTTGCAGGCTTCGTTCGGGATCGACGGGTGATCGCTGCTGCATTTAGGTAAGTTGATGATGTGGTTAGGATGATTGTTAGTGATTTGTTTGTCGTTAGGCACTTGGTTGAATTAGAAGTCGTAGGAATCGATTCAATGTCAAATTTCGTGTTCATGAATTATGTTGCGTGGTAGGTTGAGCGTTGTTGTTTAGGGACATTGTATGAGTTTAGTCAATGCCATATCACCTTAAGATGTGTCTCGAGGTGTCGATTCTTTGTCCATTTGGCCTAGTTGGGAGAAATAAGCACCATGTAAAGTTTTCCTGCCGGTTTGATCTTTCATGGCTAGACGGACCCCTACTCGGACCCTTACACGGGGTCCGTGCCTTTGTTTATCCCAAGTGTTATTTTCCAGAGCCTACATGGACCCTTAGAAGGACCTAGACACAGAGTCTGTGTCCTTATTTCTTTTCGGGTATACTTTTATAGAACCTACACGGACCCGTAGCCGGACCTGGGCACGGGGTCCGTGTACTCCAGTTTTTGGTAAAATCTTATTGATTGCTTTGGGGTTTTATGTCATGATTTAGTATGATGGTTAAACGAGGTCAAGTCCCAAATGATCTGGAATGTTTTAAGCTATTTATTTACTTCGGTGGTGAGCACGAATACCTACGTCTAAGTTATGCAAGTTAAGTGTTTGAATACATGTTAGTATGTTCAGCAGTGGCCCCAAGCGAGATCTAACGAATCCCTCAACGCTAAGTAAGTATGTCCGACGTGCAAAAGAAAGAACTTTTAAGTTTTTGAGGTATGCCAAATGTCTTGTGACCAAATTATGTATGGGATTGGAAAGTGGTAAAGCATGACCAGGGACCAATCCACCCTGTTAGAGCATTAACGGGTTTAGATCAGGATTGGAAAGCGGTAAATCATGACCAGGGACCAATCCACTCGTTAAATCCTGAACGGAGATCTCATGTATGTGGCAGTGGATTTTCCCTGTCAGCCCAGTGCTGTGGTTTAGTCTGATCAGGTGTATCTTTGTATGGGTCACTTGCTTTGAAACACGCATCTACGCAAAAATGATGTTATATAAGCTCAAGTATGTATGAAGCAAGCATGTTTACGAAAATTTTTATGTTGATGTCACGTCTATGTATGTATGTACGTATGTTCAATCTTATGTATGCATGTCCTAGTTCAAGTATGTACGCTCTATTTTAAAGTTGCATGCGATTTTGTTATGTAGTACTCGTTATTTCCAGTTTATACGTGTTGAGTCTTTAGACTCTCTAGACTTGATCGATGCAGGTGAGGAGGATGTTGAGGAGACTAGGGGTGGGGACCAAGGAGCTGGCTTGGACTGAGCAGGAGGCTAAACCCGAGGACCTCCCAAGTCTTTTTAAGAATTTATGAAAAGTTGCAAATAATTTGATTTCACGCTTTTGTTACGTTGTTTAAAAAAGTATTTTTAGCAAACTTTATTCGCGATCTTTTTATTTCAATTATCTTTGGAGGAACAATTTATTTTAAATCGAAGTTTGAGGGTTTGTCTCTTATTGAAGAAAATTTTTATTTTTCCGCAAAATTTCAAGTAGTTCAAAGTACGCGACGTTACACCAGGTTAAGAGGCCTCTCCAGGGACAGCAGTGGAAGAGGCCATTTCAGGGACCGTCGAAAGACAAGGGTCTTATTCCTCAACAGAAGGCTACTCAGAGACCCGGTGAGTCCCTAGTGTGCCCGAAGTGCAACCACCAGCATCCGGGAGAGTGTTTAATGGGATCAGGCAAATGATATAAATGCGGAGCCAGCGATCATATGCTGAAGGACTGTACACAGTGGAGGCAGAAGACCAGGGTAGAGTGTTCGCCATGCAGGTAGAGGAAGCGAACCCAGACACGAACCTGTTGACTGGTAACTTATTTAATTCAACAGCGCATTATTTTTGCTATTCATGTTTCAAATCTTTGTTTTGGGATTATTAGTGTGCTAGTTAGTATTTTTGGTAACTGTATAGAAATTTTCTACTATGCTTGAGGTTAAGATTTGAATTTTTGGAATATAAGTTTTGTGTGTTGTGCCAACGTCTCTCAGGAAATATTTTCATAAAGAGAATAGCTACGAAGGCCCTGATAGATTCAGGGGCCACACACTCTTTTATTTCGGAGACGTTCGCTAGTCATTTAGACATCAACTCCATCGGGCTCGACGTGAGTTATTCAATGACAGTCCCATCAGGAGAAGAATTATCAGCTACTAGCGTGGTCAGAGACATCGATCTAGAGCTACAGGACCACCTAGTGTATGCCGACTTGATTGTGTTAATGATGCCAGAATTCGATATTATTTTAGGAATGGACTGGCTGACGAAGAACATAGTCCTTATTGATTTTCAGAAAAGGTCAGTGTTGGTAAGATCTATGGGCATGGAGCAGTTTCTCTTTGAGCCAGATATATGGAGAAGTTTCCCTCGCATGATCTCTTGCATGCAGGCACGAAGACTTATTCACAAGGGTTGTCAGGCTTTCTTGGCCCGCATTGTTTCAGCTCCTGACGCACCCACTCCATCGATATCTGATGTACCAGTAGTCAGAGATTTTCCTGACGTCTTTCCGGATGACGTTACATGCCTTCCACCAGAGAGAGAGGTGGAGTTTTCCATTGACCTTGTGCCAGACACTGTATCAATCTCTAAGGCACTGTAATGTTTAGCTCCAACTGAGATGTTAGAGCTCAAGCAGCAGATTTAGGAGCTACTAGATAAAGAGTTCATTCACCCTAGTTTCTCACCATGGGCGCACCAGTACTCTTCGTAAAGAAGAAAGATGGGAGCATGAGGCTGTGTATCGATTACCGAGAACTAAACAAGGTAACGATCAGGAATAAATACCCACTTCCAAATATCGATGACTTGTTTGATCAGTTGCAGGGAGCTACAGTGTTCTCTAAGATAGATCTTCGATCATGGTATAATCAACTGAAGGTAAAAGATGCAGATGTGCATAAGACAGTCTTCAGAACTAGGTATGGGCACTACGAATTCTTAGTAATGCTGTTTGGTCTGACGAATGTTCTATTGATTTTGATGGACTTCATGAAGCGAGTATTTCAGCCCTACCTAGAGCAGTTCGTCATAGTGTTCATTGACGACATTCTCATCTACTCGAAGAGCCATGAGGAGCAAATGAAGCATTTGGGTACAGTTTTGCAAGTCTTGCAGAGTCGCAAGTTGTTTGCAAAATTCAGTAAGTGTGAATTCTGTTTGGAGAAGGTAACATTTTTGGGTCATATAATATCTAGCAGTAGTATTGAGGTGGATTCAGCTAAGGTAGCAGCAGTTAAGGAATGTGTCAAACCGAAGAATGCTTTAGAGATCTGCAGTTTCCTAGGCCTAGCAGGCTACTACAGAAAATTTATTCAGGGATTTTCTTCGATAGAAGTGCCACTCACTTCATTGACCAAGAAGAATGCTAAATTCATTTGAAGTGATGAGTGCCAGAATAGCTTTGATACTTTGTAGCAAGCTCTTATTTCAGCGCCAGTTTTAGCCATGACAGCAGGACAAGGATATTTTGTGCTATGCACCGATGCTTTTTGTTAGAGTAGGTGCCCGTTGAGCCAAGTGTTGGCCGAGTGTTCACAATGAAACTCTATGTATAAGCAATCTTTATTTTAATAATATTTGAAATTATTATTTTGGCAATCTTTATCTGTATACCCATGCTAGTTGCATAGATAAAGCCCTTGAATATAGAAATAGTAGAAAGAATATGAGATGCTCATATGATGAGTATCATGAAACTCATATTTGAAATACTGTATATTCTAAACAGTTCCTAGTCGATTCAGCCGCCGCTAAGAAGGATATAAGCCGCTCGAGTTTGAGACTAGTATCTGCGATGTGAGTACCATGTTTCATTGGTAGGGGAAATTGTGATGTCCGAGCATGCAGATAGNAATTGTAGCCGAGGATTTACCGCTCACCTTCGGGTATGGATATCCTATGTGTATGTATTTTGAAATCTCTGATCAGAGTATGGTGGTAATTATGAAAGGGGTTTCATAGATTACACCATCCATGCAACTACGACATGACACATAGTATCGATTCATTGACAAATCTCGATATACCAATGGTTGTCGAATCGGTCGCGATATATGAGATGAAGGGACCGTACTGTACGCTAACCATAATAGAATGGTTCTTGCAGGCACTATCATTTGATACCTAGGGAATCATGTAAGCGATACTGCTAGGCGTTTAATATGATTTGTTGGGTACTATCAGACTTGAGTTCTGATGTTCTTGTTAGCACGCAGTTGATAAGTAAGAATGGAGCAATTGGGGTATGCTCAAATAAGGACATGTTTAGTCCGAATCGCATGGAGATGTGAACCCACGGCTAGTTGTATCAATGAACCATTGAGGGCCACACAAGTACTAGCTTTCTAGATCTCGTTGAGAAGTAAAATAGTTCAATGTGTTGAACGGCTTATAAATGAGTTTATAAGCGTAAGGAAAAATAGAAGTATGACTTCTATGAGAGAAATGTAACTTTTAATTTTTGGAAGTGTTCCTAAATTAAAAGTTGGTCAAATAAATAATGTATTTGAAAATTGTGATTTGCTTAAACATTATTATGGACTAAATTAAATTAATTCAATTGTTGAATTAATTAAACACTAGTGGGCCTAGTAGAGTCCAAATAATTAAGATAATTCAAGTGTTGAATTAATTAAATATTATTGGGTCTTGTAGAGCTCAATAGAAAATAATTATTAAACTAGTGGGCTTGATTAAATCAAGTGAAGTTTAAATAGTATCAAATGTGTTTGAGATATTTAAAATAAAAGTCCATGGGCTTTGTAAATGTTACATGCCCAAATAATATAATATGCATGGGGAGGTGAAGAGTTAGGAGACAACCTTTTTCAAGTAACAAGGCATGTGTCTCTCATGCTCACTTTAACTTTTTCAAGGACCAAGAAAAGTCATCCTCCACTTTACTCCTTGCATGAGATGGCCGAAATTTTTGAATGTCATTCTCCAACTCTTTCTCTCAATTTTCTTCTTCAATAGTTGAGGAAAGAAATCACTTCTCCTTGAAAAATCTTCTTCTTTTTCTAGTGCAAAATAAGAAGGGTTCTAGCTAGTTGGTGGTGGGCCTAATTTTGAAGGAAAGAAGGAAGCTTGTAGATTGTCTACCTTCAAGAGCTAAGTTGTTTACAACTTAGTTGGAGCCAAACATCAATCTCAAGAGATGGATAGGTATATTTTTCTTAACACCCTATGTATGACATTTTGTTGTTTTTGTATTTGCTACACATAATAGTTGAGGTGTTCGAATTTTCTTCTTGAAAATAAAATTTTAAACTTCCGTTGCGCACTTGAACACCGTAACCGATCCCTTTCAAGTGGTATCAGAGCAAGGGATACTATTTTGTGTAGCTTATACATGATATTATATTGAGGTAGATTTCTAACCGCATGAGATAATTTGTTGCAACGAATTCAAGGCCGGATTGGGGACGACTTTGGGCAGCAAGTTGCTGCCCATTTCGGGCAGCTTGGGCTGCCCGAGGGGCTGCCCAAAACGGGCAGCAAGAGGGGCTGCCCGAACTGCCCTTTGAATTTAATAAAAAAAATTTTTTTTTTTTGGTAAGTTGGCCGGAATCCAGCGACGGAGCTCCGGCGATGGCAATGACGACTAGGGTTTTCAAAAGGTGTTTTGAAATATCAAAGTGTCATGGGCCTTGAGTTGTTGGGCCATTGGAGGGCTAACATATTTGTGAAATTTAAATGGGCCAAAATTTTTTTGGTGAAAAATGATTTTTTGGGCCCTTAAGTTTAAATTTACAAAAGTTGCAAATATTTTCTCATGAAATAAATAATTAAAGTTTGACTTTAATTATTTATAGTAAATTGTGATTTACAAGAAATTCGCTTATTAATAAATTAATTTGAAAGTAGACAAAGGAGTTTGTATACTTTGTTAATTTAGTTTATAATCGTGGCGGTTAGTGATTGGATCAAGATATATAATATTGGATCAATTAATTATTGTGATAATTAATTGATGGTGTATGATATGTGATATTATGCATGAAGGTTGATCAAAAGCCCAAGCCCAATTTGCTAGGTGTATGCTAGGATATTTTGTGTTGAATGATTGTAATAATTATCAATTTATAAAGTGGGCTTGGTTTATGGCCAGTTCCCACCCCATGAAATGTATCCCTATTTGCCATGGATATTTATTTGTAAATAATAGTATAGTGGAAGATCAAGATTGGAAGATGGTGGCCATGATGATTATGAAGATCGAAGACATGTAAATATTGGAAGCTAATGTAATAGTTGCATTTGCATCCCATGCATTTCCCTAGGATTGGACCTAGGCCCGTGTTTAGCTCACACGGGCCATTAGTGTTGGGGCGATTGATCATCCTTGTTTTGTTTACTGTTTATAATATATGCATGATATGTTATAAATAATGAGTATGTGCGTTATTATTATGATAATAACAAAGTTGCATGAATCCGGCAAACATACGATCAAACATGGCGAGCTTTTAAATAAAATTAATGATGAGACCTTTCAAAATTAAAAACCCTCATTTTGAATAAGATTCAAAATTAATATCAAGCCCGAAAAGGGGAATTATAAATTTGTTTATAATTTCCATGTCTTCCATCGACAATGGGTGCATGATGAACGCTACCCGTGCTCGGGGCTCGGCTCATATTATTGGGGGGGCCTTGGGTGCCGGAAAGCTGTGACATCCATTGACATGGTGATGTGAACTACGTGGAACTCCCATGATTTCGGCTCATATTATTGAGGGAACTCATGGCGACCGTCCATTAAGGTTCAACATCGATGGGTAAGGCTTGACACGTAAAGATGAACGACGTCATATTATTGGGTCCTAATCAAACGTGAGACAAAAGTTTACGTAGAGGGTTGCATGGAGATGCAATTGGAAACTACCTTTTAGGAATTGTGATTGGCTGATATTATTCGGGATCATAATTCGCTAATTGGACCTTGCGTACCTACTGAGGAAAGGAGTTTCCCGTTTTCACTAGAGGGTAGTGAAAGATGTCAAAACAGTGGGAGCGAAAATTTATAAAGTAAAAGTCCATACTTTATATCTTACCAAATATTTTAAAATAGTCATCAACATTTATCTGTTCTTACTTTTCAGTACAATTTGACAATGTCTTCGATTCGCAATCTGCTATCTGCAATACTCTACAAAAACATATTAACTGGACCTAATTACCTCACTTGGCTAAGAAACCAGACAATCGTCTTGAATTCGGAAAGGATAGCATATACACTTACTGAGTCGCCCCCTGTTGAGGCTCCGACTAGCTGCACTCCTGAGGAATTGCAGACTTACAAGGAATGGTGTGACCATGACTTGAAAGCCAAGTGTTATATGCAGGCTTCTATGAATGATGAGCTGCAGAGGCGTTTTGAGGATGCAAAGAGTGCTGCTGACATTCATTTGCATCTCAAGGAGCTCTTTGGAGAGCAAACACGTCCTCTTAGGCATGCGACCGTCATGGAGCTGATCACTTTACGCATGCGAGATGGGGCCTTGGTCCATGAGCATGGCCTAAAGGTGATTGGGCTCGTGGACAAGCTCGTTGGCATGGATTTGATGTTGCCTTTGGAGTTGACCACTGACGTGTTACTCTTGTCACTGCCTAGCTCGTTTGATCCTTTTGTGGTGAATTTCAATATGAACAAGATGGAGCCGACCCTTGAGGAGTTGGTGAACATGCTTGTGACCTTTGAATCCACCATCAAGAAAGAGAAGCCGGTTCTTTATGTGGGTTCTTCATCTGGTACGAAGATTGATCCACATGGGAAGGGAAAGAAGCGTTCTTTCCAACGTCCCAAGAAGAACGTGCCCTTGATGAGGCAATCTCCGAATCCCGTTGTGGCAGCCACACCAGTTAAGGCTGACAAGACTGCTGATGAATGTCATCACTGCAAGAAGCCTGGACATTGGAGGCGTAACTGCTGGGAATATCTTGCCCAGAAGGGTTCTGGAAATGGTATGTTCTTTATCGAAGTAAACATTTCAATTAACTCTACTTCTTGGGTATTAGATACCGGCTGTGGCTCACATCTCTGTAATGAGTTGCAGGTGATGGGAAGAAGTAGGAGGCTCAAGGAAGGTGAGACCTTCTTGAGAATGGGCAATGGAGCAAGAGTTGCTGCCAAGACCTTAAGAGATGTTTACTTATTGTTGAACAATGATTTTAAGTTATTTTTAAGAGATGTTTTGTTTGTACCTGATTTGGTAAGAAAACATTGTTTCCATTTCTATGTTGATAAAGATGGATATTCTTGTTTATTTGGCAAAGGTGTTTGCAATATTTACAAGAATGAATGTTTGATTGGTACTGGTGAACTTGAAGACGATCTCTATAACTTAAAATTGAAAGATATTCCACTAAATGTCCATTTAAAGGCAGACACCATATGAGATATGGATGGGTAAGTCTCCCAAATATTCTTGTCTTAGAATATGGGGGCCCTGCTTATGTGAAGCAGGTAGTGGGAGATAAAATTGGATTGTTGATCCATTTTATGTAACTTTGTGGGATATCCAAGGAATTAAGTTGGATATTGTTTCTATCATCCCCAAGAAACAAAGGTGTTTGTTTCTAGGAATGCAACCTTTTTGGAAAAGGAATTTCTATTGGATAGAAAAGGGGAGATGATAGAACTCGAAGAGGTTCGAGAGACACCCACAATTGTAGAACCCACACCCGAAGAGCCAAGAGAGGAGATACAAGCTCCTAGAAGATCCGAGAGAGTCTCGAGACCACCTATGAGGTATGGTCTGCTTCTTGAAGAGGGCCATGATGAGCCTATCCATGGATGTGATCCAAAGACCTTCAAGGAAGCGTTATCTGATGCCGATTCATCCAAGTGGCTTGAAGCAATGGAATCTGAGATGAATTCCATGCATTCGAACCAAGTGTGGAATCTCGTGGATCCACCTGAGGAAATTGTTCCCATAGGGTGTAAATGGATTTACAAGAGGAAACTTGGGGCAGATGGGTAGGTATTGACCTTCAAGGCGCGATTGGTGGCAAAAAGATATACTCAAAGACAAGGAGTTGACTTTGAGGAAACCTTTTCTCCAGTTGCAATATTCAAGTCCATAAGGATATTTCTAGCCATAGCTGCATGGTATGACTATAAGATATGGCAGATGGATGTCAAGACAGCCTTTCTTAATGGGGATATTAAGGAAGAGATTTACATGTCTCAATCTGAAGGGTTTACATCTATCGGAAGTGAGCATATGATATGCAAACTTCAGAGATCAATTTATGGTCTAAAGCAGGCATCTAGGAGTTGGAACCTCAGATTCGATAGTACAATCAAAGAGTTTGGCTTTACAAAGAATCCTGAGGAACCCTGTGTATATAAGAAGGTCAGTGGGAGTGCTGTGACATTCCTGGTGCTTTATGTTGATGACATTCTACTCATTGGGAATGGTGTAGGAATGTTGCAATCAACTAAATTATGGTTAGCAAGTAAGTTCTCGATGCAGGACTTGGGTGAAGCATCTTTTGTATTGGGAATACAGATCTATAGAGATAGATCAAAAAGATTGCTTGGTCTCACCCAGTCCACATACATTGATATCATCGTGAAGCAGTTCTCGATGGATGAGTCCAAGAGAGGACATCTACCAATGTGTCATGGCGTGTCCCTATCCAAGTTTATGTCTCCCAAGACTGATGCAGAGATAGCGGCGATGACAAGCATTACTTATGCATCTGCGATTGGTAGCATCATGTATGGGATGATATCTACACGTCCTGACGTGGCTTTCGCACTAAGTGTAGTGAGTAGATATCAATCGAACCCTGGTCTTCCACATTGGAAAGCTGTGAAAGACATCCTCAAGTATTTGAGAAGGACCAATAAGTTGTTCTTGGTCTATGGGGGTGGAGAACTGAAATTGGAAGACTATACCGACTCTAGCTTCCAAAGCGATATCGATGACTCCAAGTCAACCTCTGGGTTTGTATTCATGCTCAATGGTGCTGCTTTCTTTTGGAAGAGTTCCAAGCAAGACAATATTGCGGATTCCAGCACAGAGGCCGAATACATTGCTGCATCAGATGCAGCAAAAGAGGCTGTTTGGATAAGGAATTTCGTCCAAGAGTTGAGCGTCATTCCTAATGGAGTTGCTTCTGTCCCGGTGTTTTGTGACAGCATGAGAGCTGTAGCTGGAGCTAAGGTCTCATCAGAAGTCCAAACATGTAT
Source organism: Primulina huaijiensis (assembly GCF_012295235.1). NCBI lineage: Eukaryota > Viridiplantae > Streptophyta > Magnoliopsida > Lamiales > Gesneriaceae > Primulina > Primulina huaijiensis. The sequence goes on from NC_133321.1 coordinate 8,016,009, forward strand.
TGAGAAAGTACCACATCCTTCGAGAGATTGTGGAAAGAGGAGAAGTGTCGATTGACAAAGTCGTCTCCGCAGATATTGTTGCTGATCCACTAACTAAGCCTTTACCTGGACCATTATTCGAGAAGCATCGCGAATCGATGGGTTTGAACCATATGGGTAGTTGGCTCTAGTGCAAGTGGGAGATTGTTAGAGTACGTGCCCGTCGATCCAAGTGTTGGCCGAGTGTTCACAATGAAACTCTATGTATAAGCAATCTTTATTTTAATAATACTTGAAATTATTATTTTGGCACATCTTTATCTGTATACCCATGCTAGTTGCATAGATAAAGCCCTTGAATATAGAAATAGTAGAAAGAATATGAGATGCTCATATGATGAGTATCATGAAACTCATATTTGGAATACTGTATATTCTAAACAGTTCCTAGTCGATTCAGCCGCCGCTAAGAAGGATATAGGCCGCTCGAGTTCGAGACTAGTATCTGCGATGTGAGTACCATGTTTCATTGGTAGGGGAAATTGTGATGTCCGAGCATGCAGATAGGTGCTCCTGGTAGAATGCACTGAACAACCCTCCATAAAGGACTTTCCAAGTGGTTCTCATTTATCGAGTGGAAACGTCCTAGTTTATGGTTGTACACCATTAGTCCTTATGACCCGGGACAACATTGAGACTCTATGTGCTAGCATTACACTTTGACTTGTTTACCGACTCTCATGGGGTCATCAGGTGGCAAGGTTGGGTGTTCTGTCGAAACATATAGGAGTCGATGCATTGTAGTCGGGGATTCACCGCTTACCTACGGGTATGGATATCCTATGTGTTTTTCATGTATATGTAGTTTGAAATCTCTGATCAGAGTATGGTGGTAATTATGAAAGGGGTTTCATAGATTACACCATCGATGCAACTACGACATGACACATAGTATCGATTCATTGACAACTCTCGATATACCAATGGTTGTCGAATCGGTCGGGATATATGAGATGAAGGGACCGTACTGTACGCTAACCATAATAGAATTGTTCTTGCAGGCACTATCATTTGATACCTAGGGAATCATGTAAGCGATGCTGCTAGGCGTTTAACATGATTGGTTGGGTACTATCAGACTTGAGTTCTGACGTTCTTGTCATCAAGGAGTTGATAAGTAAGAATGGAGCAATTGGGGTATGCTCAAATAAGGACATGTTTAGTCCGAATCACATGGAGATGTGAACCCATGGCTAGTTGTATCAATGAACCATTGAGGGCCACACAAGTACTAGCTTTCTAGATCCCGTTGAGAAGTAAAATAGTTCAATGTGTTGAACGGCTTATAAATGAGTTTATAAGCGTAAGGAAAAATAGAAGTTTGACTTCTATGAGAGAAATGTAACTTTTAATTTGTGGAAGTGTTCCTAAATTAAAAGTTGGCCAAATAAATAATGTATTTGAAAATTTTGATTTTCTTAAACATTATTATTGACTAAATTAAATTAATTCAATTGTTGAATTATTTAAACACTAGTGGGCCTAGTAGAGTCCAAATAATTAAGATAATTCAAGTGTTGAATTAATTAAATATTATTGGGTCTTTTAGAGGCCAATAGAAAATAATTATTAAACTAGTGGGCATGATTAAATCAAGTGAAGTTTAAATAGTCTCAATTGTGTTTGAGATATTTAAAATAAAAGTCCATGGGCTTTGTAAATGTTACATGCCCAAATAATATAATATGCATGGGGAGGTGAAGAGTTGGGAAACAACCTTTTCCAATTAACAAGGCATGTGTCTCTCATGCTCACTTTAACTTTTTCAAGGACCAATAAACGTCATCCTCCACTTCACTCCTTGCATGAGATGGCCGCAATTTTTGAATGTCATTCTCCAACTTTTTCTCTCAATTTTCTTCTTCAATAGTTGAGGAAAGAAATCACTTCTCCTTGAAAAATCTTCTTATTTTTCTAGTGCAAAATAAGAAGGGTTCTAGCTAGTTGGTGGTGGGCCTAATTTTGAAGGTAAGAAGGAAGCTTGTAGATTGTCTACCTTCAAGATCTAAGTTTTTTACAACTTAGTTGGAGCCAAACATCAATCTCAAGAGATTGATAGGTATATTTTTCTTAACACCCTATGTATGACATTTTGGTGTTTTTGTATTTACTACACATAATAGTTGAGGTGTTCGAATTTTCTTCTTGAAAATAAAATTTTAAACTTCCGTTGCGCACTTGAACACCGTAACCGATCCCCTTTCACTTCTAAGCTCGGATTAGGTGCAGTTTTGATGCAGCATGGTCGGGTTATAGCTTATGCACGCAGACAATTGAAGGTGCACGAGAAGAACTACCCGACTCATGATCTTGAGTTAGCCGCCGTTGTCTTTGCGTTGAAGATTTGGAGACACTACTTGTACGGCGAGAAATGACAGATATTTACCGATCACAAGAGTCTCAAGTATTTCTTCACGCAGAAAGAACTGAAAATGAGAAAAAGATGGTGGTTAGAGTTAGTGAAAGACTACGATTGTGAAATTAGCTACCATCCAAGGAAAGCTAGTGTTATGGCAGATGCCTTGAAGAGAAAAGTTGAAGTCGTAGCACAGTTGTCAGTGCAGAGATCTCTCCAGTCAGAGATTAAGAGATTTGGGTTAGAGGTTTATCCTAAGGGCAAATCTCCTAAGCTGTCTAATCTGACAGTCCAGTCTTCTTTACTAGCCCGAATCCGTAAGGGTCAGCCTTCGGATGAGCAGTTACAGAAATGGAGACTGAAGGACGAGGCCAAGGGCTGTGTACTCTACACAGTGTCCGATGGTATTGTGAGATACAGAGGGAGAATGTGGGTGCCTAATATTGATTCGATCAGAGAGGATATTCTGACAGAGCACATACATCTCCGTATTCCATCCATCCAGGAGGTACCAAGTTGTACAAGGATTTGCAGATTCTGTATTGGCGGCCAGGTATGAAGAGAGACATCCGCCGATTTGTGTCTGAATGTCTCACTTGTCAGCAGGTGAAGGAAGAGCATCAGAGGCTAGCAGGGATGCTTAAGCCACTCCCTATCCTCGAGTGGAAGTTGGAGAATATCATTATGGATTTCGTTGTTGGTTTTTCGAGTTCAGTAAGAGGATCCAATGCCATTTGGGCTATAGTGGATCGACTTACCATGTCGGCACAATTCTGTCCAGTAAAGATGACTTTCTCCATAACGCAATATGCGGAGCTCTATATCTCCCAGTTTCTATTGTGTCCGACAGGGACCCGAGGTTCACATCGTACTTTTGGAAGAGTATACATGCAGCCATGGGCACGAAGTTGCTATTCAGTACAGCTTTCCACCCTCAGACAGATGGCCAGTCTGAACGAGTAATTCAGATTTTGGATGATTTGTTGAGAGCCTGTGTGGTTGATTTCCATGGGAATTGGGAATCGAAGCTACCTCCAGTTGAGTTTACATACAACAACAGTTTTCAATTGTCCATAGGTATGGATCCCTACGAGGCACTGTACAGGAGGAGGTGCAGATCTTCGATTCAATGGGATGAAGTCGGTGACAGATCAGAACTTGGTCCAGATATTGTTCAGCAGACTGCAGATGTGGTGGTCAAGATCCGAGTCAGGATGAAGACCGCCCAGAGTCGTCAAAAGAGGTATGCGGACAAGAGGAAGAGAGATCTAGAGTTTGCCGTAGGTAATCATGTTTTCGTGAAGATAGTACCCATGAATGGTGTTATGAGATTTGGGAAGAGAGGCAAGCTTAGTCCGAGATTCATTGGACCGTTTGAGATTCTTGACAGGGTTGGAACATTAGCTTATCGTGTAGCCATACCGCCGAATCTGGCCGGTGTACACAATGTGTTCCACATCTCGATGCTGAGGAAGTACATAGCGAATCCTTCGCATGTTTTGAGCTATGAGCCGTTATAGCTTGCTCTGGATCTGTCGTATGAGGAAAGACCTGTCCAAATCCTAGACCGACAGGAACGGAGACTTCAAAACAAAGTAACTAAGCTAGTCAAAGTCTGGTGGCTGAATCAATCAGTGGAGGAGGCCACTTGGGAGACAAAAGCAGATATGAGAAGTCGTTAACCGGAGTTGTTTGGTAAGGCTTAATTTCGAGGACAAAATTTATTTAAGTGGGGGAGGAATTGTAGAGCCCAAAATCAGTACATGTAAAACTCATGCATTTATTTAAGTTGCTAAATTATTTATTTAAGTTTAAAATGATTTTAGTGATGCATAATTCATGGAATTGCATTATTTTAAATTAATTATGCTTTTGTGATGCACGTTAATATATTTTCTTGAGTTTCATGTTTCAGCCGATTATTCGATGCGGGATTGAGGAATAGACACCGGCAACGATTTTGGCAATTTTAAAATGCGGTATTTTATTTTAAGTTAGTAAGGGGCATTTTAAATGATTTATTTATATTTTTAGCATTTAAAAGCCTAATTTATTTATTAGGTGATTTAATATTTTTAAAACTTTTAAAGTTTAACGTTTGTGTGTTTTATTTTAATTAGGGGATTTTGTAAAGTTAGCCTTGGATTAATTTTTTTAATTAGCATGTCAAATGGGTATTTGTTATTTTTAATTACACCCATTAGCCCCTAATTACTTCAATTATTCACACACACGTTAAAACTAAAATCACAAGCACACACACATACACGTTCACATACACACACACCTTGTATTCCATTTTCTTTGAATTCTTTGAGAGCAAAGTTTAGGGTTCTTAAGGTTATCAGCAGCCGCCCCTTTCCCTTCATTTTCCAAAAAGTTTTCGTCTGTTTTTCTTCAAGAAAGTTTTGCCACGATCGTGCCGGATCAACCCTCGCACCGTTCCCGCTTTGGTATCGTCGGTTCGGTAATTTTAAATATAAAATGGCATGTATATTCTGCTTTTCCTGGGTCGATCTAGTCATATTATGTGTTGTGATGTTTTTATGCGTAAAAATCCATGTGTGATGTACAAAGTTTAATCAGAAAATGGTTTGATCGATTTATGCAACGTTTTTAAATCTCAGAAATTCGTATTTATTGTATTTTCTAGTACTGCGATTATTCGGTCGAGTTTCTGGAAAAATTTTCAACACGTAAAATGTAGTACTTTTGATACTTCGATTTGATATAAAATTCGAAATACTTGGTTAAGATTTGAGTGAGTTATGATCGTTTTCGTGGGACTGCTCAAACTGCGTTTTTCTGAAAAATGTGTTATTGATGAATTTTTGAACTTTTATTGTTGCAGTCTTCGTTGGGAATCCACGGGTGTTCGCTGCTGCGTTTAAGTATGTCAAGAATGATGTTGGGATGATGGTCGATGTTTCGTTTCGTGTCGTTAGGCACATGGTTGAATTAGGAGTCGTACGAATCGGTTTGGTGTCAAATGTCGTGTCCACGGATTGGGATGCATATTTGTTTAGGGATGTTTGTTGGAGTTTGAATCAGTGCCATAGCATCCTAGTATGGGTCTTGAGGTATTGGTTCATGGTATTTGGGATAGTTAAGGGAATTAAGTCAAAAGTGTAGTGAATTTCCGTTGGTTCGCGATTACAGTAGGTACACGGACCTGGTCCCAGACCCTGACACGGGGTCTGTGCCTTTGTTTCTTCTGAAGTGTCAAAATCCAATAGATACACGAACCTGTAAACGGACCCTTACACAGGGTCCTTGCCTTAGTCGTTTTCCGTTAGGTGAGTTTAGAGCCTACACAGACTCGGGCTCGGATAGGTGCACGGGGTCCGTGTCCTACCTATTTGAGGAATAATATAGGATTTGTTTCAGGGTTATATGTTAAGGTTTAGTACAATGATTAAACGAGGTCAAGTCCCGAGTGATTTAGGATGTCATAAGCTTTTTATTTACTTCGGTGGTGATCACGAGTACCTACATCTAAGCTATGAAAGATAAATGTTTGAATTTATGTTAGCATGTGCAGGAGTGGCCCCAAGCGAGATCCAACGAATCCCTCAACGCCAAGTAAGTATGTTCGACGTGCAAAAGAAAATATGTTTATGTTTTGGAGGTATGTTAAATGTCTTGTGACCAAATTATGAACGGGTTTGGAAGTCGGTGAACGTGACCGAGGACCTCTCCACCCCGGTAAAGCATGACTGTGTTTAGATCAGGATTGGAAAGCGGTAAAGCATGACCAAGGACCAATCCACCCGTTAAAGCATAAACTGGGATCTCATGTATGTGACATTAGATTTTCCCTGTCAGCCCAGTACTGTGGTTTACTCTGATAAGGCACATTTATGTATGGCTCACTTGCTTTAAAACATATCTATACACAAAATGATGTTATGTATGCTCAAGTATGTATGATGCAAGTATGTTTATGAAAAGTTTTATGATGATGGCACGTCTACGCTTATGCTACTACGTTCATGTTTCAAGTATGTTTATGTTGTTACGTTCAAGTTTCAAGTATGTAAGTCCTACTTTAAATATGCATGTGGTTTTATTATGTAGTACTTGCTATCTCCATTTTATACATGTTAAGTCTTTAGACTCACTAGACTTGATCGATGCAAGTGAGGATGAGCTTGAGGAGACGAGGGGTGGGGACCAATGAGCGGGCTTGGACTGCGCAGGAGGCTAAACCCAAGGACCGCCCATGTTTTTATGAATACTTTTATGCATGTTGTTTCAAATACTCTGATTTTCATTAAGTGGTTTATGATGTTTAAACGATTATTACTTTTAGCAAACTTGGTTGTGGTTGTTTTTATTGTAAATGTTTTTAGACGAGCAAGTTATTTTAATGCGAATTTGAAAGTTTATTTTGTATTTAAGAAAATTTTTATTTTTCCGCAAATTTTAAAATAGTTTAAAAGTACGGTACGTTACAGTTGGTTTCAGAGCGGTGTTCTTGTAAAGGGTTATGCCTACAGCCAGTTGCGAGAAGCTCGCGAAGTCAAACCTCAAGTCTGTAAGTTTTAAGGTTTTAAAATTTTCATGTAGTAAGCATCATTTCGTGATTTCAGCCTTCCTAGGAACATAACCGAATCCATAACAAGCTACTGGCCCAGCCCTAGCTAGCCATGCAAGCCACAGCCCTCACCCGTCGACTACAAGACTCACGCGCCCACGCCTCAACGTTCCAGCCCTAGGCCTTGCTCCAGCCTTCCCTCAAGCCATCTAGGACCATGACTAGACCCTATTAGGACCCATGAACACAACCCTACAACAGCTAGCAGTCTGCTCCTTCCTAGACACCAAATCAAAACCCTAACCTCCTTGCGACCCAATTTTCATTCAGCCCTTGCCTTGCTTCAACAAGCCCTAAACCGTGGCCCCTAACGACCCTTAAACTTTCTCAAATTCGTCCCTTCACATAGCCCTATCATGATATCCTCTTTGTGCATCACAAACATGAGTTTCAAAAGCAAGAAAAACCACGATTTTCAATGTATATGCTATAAAAACGAAAATAATTGAAATTATATCATATTTTTCATAAAATCATGTTAAATATACATAATATGGTATTAAAGATGAGTGAAGGAAGATTAATGCGTGCCTTTAAGTATTTCACGCACAAAAAACAATCCTTGACGTGAGGACGTCGGCTGTCCTAGGAGTCCTAGTGTTAGGCGTGTCTTTTATTGTGTAGTTTAGAGTTTTGGAACTCTACTTATGATATAAATAATTTGGTGAAGGTTTAGGCCCAATAAACATATTATAATAGCCGATTTGGCCCATTAGAATGTAGGTGAAATATTTTGTTTAGGATAGTTTTCGAAAATATTAGCCGAGTTCCCAATATGTCCCTATTTTTATCAAAAATTGACTACTGATTTAAAATACGATTCGACGTGTAAAAACATCTCAAAAAGCACCACTTTCAAAAATATCAGTTAAAATATACCATATATTAAATATTTAAAAATAATCATTTAATAAAAATATTTCCCTTTATGATCCCCGGTCTCCGTTACTCGATCGCGTCTCGAATAACCTTTAAAACACAATTTTATGCATTCTAATATAAACTTCCTATTTTAAACATGTAAACATGCGTATGACATTCAATAAATGAAATTAAAATAATTTAATTAGGTATTTTCCATTATTCCTAGATTTGCATGCAGTTGGATTATGTTATTGCATTTTAGACCTTACAATTCCTCCCCTCTTAAATGAAATTTCGTCATCGCAATTAAAGCTTACCGAATAACTCCGGGTAGCGACTCTTTATGTCCATCTCGGTTTTCCATGTAGCTTTCTCTTCCGAATGATTTAACCACTTGACTTCAACCATTTGAATAACTTTATTTCGGAGCCTTCTCTCTTACCTATCTAGAATTTTTATAGGCCTTTCCTCGTATAACATATTCGGAGTCAACTGCAAAATGATTTAGCCCCCGAGTTGTTACCTAAAGGATTCGAGATGTACTTTCGCAACATCGAGATATGGAACATATTATGCACTCCAGCTAGCGACGGTGGCAACGCCACTCTATAAGCCAATGTCTCAATTTTCTCTAAAATCTCAAACGGGGCTATAAACCTCGGACTTTTTTTGTCTTTCTTGCCAAATCTCGTAACACCCTTCATAGGTGCTACTTTCATAAATACGTGGTCACCCACTGCAAACTTTAGCTCCCTTCGTCGATTATCAGTGTAACTCGTTTGGCGACTTTGAGCAGTCTTCATTCAATCTCTGTAAGGCCTGAGATTTTATCATTATAACCCGAGATTAATTTAATGACGAAGTGACGTGAATATAGAAGGAAAAGCCAAGTAAGACGTGGGGAAACATATAATTATGTGTGAGGACAGAAGGCCTCGCACATATGCGCGAGATGAGGCATGCATATGCGCGAGCTACCAATGCCGAGGCAGAAGACCTCGCGCATATGCGTGAGACAGGGCGTAAATGTTGTCCTAAAATGCCGAGACAGAAAGTCTCGTGCATATGCGCGAGCATGTGAAATATCCGAGTGCCGAGACAGTAGGTCTCGCGCATATGCGAGAGTATTGGATGCGCATATGCGCGAGCAGTGATGAATGAAAAAAAATTACACATGTCTTGCCATGCACTTGAACATGTAATCAACTTCCAACTTCATTTCCATTAAGACTTCTCAGCAGGAACCGAGACCCTCCATGGTAGAATCCTCAAGCTCCTTCATGCTTTAGAATTTTAGTTGTTCAAGATCCGGCCATCCGATTTTCGATCCGAGCTGAGTTCTGTGTTCCTCTCGTTAACGGCTACAAAAGGATGTAAGTTTTTCAAATGTTCTTGCATGGTTTGAAATTCAGATGTAGGAGGAATCATGATATGATTTTTATTATGTGTTCTTGAGCTTATGGTCGTCGTAGAATTGAAACCGGATTGAAGAACAGATCATGGATGATATTGTTATCATTTTTTCAGATTATGGTTGAATGAGTGTGTACAGATTTTGATATTAAGGGTTGTAATTTTTATTAGTTATGGGTTTTGGTTTGTGCCTCTTGTTGTTTGAGTTGCCGGATATCTCGATATGGCGTCGTTATGCCGCTGAAACATATTTCGATTGAGATTTTTTGTTTCAAGATGTAAGTTAATATTGGCTATCGAAACATGTCATTCCAGATTTGGTATTGAAGACTTGAAGTCGAGAATTTAACTTCAGAATCGGTAAAAGAACGAACCAAAGCCAACTCCGATAAGAGAAAGTTATAAATCAATGTGATCTCGGGAGAGATAACTCGAGTAAGAGATAACTTGAGTTCCCAAAATCACATACTATATTGTTATTGCTTTGATGTGATTGCAATTCTTGAGATTAATAGGTTTAGTCTATTGAGTTATAGCATTCGTTGGCAGAGGTGCCAAGTCACTGGACATTTTGTTTATATCGATGTGCTTAGGAGAAGATCGACTCATATTGTAGTGACTCGATATAGTGGACCAAAGTCCGAGAATAGGAACGTACCGCCACATCGAATGGGAGAGTAGGTGGGAGACTTGTTACGTTCTTATTCAAACCGGGATCCCTAGACTAGGTAAGAGTCGAGTCAAAGAGTAAGAGTTAAAGAGTTCGAATTATAGATTGGTATTGATTTATGTTTTCGTAGATTATGATGCTTTGTAAATGTTATATGCTTTGTATATGATTATATGAAATGCATGTATACATTGTTTATACTGAGAAATATGTTTCTCACCGGAGTTATCCGGATGTTGTTGTGTTTGTATGTGTGCATGACAACAGGTGTGACAGGATCAGGGTCGAGAAGAGCTTGAACCAATGAACTTAGAGTGGTGATCCGGGCTTGATTGGAAGAAAAACTGGTTGTTTATCACTAGACATGGGGGTGTGACTAATAAACACTAGTTGTATAACTTTAGTTGGAACAAACTTGTATCGTTAGATCTTGTTGTAGATATTGCACTTGATCTTGTACTTTAATTAAATTAGAATATAATGTGTTGCAGTGTTTTCAACACTTGTGTATGTTGTGCTCATTTTTTTTTAAAAAAAAAATTCGACCTAGATTATGTAATTGATCCACTTAATCCCAATGATGATTGAAAGAATGAGTTAGCATACGGGTCTTCACAACAGGTGGTATAAGAGCTGTAGGTCCCTTAGATTGGAATAGGAGCGAGTGAGCGGGGTAGATTGAGTCTTCTTTCTTGCTTCTGTGATGTTATCATGTATTTTATTTTACTGTTGATTTGCATAAGTTATATGCTAGCATGAAAGCATGTTTTATTGCTTGAGAAAATACATGTTTACCTGATAATTTGATTTGATTGGAAACGTGTATTATTGGAGAATGAATCAGAACCGATTTTTGATCAGAGGTGTGATGATCAGAGGAGGACTAAGACAGATTTCATATATGTGCATACTAATCATTTTAATAATCAGATATGCCTCCTCGAAGAGCCCCAGAACAGGATAGTACTTCAAATAATCAGATGGATGTTACAGCGACACCTATGGAAACATTGTTAAAGAGATTTCAGTCATTCAAACCGCTGACTTTGAAAGGCACTAAGAATTCTATTGACTGCGAGAGTTGGCTTGATGATATTGAAATGTTTTTTGATTCGCTTGACTATACAGATGAGCGTAGAGTCAAACTGATTGGGCACTAGTTACATGATGTTGCGAAGAGTTGGTGGTTCACAACAAAGAGAGCTTTGGAACAACGAGGTACGGTTTATTGGGCCGTTTGAGATTCTTGACAGAGTTGGGACACTAGCTTATCGTGTGGCCAAATTCTCTACCTTGCTCTGTTTTACTCCGCATATCACTGATAATGATGAAATCGTGGCTGATCAGTTCATCAATGGGCTGAATCCTGATATTTTTACACTGGTGAATACGGGGCGACCAAATGATTTTGTTGATGCTTTGAACAGAGCAAAGGGAACTGAAGCAGGCTTGATCAAACAACGAGGAACTTTGTATGTTGCTCAGACACAGAGACAACAACAACCTTCAGCTCAGTTCCAGCAACCCCCTCCCAGATTTGATAGTGACAGTAGCAGCTGTGGGAAGAAGGATCATCTGAAAGCCAGAGGGAAACAGTTTAAGAAGTCGGGAAGCAGTTCATCTAACTCCAGTGGTTCACGACAGAACCAGAGTTATACAGGGGTCTATTGCAGAACCTCTGGAGGATGACATTCAACAGAGCAATGCCAAGGAGTGCTTGGTAGTTGCAACATCTGTCGACAGCCCGGACACTTTTCCAGAGTTTGTCCACAGGAAGGTTCTCAAAGATCCCAGAGAATCGTCTGGATCAGTGGCTCAGGATGATAGACGATCATCCGCTGTTCACTCTTTCCAGCCAGAATCTACCCAGTAACAGCCGAGGCCAGGAGGGAGCCAGACTGTTAGCCAACCTCCGAGACAGCAGGCCAGAGTGTTTGCATTGACTGAGGAACAGGACCAGTAAGCACCTGATGATGTGGTTGCAGGTAATTGTTCTCTTTGTGGTTATCCTAATTATGTGTTGATAGATACTGGTGCATCCCATACCTTTATCTCTAAATGATTTGCATTGATGCATTCTTTGCCTGTTGAGTCCTTATCTACTGTAGTATTTGTCTCCTCACCTTTGGGGAGAGGTCTTATATCAGTGAATTCTGTTAGACATTGTTTACTGCAGTATGATGGTAATGAGCTAGAGTTAGATTGTATTGTACTCTGTTTATCTGATTTTGACTGCATTGTTGGTATTGATATGCTGACCAAGTAGAGAGCTACCGTAGATTGTTTCCAGAAAATGGTAAGATTCAGACCAAATATGGATGATGAATGGAAATTTTACGGTAAAGGTTCCAGAGCTCGAATTCCTTTGATATCTGCTTTTTCTATGACTCGATTATTACAGAAAAGAGCAGAGGGATTACTTGTATATGTACTGAAGGGCTCGACTTCATTAGTAGATTTGCCAGTGGTATGTGAGTTTGCTGATGTATTCCCAGATGTGATTCCGGGTTTGCCTCCAGTTCGAGAGATAGATTTCAGCATTGAACTGAAACCAAGTACAGTACCTATTTCTAAAACTCCATACAGAATGGCACCAGTTGAACTGAAAGAATTGAAAGAGCAGCTAGAGGATTTATTAGCCAAGGGATACATCAGACCGAGTGTTTCTCCTTGGGGCGCTACAGTACTATTTGTCAGAAAGAAAGACGGTTCAATGAGACTCTGTATTGATTACCGGCAATTGAACAAGGCTACGGTAAAGAATAAATATCCTTTGCCTCAAATTGATGATTTATTTGATCAATTGTAGGGTTCTTCTATTTAATCCAAGATCGATCTGAGATCTGGATATCATCAGTTGAGAGTCAGAGATTCTGATATAACGAAAACAACTTTCAGAACCAGGTATGGTCATTATGAGTTTATAGTCATGCCGTTTGGTTTAACGAATGCTCTAGCTGTATTCATGGGTTTGATGGACCGTATATTTCATAAATATCTTGATGATTTTGTGATTATCTTTATTGATGATATTCTGATTTATTCAAAGAATCTGACTGATCATGTTGAGCATCTGAGAATTGTAATGAAAACTCTGAGAACTGAGAAACTGTATGCAAAGTTATCGAAATGTGAGTTCTGGATGAAGTAAGTGGTATTTCCGGGGCACATTGTATCAAAAGATGGTATTTCTATTTATCCTAGCAAAGTTGAGGATGTGATCAGTTGGCCTAGACCGACATCAGTGCTAGAGATACGTAGTTTTATGGGTTTAGCGGGCTATTTTTGTCGATTCATCAAAGATTTCTTTAGTATTTCTAAGCCGATTACTCAGCTAACTCAAAAGAATACACCTTTTGTTTGGTCAGAAGCGTGTGAATCAAGTTTTCTAGAGTTGAAGAAAAGATTAACCAGTGCTCCGGTGTTGACTATTCCATCAGGTATGGGTGATTTTGTTGTTTATTGTGATGCTTCTCACAGGGGACTAGGTTGTGTTCTGATGCAGCGAGGAAATGTCATTGCATATGCCTCGAAACAATTGAAGCCACATGAGACTCGCTACCCGATTCATGATCTTGAATTAGCTGCCATCGTGTTTGCATTGAAGATCTGGCGACACTATCTATATGGTGAGAAGTTTGAGATTTATTCTGATCACAAGAGCCTGATATATTTATTTTCACAGTATGAACTGAATATGAAGCAACGAAGATGGCATGATTTGCTGAAAGATTTTGATTGTGAAATCAAATATTACCTAGGGAAATAATGCAGCAGCTGATGCACTGAGTCGAAAGGTATGTTATTTATCCTTATCGACGATTGGTGTATCAAATTTGATTGAAGATTGCTGTCTGTCTGGTTTAGTATGTGAGACAGATTGTAAACCTCTGAGGCTTTGTACCATTCAAGTTGAACCAGAGCTGATATTGAGAATTAAAGAAGCACAGAAAGTTGATCAGAATATTCAGAATTCGATTGCGATGGTCAGATCAGGACATCAATCAGAATATCAGGTTCGTGATAATCTGTTATACGTGAATAATCGTCTTGTTGTGCCAGATGTTTCATAGTTGAGACAACAGATTTTGACATAAGCGCACTGTAGTCGCTTGAATATTTATCCTGGTGGCAGAAAGATGTACAATGATCTGAAGAAGCAGTTTTGGTGGAAACAGATGAAATCGGATATTGCAGAGTTTGTGTCCAAATGTTTGAAATGCGAACAAGTGAAGGCTGAAAGAAAGAAACCAGGATGTCTACTGCATAGCTTATCTATTCCAGAATGGAAATGGGATCACATTTCCATGGATTTTGTGACGAAGCTACCACGGTCCTCCCGAGGTTGTGATGTGATTTGGGTCGTTATTGACAGATTGAAAAAAGCAGCATGTTTCATTCCTTATCGAATGACGTACAGACACGATCAGACGGCAGATATTTATGTCAGAGAAGTGGTTAGATTACATGGCGTGCCAAAGTCCATTGTCGCAGATCGTGATCCTTGGTTTTCTTTCGCATTTTTGGCACCGTTTGCGGCAAGCTCTAAGTACGAAGTTACATTTGAGTACTGTATATCATCCCCAAACAGACGGACAATCAGAGAGGACTATCCAGACATTGGAAGATATGCTTAGAGCTGTAGTGCTACACTTTGGCACTAATTGGCAAGATTCATTACCACTTTGTGAGTTCTCCTACAACAACAGCTATCAGGCGAGTATATAGATGGCTCCGTTTGAAGTGTTGTACGGTAAAAAATGCAGATCTCCTCTTTATTGGGACGATATATCTGAGGTACTTGAGATTGGGCCTGAAATGATTCGAGATATGACTGAGAAAGTAAAGCTTATTCAGCAGAGAATGAAGACAGCTCAGGAAAGACAGACCAAATATGCAAATGTGAGACGTCGACCGTTAGAATTTGAGCAAGGAGACAGAGTATTTCTGAAGATTTCTCCTTTCAAAGGTATTGTCAAATTTGGCAAAAGAGGGAAGTTGTCTCTACGTTATATCGGTATGTATGAGATTCTTGAAAAGATCGGTAATCGTGCATATCGACTTGCTCTTCTTCCGTCTCTATCTGGAATACATGATGTCTTTCATGTGTCGATGCTACGGAAATATCTTCCTGATGCTTCTCATGTTCTTCAGCCTGATGAGGCCGAACTTGATGAAACTCTGAGTTATTTTGAAAAGCCACTTCAGATTCTTGTCGTAAAGAAAAGCAGCTCAGAACGAAGACTATTCCGCTTGTGAAAGTTCAGTGGAGTCGTCATGGCATTGAAGAAGCTACATGGGAGACCGAATCAGATATAAGACAGAAATTTCCAGAGTTGTTTCATTGATGTGAGTTTCTTATTTAGCTTCTGTTCTATATTCTTATCTTATGTTATTTGATTTCCTGTGATTTTGGGGACGAAATCGTGTCTTAGAGGGGGAGAATTGTAAGGCCTGAGATTTTATCATTATAACGCAAGATTAATTTATTGACGAAGTGACATGAATATAGAAGGAAAAGCCGAGGAAGACGTGGGGAAATATATAATTATGTGTGAGGACAGAAGGCCTCGTGCATATGCGCGGAGATGAGGTGCGCATATGCCCGAGCTACCAATGCACGAGACAGGGCGTGCATATGCGCGAGCAAGTGTTGTCCTAAAATGCTGAGACAGAAAGTCTCTCGCATATGCACAGGGACGGGGCGCGCATATGCGCGAGCATGTGAAATATCCAAGTGCCGAGACAGTATGTCTCGCGCATATGAGCGAGTATTTGACGCGCATATGCACGAGTAGTGATGCATTAAAAAATGACTCATGCCTTGAAATGAACTTGAACATGTAATCAAATTCCAAATTCATTTCCATTCCGACTTCTCAGCAGGAACAGAGACCCTCCATGGTAGAATCCTCAAGCTCATTCATACTTTAGAATTTTAGTTGTTCAAGATCCGGCCATCCGATTTTCGATCCAAGCTTAGTTATGTGTTCCTCTCGTCAACAGTTTCAAAAAGATGTAAGTTTTCTTATGTTCCTGCATGGTTTGAAATTCAGATGTTGGAGGAATCAGGATATAATTGTTATTATGTGTTCTTGAGCTTATGGTCATCGTTGAATTGAAACCGGATTGAAGAACAGATCATGGATGATATTGTTATCATTTTTTCAGATAATGGTTGAATGAGTTTGTGCAGATTTTGATATTGAGTGTTGTAATTGTTATTAGTTATGGGTTATGGTTTGTGCCTCTTGTTGTTTGAGTTGCCGGATATCTCGATATGGCGCCGTTATGCCGCTGAAACGTATTTCGATTGAGATTCTTGTTTAAAGTTGTAAGCTAATATTGGCTATCGAAACATGTCATTCCAGATTTGGTATTGAAGACTTGAAGTCGAGAATTCAACTTCAGAATCTGTAAAAGAATGAACCAAAGCCAACCCCGATAACGGAAAGGTATAAATCAATGTGATCTCGGGAGAGATAACTCGAGTAAGAGATAACTTGAGTTCCCAAAATCATATACTATATTGTTATTACTTTGATGTGATTGCAATTCTTGAGATTAAAAGGTTTAGTCTATTGAGTTAGTGCATTCGTTGGCAGAGGTGCCAAGTCACTGGACGTTTGGTTTATATCGACGTGCTTAGGAGAAGATCGACTCCTATTGTAGAGACTCAATATAGTGGACCAAAGTCCGGGAATAGGAACGTACCGCCACCTCGAATGGGAGAGTAGGTGGGAGACTTGTTACGTTCTTATTCAAACCGAGATCCCTAGACTAGATAAAAGTCGAGTCAAAGAGTAAGAGTTAAAGAGTTTGAATTACAGATTGTTATTGATTTATGTTTTTCGTAGATTATGATGCTTTGTAAATGTTATATTCTTTTTATATGATTATATGAAATGCATGTATAAATTGTTTATACTGGGAAATATTTTTTTTATCGGAGTTATCCGGGTGTTGTTGTGTTGTATGTGTGCATGACAACAGGTGGGACAGGATCAGGGTCGAGAAGAGCTTGAACCAGTGAACTTAGAGTGGTGATCCGGGCTTGATTGGAAGAAAAACTGGTTGTTTATCACTAGACATGTGATTGTGACTAATAAACTCTAGTTGTATAACTTTAGTTGGAACAAACTTGTATCGTTGGATCTTGTTGTAGATATTGCACTTGATTTTGTACTTTAATTAAATTAAAATATAATGCGCTGTAGTCTTTTCAACACTTGTGTATCCTGTGCTCGTTTTTTTTTAAAAAAAAAAATTCGATCTAGATTATGTAATTGATCCACTTAATCCCAATGATGATTGAAAAGAATGAGTTAGCGTCCGGGTCCCCACAATCTCGGATTTTGACTACTAGCTCTGCTGTCTGCTTGATAAAGTCTCGGCCAAATTCTCCTCTTTCACCAACCTCGTCCCAATGTATCGCTGATCTACATTTCCTCTCAGAAAGTGCCTCATAAGGAGCCATCCCTATTGAGGACTGGTAGCTATTGTTGTAGGTGAACTCCATTAGAGGTAACTTTGGTTCCAAACTTCTTTGGAAATCAATCACACAAGCTCGGACTAGATCCTTCAAAATTTTGAATCAGCCTCTCGGACTAACCATTGATTTGAGGGTGAAATGTGGTGCTGAACAACAAATTTGTTCCCATCGCTAAATGTAGACTTTTTCAGAAAAACGATAAGAACCTCGGGTCTCTGCCAGAAACAATCGATACTGGAATCCTATGCAGTCAGACTATCTCTTGGATATGCAGCTCTGTGTACTGTGTCATGGTGAATGTCGTCTTAACAGGTAGAAAGTGCACTGATTTTGTAATACTATCAACTATCACCCAAATGACATTGAATCCTCTTATAGTCCTTGGAAATCTCACTACAAAGTCCATCGATATTTTTTCCGATTTCCACTCGGGAATAGGAAGTGGCTTAAGCTTCTCGACTGGCCTCTGATGCTCTGCCTTAACTTGCTGCCATGTCAAACACTTGGACACAAAACGCAAGATGTATCGCTTCAAGCCTGGCCACCAATACAATTGCTGTAAATCCTTGTACATCTTCGTACTTCCAAGATGAACGGAGTACGGGGTATAGTTAGCTTCCTTCATAA
This sequence comes from Primulina huaijiensis, assembly GCF_012295235.1. NCBI lineage: Eukaryota > Viridiplantae > Streptophyta > Magnoliopsida > Lamiales > Gesneriaceae > Primulina > Primulina huaijiensis. The sequence continues at coordinate 8,034,067 of NC_133321.1, forward strand.
TAACCTCTCTCAGTGAATCACCACTAGGAACCCATAGTTTATCTCGATATCTGATGCGACTTTAATTGTTTCACTTCCAATAGCAGGTTGTTCACAAATAGTATAATTCTATGAGTCCAAATATCGTATCCACAGAGAAGCTAAGGTAATTACAAGTGCACTACAATGTCCTTATGTTTTGTTTTTGGTTTTTTCTTTTAGTTTTTTGAATCTTTAATTGGTCATTTTTAATTGTTCAAATTATAATTTAAGTAGTTGAGATTAGAGGATTCTGTAACATACTGTACTTTCCACTATTTAAAATTTGCGGAAAAATTAAAAATTTTCTTAAATAAAAGGCGAACCTTCAAAATTCGATAAAATAACTGTTCATCCCCAAATGTTGTTGCAACAAAAGATCTCAAATGAAGTTTACTAAAAGTACATGTTTAAAACTCATAATCAGTAACATGAAATCAAGAGTATTTGAAAATTTCGTAAAATCTTAAAATGACATGGGCGGTCCTTGGGTCTAGCCTCCTGCTCAGTCAAAGCCTGATCAGTGGTCCCCACCCCTCGTCTCCTCAACATTTTCCTCACCTGCATCGATCAAGTATATTGAGTCTAAATACTCAACACGTATAAACTTGAAATAACGAGTAGTACGTAACAAAACCACTTGCAATTTAAAAATTGAGCGTACATACGTGAAACTTGAACTTGCAATTAAACTTGAACATACATACATAACATAGACGTGCCATAAAGTGAAAACTTTCGTAAACATGCTTGCATACTTGTACATACATAACTTCATCATTTTGCGAAGAGACATGTTTCAAAGCAAGTGACCCATAACATAAATCGCCTGATCAGACTAAACCACAGCACTGGGCTGACAGGGAAGATCCACTGCCACATACTTGAAATCCCCGTTCATGCTTTAACGGGTGGATTGGTCCCCGTTCATGCTTTAACGCTTTCCAATCCTGATCTAAACACGTTCAGGATTTAACGGGGTGGATTGGTCCTTGGTCATGCTTTACCGCTTTCCAATTCCATACCTAATTTGGTCACAAGACATTTAGCATACCTCAAAACTTAAAAGTATTTTCTTTGCACGTCGAACATACTTACTTGGCGTTGAGGGATTCGTTGGATCTTGTTCGGGACCACTGCTGCACATTCTAACAAGATTTCAAGCACTTAATTTCCATATTTACACTTAATAATCGTGCTCACCACCCAAAATGACAATTTTATTATGACGTTCTTAATCGCTCGGGACTTGACCTCATTTAATCAATGTACTAAGCCATGACATCAACCCCGAGACAAATCCCAAAATTATGTGTGAACATTTCCCAAAACATAGAAGACATGAGCCTAAAATAGTGTTTTAAAAAGTATGGACGAGCGCCTAGGCGCTGGATAGTGATGCGCTGCGGCACTGCCTAGCGCCGCGGCGCCAGGCTTGCGCAGAACGGGCGCTGCGGCGCTCCATGGCGAGCGCTGTGGCGCTAATCCTGTGCACAACCAACCCAAAATAACACATTTTGATGCAATTTTAAAAGTCACGCAGAAAAGACTGAACCGATGCAACGAGACTCAACTTAGGACGCTATGACAAGGATTCAACTCAAACATATGTCCCCAAAACAACGATGCATAACAACTACGCAACATAACCCATAAACATGATTTTGACACAAAAATACTTCCTACGACTTCTAATGCAACCAAGTGCTTATATACCCGAGACGAAGTACCAAACATCAACCCCACATCATACTCACAATACTTAAATGCAGCAGCAGTCACCCAACGTTCCCAACGAAGCCTGCAACAAATAAACTTCAAGAATACATCAATAACATAATTTTCAAAAAACGCAGTTTGAGCAGTCCCACAAAAACGGTCATAACTCACTCAATTTTTATACAAATATTTTTAATTTTATATCAAATCGAAGGTATCAAAAAGTTATACATTTCATATGTTGAAAGTTTTCTCAAAATATCGAACAAAAAATCTCAATAATTCAAAATACAATAAAAAACGAAATTCCAGATCTAAAAATTGTTTCAAAACTGATCCAACGAATTTTCCGCTCAAACTTGCACATCACATATGGATTTTTACTCACAATAAACAACACAACGTATAATATGACGAGATCGATGCATAAATGAAAGAATATACATGCCTTTTGATAAATAAAAGTACTAAAACGATGATACGGATGCGGGAAGGATGCGAGAGACAATCCGGGACGAACGTGGCACGATTTTCCTTGAAGAAAACTTACGAAATTTGCTGGAAATTATTCAAAGGAAGGGGGCGGCTGGAAGAACTCTTAGAACCCTAGGTTTCTTTTCAAAAATATCAAATGAATGGATGAAAAATGTGTGTGTATATATTAACGTGTATGTGTGTGTGTAAGTGTGTGTGCCTGTGTTTTTAGTAATTAGGGGATAAAATTGCTTAATTAACTAATTAGCAAATAATTAAAAATGCTAACCCACTTTTATCTTAATAAAATCTCTTAATAAAAGAAAATGAAATGCACACTTGTTTTTTAAAAGTTTTAAAATCCTAAATTCACTAATTAAATAAATTAGGCTTTAAAATGTTAAAACTTAATAAATCATTTAAAATGCCCCAATCCTAACTTAAAGTAAATTACTACGTTTTAAAATTACCAAAAATCGTCCCCGGTCCCTTCTCCTCGATCCCGCATCGAATAATCGCCTGAAACATGAAACTTAAGAAAACATTTTAACGTGCATCACATAAACATTAAAATAATGCAATATAAACAAATCATGACCACTAAAATCATTTTAAACATAAATAAAAGATTTAATCATTAAATAAATGTATGGGATTTACGTGTACTGATTTTGGGCTCTACAGTTCCTCCCCCACTTATATAAATTTCGTCCTCGAAATTAAATCTTACCGAACAACTCCGGGTAGAGAATTCTCATATCTGCCTCGGACTCCCAAGTGGCCTCCTCCACTGATTGGTATAGCCACCGGACTTTGACCAGCTTGGTCACTTGTTTCGAAGTCTACGCTCCTGTCTGTCTAGGATTTGGACATGTCTCTCCTCATAAGACAGGTCTGGAGCCAACTGTAACGGTTCATAGCTCAACACGTGCGAAGGATTAGCTAGGTACTTTCTCAGCATTGAGACGTGGAACACATTGTGTACCCCAACCAAATTCGGCGGAAGGGCGACACGATAAGCTAGTGTTCCAACTCTGTCAAGAATCTCAAACGACCCAATAAACCTCGGACTCAGCTTACCTCTTTTCCCAAATCTCATAACACCCTTCATAGGTGCTATTTTCACAAAAACGTGATCACCTACGACAAACTCGAGATCTCATCTCCTCTTGTCAGCATAGCCCTTTTGGCGACTCTGGGCGGTCTTCATCCTGTCTCGAATCTTGACCACCACATCTGCAGTCTGTAGAACAATCTCTGGACCAAGTTCTGCTCTTTCACCGACTTCATCCCAATGAATCGGCGTTCTGCACTTCCTTCCACACAATGCCTCGTAGGGAGATATACCTATAGATGATTGGAAGTTGTTGTTGTATGTGAACTCCACTAGAGGTAGCTTTGATTCCCAAGTCCCCTTGAAATCGATCATACATGCTCGCAATAAATCATCCAAAATCTGAATCACTCGCTCAGGCTGGCCATCTGTCTGTGGGTGAAAAGACTCGGCACCGTCGGATCACTACAATGGTCGGGACAAAGGGTTGCGATCCCGCGAGGATGAGCTAACCCCAAAAACCCGTCCTCAGTTCGGATTGCAGGCTGCAACTCGCCTGCATGAAGCCTGAATCGCTAGTAAATGCCTTATGTATATAGCAAATATCAAAAAGATGGCCAATCAAAACTTTACTGAATAGCAACTTCGTCCCCATGGCTGCATGCAAACTCTTCCAAAAAGACAATGTAAATATCGGGTCCCTGTCGGACACAATCGAAACTGGGATCCCGTGCAATCTGACTATCTCTCGGATATAGAGCTCCGCATACTGCGTCATGGAGAAATTTTTCTTCACCGGCAAGAAGTGTGCTGACTTAGTGAGTCGATCCACTATAACCCAAATAGCATTGGATCCCCTGAATGACCTCGGCAACCCAACAACGAAGTCCATGGTGACATTCTCCCATTTCCACTCGGGGATAGGGAGTGGCTTAAGCATTCCAGCTGGTCTCAGATGCTCTTCCTTCACCTGCTGACAAGTGAGATATTTAGACACAAACCGACGAATGTCTCTCTTCATACCTGGCCACCAAAACAAGATCTGCAAGTCATTGTACATTTTGGTACCTCTTGGATGAATGGTATACGGAGATGCATGTGCCCCTGTCAGAATATCCTCTCTGATCGAATAAACACTAGGCACACACATTCTACCTCTGTATCTCACAATACCATCAGTCACTGTGTAGAGTACACTGCCCTTGGCCTCATCCCTCAATCTCCATTTCTGCAACTGCTCATTTGAAGGCTGTCCTCTACGGATTCAGTCTAGCAAATCAGATTTTACTGTCAGATTAGATAGCCTCGGAGCTCTGCCCTTGCGATAAACTTCTAAACCAAACCCCTGAATCTCAGCGTGAAGAGGTCTTTACACTAACATCTACGCTACGACTGCAACTTTCCTGCTCAAGGCGTCTTCCACAACATTAGCTTTTCCCAGATGGTAGCTAATTTCGCAATCGTAGACTTTTACCAATTCCAACCATCGTATCTATCTCATATTCATCTCCTTCTGCGTGAAGAAATAATTGAGACTCTTGTGATCAGTGAATATCTGACATTTCTCGCCATACAAGTAGTGTTTCCAAATCTTCAACGCTAAGACGACATTGGCTAACTCAAGATCATGAGTCGGGTAGTTCTTTTCATGCACCTTCAATTGCCTGGAAGCATAAGCTATCACCCGACCATGCTGCATCAACACTGCGCCTAACCCGAGATTAGATGCATCGGTGTATAACACGAAGTTTCCTTGCCCCGATGGCATGGCTAACACTGGCGCTGAAATAAGAGCTTGCTTCAAAGTATCGAAGCTTTTCTGGCACTCGCCACTCCACACGAACTTAGCATTCTTCTTAGTCAGTGAAGTGAGCGGCATTGCTTTTGACGAAAACCCCTGAATGAACTTACGGTAGTAACCTGATAAACCCAGAAAACTAAGGGCCTTTGAAGCATCCTTCGGCTCAACCCATTCCTTAACGGCTGTCACCTTTGCTAGATCCACCTCAATAAAACTGCTAGACACTATTTGACCCAAAAAAGCTATCTTCTCCAATCAGAATTCACACTTACTGAACTTCGCAAACAACTTGTGACTCTGAAAGGTTTGTAAAACTGTACTCAAGTGCTGACTGTGCTCCTCGTGGCTCTTAGAGTAGATGAGAATTTCGTCAATGAACACTATGACGAACTGATCTAAGTAGGGCTGAAATATTCAGTTCATCAAGTCCATGAAAATTTCTGGAGCATTCGTCAGTCCAAACAGCATCACCAAGAACTCGTAATGCCCATACCTGGTTCTAAAGGCTGTCTTGTGAACATCTGCGTCCTTCACCTTCAGCTGATGATACCCCGATCGAAGATCTATCTTAGATGACACTGAAGCTCCCTGCAACTGATCGAACAAGTCCTCGATCCTTGGTAATGGGTATTTATTCTTGATCGTTATCTTGTTCAATTCTCGGTAATCGATACACAGCCTCACGCTCCCATCTTTCTACTTTACGAAGAGTACTAGTGCGCCCCATGGAAAGAAACTAGAAAAATGAATTCCTTGTCTAGGAGCTCCTGAATCTGCTGCTTGAGCTCTAACATCTCGGTTGGAGCTAGGCGGTATGGTGCCTTAAAGATTGGCAATGTGCCTGGAATGAGATCAATCGCAAACTCCACCTCTCTCTCTGGTGGAAGGCCTGTCACGTCAACTAGAAAGACGTCAGGAAAAATCCCTGACTACTGGTAAATCAGATATAGGAGGAGTGGGCACATGGGATGTTGAAATGATGCTGGCCAAGAAAGCCTGACACCCCTTGGAAATGAGTCTCCGTGCGTGCATGCAAGAAATCATGCGAGGAAAACTTCTCCATCTAGCTGGTTCAAAAAGAAACTGCTCCATACCCAACGGTCTAATCAATACCGACCTTTTCTGAAAATCAATCAGGACTCGGTTCTTCGTCAGCCAGTCCATACCCAAAATAATATCAAATTCCGGCATGGACAATACAATCAAATCTGCATACACTAGGTGGCCCTGTAGTTCAAAATCAATGTCTCTGACCACGCTAGTAGCTGGCAGCTCTTCCCCTGATGGGACTGTTACTGAATAATTCACGTCGAGGATGATGGTTTTGATATCCAAGTGATTAACGAACGTCTCCAAGATGAATGAATGAGTGGCCCTGGAATCTATCAAGGCCTTAGTAGCTAATCTCTTAATGAAAATATTTACTGAGAGATGTTAGCACAACACAAAACTTATATCCCAAAATTCTAACATTAACCTCAAGCATAATAGAAAATTTCTATCCCAAGTCACCAAAATATAACTAGCAACCTAATAATCCCAAATAAAATTCAAAACATGCATGACAAAAATGATATTGTGCTTAATTAAATAAGTTTACCGGTCAGTAATGTCGTGTCTGGGTTCGGCTCTTGTGCATGCATGGCAAACACTCTGCCCTGAGTTGGCTGCCTCCACTGTGGGCACTCTTTCAACATGTGGTCACTGGCTCCACATTTAAAGCACTTGCCTGACCCATATAAACATTGCCCCGGGTGCTGGCGGTTGCACTTCGGGCACACCGGGTGCTCACTTGGCCTCTATGGCACCATCTGATGTGGCATAGGACCCTTCCCCTTTGGCGGTCCCTGATATGGCTTCTTCCCTGGATGCCCTTGAAACGGCGTTTTAAACTGAGGTCAGTGCTGCTGTTGCTGCTGCTGGTGTGGAGCCTAATATGGCCTCTTACCCTGCCTGTCCGCCTCAATATCCCTATGATCCTGTTCTGCCATCAAAGCTCTAGACACGGCAACTGCATATGTAGTAGGACCAGCTACTCGGACATCTCGGCGCAAGATCGGCCGCAACCCGTCCATGAAATGCCTCAATTTTTCTCGGGCATCATTTGTCACGTACCGTAATTTTAACTACTTTAAAATTTGCGGAAAAATAAAAATTTTCCTAATTAAATAGAAACCTTCAAATTGTGATAACAATAAACTGATCATTTAAAATATTTGCAATGAAAATATCACAAATAAAGTTTTCTAAAAACACTTATTTAAATATCGTACACAATAACACGAAATCAGAATATTTGAAACATTGCATAATGTCTTAAAAACATGGGCGGTCCTCGGGTTTAGCCTCCTGCTCAGTCCAAGCCGGCTCATTGGTCCCCACCCCTCGTCTCCTCAAAGTCATCCTCACCTGCATCGATCAAGTCTAGTGAGTCTAAAGACTCAACATGTTTAAATTGTTAAGAACAAGTAATACGTAATAAAACCACATGCATCTTTAAAATAGAGCGTACATACTTGAAACTTGAACGTAATAGCATAAACATACTTGAACTTGAACGTAATAGCATAAACGTAGACGTGCTATCATCATAAAACTTTTCTTAAACGTGATTGCATCATACATACTTGAGCATACATAACATCATTTTGCGTAGAGATATGTTTCAAAGCAAGTGACCCATACATAAATGTGCCTGATCAGACTAAACCACAGTACTGGGCTGGCAGGGAAAGTCCACTACCACATACATGAGATCCCCGTTCATGCTTTAACGGGTGGATTGGTCCCTGGTCATGCTTTACCATTTTCCAATCCTGATCTAAACCCGGTCATACTTTACCGGGGTGGAGAGGTCCTCGGCCACGTTCACCGACTTCCAAACCCGTTCATAATTTGGTCACAAGACATTTAGCATACCTCAAAAACTTAAAAGTATTTTCTTTTTGCACGTCGAACATACTTACTTGGCGTTGAGGGATTCGTTGGATCTCACTTGGGGCCACTGCTGCACATACTAACATGAGTTCAAACACTTATCTTTCATAGCTTAGACGTAGAAATTTGTGCTCGCCACCGCAATAAATAAATAGCTTATGACATTCTAGATCACTCGAGACTTGACCTCGTTTAATAATCGTACTAAACCATGATATTGAACCCTAAAACATAATCCTATGTTTTATATTCATAACCACAAAATAAATCCTATATTTATATTCATAACCATAAAACACATCCTATATTTTATACTCAAAGTAAAAAAAAAATTATTATTTTTTTATAAAAAAGGGGCACACGGACCCGGTGTCGGGGTCCGGGTACATGCTGGAAATTCGCATTTTGAATGAAAAATGGCACGGACTCCATGTACAGGTCCGACTTCGGGTCCGTGTAGGTGCTGGAATTGTGAACAAACAGAATTCCCTACACTTGTGACTTAATCCTACCTCAAGACCCATCATAGGATGTTAAGGCACTTATTCAAACTCAAACAAATACCCCAAAACAACTATGCATCACAAGCAACGCAACCCAATCCGTGAACATGCCATTTGACACCAAAACGCATCCTACGACTTCTAATGCAAACAAGTGCCTATCAATGTGAACCGACACACCAAAAACCATCTCAACATCATACTCAACATGCTTAAACGCAGCAGCAAACACCCGTCGATCCCCAATGAAGCCTGCAACGATAAAACTTCAAGAACACATTTTCATAAAAGTTGCGGTTTGAGCAGTCTCACGAAAACGATCATAACTCATTTCATTTCTTATCCAAATATTTTGAATTTACTGTCAAATCGAAGGTATCAAAAAGTTCTATGTTTTATATGTTGAAAGTTTTTCTTAGAATATCGACCAAAAAGTCGCAGTTTTTTTAAAATGACAGCAAACTCGTGTTTTGAGATCCAAAATGTTTCAGAAATCGATTCAATGCATAATCGCTCAAACTTTTCTCATAACAATCAAATTTTCACGCATAGAATACATCAAAATATCTACTATGACGAGAACGATGCATAAAACGAAAGAATATACATGCCTTTTGTCTTGAAACGTAGGAAATCTCGCAAATCTCAACGATCCGGACACGAGGAAGAAATTTGGAGCTTCTTGCTATTCTCAAATGGTAGAATAGATGGAAATGGAGCTCAAGAACCCTTGAGGGGAGAATGGAAATAAATGAGGGGAAATGGAGGAGAATTGATGCGCATGAATTTTCTTCCGGAGAAGACTTGGCCAAAGTCTTGTAATTGGAGGCAAGTGGAATGGAATAAGGGTAATTTATGGATAATTTAAATATATGGATTACGTTTAAACTAATTAATCAATATATGGTGTAGTCCAAAAAAATTTTAGATTACTCGAGACTTGAAAACTAATACATAAAATATTCCTAAATTTACAAAAGTTGCACCACAATTAAGGGAAAATAAAAATACTAGTTGTCATAGAATAAAATACTCCATAACTTAAAAATTCCTATCCCCGGTCCGGACTCGTGTATTTGCCTGAAAAACTGGAACTCAAATAATACAATTTCATAAATCATGCATCTAATTAAAAAAATTCCTTTTAAACTTAAATAAATATTTTTACGATTTAAATAAATGCATGTGTTTTACGTGTACTGATTTTGGGCTCTACATCATTATCTATTAGGGGCACAAAGTAACACCCCTTCTCGAACTTTCGCACAAACTCTGTTACGCTGTTGTCTCCCTACCGCAGCACCATGAATTCTCTGGTAAGGCGGGAGCGTACTTCCTCAGTGAAGTACTTAGAGTAGAAAACCTCCTTGAAACCATCCCAAGTCAGTGTTCGCAGATTCACTGACACTGACGCACTCTCTCATCATAGCCTGGCGTCCTCTGTCAGAAGGAACGTGGCACCCCTGACCCTATCTGCATCTGTCAGCTCCATAAAATCAAAAGTTACCTCGATGAACTTAATCCATCCCTCCGCTATCATCGGGTCAGTGGTTTCCGAAAACTCCTTTGGGTTTATTCTCCTAAATCTTTCATAGACTGCCTCTGGTCTGGGCCTCTCCCCTGCATTCCCTGCAGCCTGATTCCCCTCAAACTGTGCGAAGAACTACGTCATACCTGCAAGCATCTGCGCCTGCATATCTAGAGGTGGACGAGGAGGAGTGACCCTCTCTTCCTCTCGGGCCTCTCGGTTCTCCTCCCTTACTTCGCGTTAAACATACGTCTAGGAGGCATACTGTTCCAAGATTTACACAACACGTAAACCCCACATGCATGGACATAATACTAATAGTATAAGATGCACGAAATTTGAACTAAAACATGGACATGCTGAAATCATGACTTAATGCTTAATACATAACATAATTCAAAACTTTAAAACTTACAGACTTGAAGTGTGATTTCGTTAGCTTCTCGCAACTGGCAGTAGGCGTAAACCTTTACAAGAACCTGGCTCTGATACCAACTGTAACGTACCGTACTTTCAACTATTTAAAATTTGCAGAAAATAAAGAATTTTCTTAAATAAAAGGCGAACCTTCAAAATTCGATAAAATAACTGTTCATCCTCAAATGTTGTTGCAACAAAAGATCTCAAATAAAGTTTACTAAAAGTACTTGTTTAAAACTCATAATCAGTAATATGAAATCAGAGTATTTGAAACTTTCGTAAAATCTTAAAATGACATGGGCGATCCTCGGGTCTAGCTTCCTGCTCAGTCCAAGCCTACTCATTGGTCCCCACCCCTCGTCTCCTCAACATTTTCCTCACCTGCATCGATCCAGTCTAGTGTGTCTAAAGACTCAACACGTATAAACTGGAAGTAACGAGTAGTACGTAATAAAACCACATGCAATTTCAAAATAGAGCGTACATACGTGAAACTTGAACTTGTTATTAAACTTGAACATACATACATAACATAGACGTGCCATAACATGAAAACTTTCATAAACATGTTGCATACTTGTGCATACATAACTTCATCATTTTGCATAGAGGCATGCTTCAAAGCAAGTGACCCATAACATAAATCGCCTGATCAGACTAAACTACAGTACTGGGCTGATAGGGAAGATCCACTATCACATACATGAGATCCCCGTTCATGCTTTAACGGGTGGATTGGTCCCCGTTCATGCTTTAACGCTTTCCAATCCTGATCTAAACCCGTTCATGATTTAACGGGGTGGATTGGTCTCTGGTCATGCTTTACCGTTTTTCAATCTCAAACATAATTTGGTCACAAGACATTTAGCATACCTCAAAACTTAAAAGTATTTTCTTTGCACGTCGAACATACTTACTTGGTGTTGAGGGATTCGTTGGATCTCGTTCGTCACCACTGCTGCACATGCTAACAAGATTTCAAGCACTTAATTTCCATACTTAGACTTAATAATCGTGCTCACCACCCAAAATGACAATTTTCTTATGACGTTATAAATCGCTTGGGACTTGACCTTATTTAATCATTGTACAAAGCCATGACATCAACCCCCGAAACAAATCCTAAAATGATGTGTGAACATTTCCTAAAACATAGAAGACATGAGCCTAAAATAGTGTTTTAAAAAGTATGGACGATAGCCTAAGCACTGGATAGCACTGCGTTGTGGCACTGGGCGCTAGCAATGCTGCAGGCCTAGCACCGCGGCGCCACAAGGGTAGTGCCGCGGCGCCAGGCTTGCGCAGAACGGGCGCTGCGGCAATCCATGGCGAGCGCTGTTGCGCTAATCCTGCGCACAACCAACCCAAAATAACACAATTTGATGCAATTTTAAAATTCACGCACAAACGACTGAACCGATGCAACGAGACTCAACTTAGGACGCTATGGCAAGGATTCAACTCAAACTTATGTCCCCAAAACAACGTCGCACAACAACTACGCAACATAACCCATAAAAATGAACTTTGACACAAAAATACTTTCTACGACTTCTAATGCAACCAAGTGCTTTTCGACCCGAGACGAAGCACCAAACATCAACCCCACATCATACTCACAATAATTAAACGCAGCAGCAGTCACCCAACGTTCCCAACGAAGCCTGCAACAAATAAACTTCAAGATTACATCAATAACATAATTTTCAAAAAATGCAGTTTGAGCAGTCTCACGAAAACAATGATAACTCACTCAATTTATCCAAATATTTTGAATTGTATATCAAATCGAAGGTATCAAAAAGTTATACATTTCATGTTTTGAAAGTATTCTAAAAATCTCGACTGAAAAATCGCAGTAATTCATAATACAATGAAAAACGAAATTCCAAATCTAAAAATTGTTTCAAAACTAATCCAACGAATTTTCCGCTCAAACTTGCGCATCATACATGGATTTTTACGCACAATAAACAACACAACGCATAATATGACGAGATCGATGCATAAATGAAAGAATATACATGCTTTTTGATAATTAAAAGTTCCGAAACGATGATACGGACGCGGGAAGGATGCGAGAGACGATCCGGGACGAACGTGGCACGATTTTCCTTGAAGAAAACTTACGAAATTTGCTGGAAATTATTCAGAGGAAGGGGGCGGCTGCTAGAACTCTTAGAACCCTAGGTTAATTACTTTTCAAAAATATCAAATGAATGGATGAAAAATGTGTGTGTATATATTAACGTGTATGTGTGTGTGTAAGTGTGTGTGCGTGTGTTTTTAGTAATTAGGGGATAAAATTGCTTAATTAACTAATTAGCAAATAATTAAAAATTCTAACACACTTTTATCTCAATAAAATCCCTTAGTAAAGGAAAATGAAATGCACACTTGTTATTTAAAAGTTTTAAAAACCTTAATTCACTAATTAAATAAATTAGGCTTTAAAATGCTAAAACTTAATAAATCATTTAAAATGCCCCAATCATAACTTAAAATAAATTATCACGTTTTAAAATTACCAAAAATCGTCCCCGGTTTTTTCTCCTCGATCACGCACCGAATAATCGCCTGAAACATGAAATTCAAGAAAACATTTTAACGTGCATCACATAAACATTAAAATAATGCAATTTAAATAAATCATGACCACTAAAATAATTTTAAACTTAAATAGAATATTTAATCATTAAATAAATAAATGGGATTTACGTGTACTGATTTTGGGCTCTACAGATTCACTCCTGTTATTTTAATAAAGTTAACATTAATGAAGACTATTAAATCCACTTAATTAAATGGTTCCAATAAATGAAATAATCATATTTATATTATGTTATATATTATTATCTTATAAGTATATAATATATACCAAAACTTATAAATGTCGTCAAGTATTTATTGTGCTATATATGTGTTTGTAAACACTAAATCAAGGTTTCCACTTCTAATGGTTGGTAAAACCAAAAAAACATTTAAATGGTACCAAGAAATTAATATTATAGTATATTCATATATAAAAAATCAAGGCATCCACATTAAATGGTTGGTAATACCAAACTAACATTTAAATGGTACCAAGAAATTAATATTATGATATATTCATATATAATAAATCAAGGCATCCACTTTAAATGGTTGGTAATACCAAACTAACATTTAAATGGTTACAAGATTTTAGTGTTATATATAGCAACAATAAATCAAAACTCCCATTCATAAGTAGGGTATAAAAATGCTTAAAAAAATAAATATAACATAAAAAATTAATAATGATTAAATATTATAAAACATAGATTATTATCTTCTAATAACCTTATTATCATACAAAGAGCTTCACCTATTTATCTCAACCTTGGGAAGTTAGCTACTCATTATTCAAAGTATAAAACTGTGAATATGAAATTAACATGCTAATTATATTTAAATGAAGAAATAAAAGAAAAACAAAGAGAGAAATATCATGAACTCAAAGATTTGTTCATAGAATGAGGGATATCTCAATTCATTACAATGCACCCCTATTTATAGCCAAATTTGGGAAGACAACCATAAATAAATTATTATTTTGTTACACATAAATCTTCTTTGGTGTTCCAAGAAATTATATCTTAATACACATCACTTTTGAAAATCTTCCCATCTAAATTTTCTTTTCCACATAAAACAAAACATATAGATAATTGAGTTGTTTGAATTGTGGTATTTTTTTTTAACCATTTGACCAAGTAATTTGAGAGATATGGTCAAAATACTAGAGCATGGTAAAACTGCAAGTTCTTTGGTAACTTTATTTGTTGCTTAATTTGATCTCACTTATTAGAAGATTTTGATCTCATGCTTGCCACCAATATTGTAAATATTAACATCAACTTTCTACAGGTCCAAAAATCATCTTAATCTCATTTGCAACGCCAAGGTTATTCTTGTTTTATCAAACCTGTAAAAATAGTAAAAACTTATAATTACACAAAAACTTAGATTTCTACAATTTATTATAAAACATATAATATTTAAACATTTAATAAAACAAAAACTATAAATTTATATTATAAAACATTTTATTAATATACCATTTTTTATCTTTGTCACACTCCCCAACCAGCTTATTGCTAGTCCCTAGCAATTTAAGCGTTAATAGCAGCACAAAACATATTGATTAATTTAAATTGAAATGTAATCGGAACTATCCAAGTATTTAAATTAAATTTGAAAACTGTCAAAATTATATCAAGATCATTTAATTATAATTTATGAAATGATCTGAACCGATCAATTCAAACCTTATTTTCATGTGGTTATATGTACATGGCCTTCAGAAATTCCTAGTAAGATTCTCAACTCCATATCTTCACAGGTTAATAATTGTTTCAATTTATGGGAACGATTTCTCTCATGGAGTTGGAATACAGATAAATGCTCAGGAAAATGGTTTACAGAATGCAGACAAACAAACGAACAAAACTAATTGTTCTTATTATATATTTTGTCCTGATAATTTTTTTCATAACGTCATGGAATCAGACTAAGTTTATGCTTTTTGACCCCATATTTATTTATATTGCACAATATATTTCTCTCTTTCTTTTTTGTTATGAGAGATAAATGGGTCGTAGCATATAACTTAAAAATTACATAGATCTTCAACATTTTTTTTTCTATTTTTTTTCATGAAATATCATTTTTTAAAATAATAACTCAAGATCTAAACAATAAATAGTCTCTCTCATGATCAATAAAGGCTCGCAAGCTGTTTTCTCAATCCTCTCAACTCACTCACAAAATATGTGTGAGTTTAAAAATTTAAGGCACTCTTATCAGGTATATCTTGAGTCATATACTTTAATAACTGATTTTATCACAATGGTTAATCATTCAAAAAGATTTCATAAATCATATTTTTATAGCGATCAGAATATTAAAATTGACTGTTTTTCAAAGAAAAATTTAAACATCCTTAGACAGATTAATACATTTAAAATTTAAACCTTTCAAACATGTAATGTAATGATATTTTTAGCAAAAATTACTAAGATACAAACAATAAAAATGGTTTTATTTTAAAATAATTTTTTTTTTATTTTTTTAATATATTTTTTTAAATTTTTTTATGTTTTTTTTTTTAAGTTTGTTCTCCCCTTAATCAGAATATGACATTGTCCCTAATGTCAAAATAACTATTAATAAAGAGTACATAATGAAAGAGATATCACCTAGAATTTTATTGGTGATAGCAAACTGAAACAAACGCAAACCAATCTACGACTTTTGAACCAATGGTCCAACTTTCTTTTCTAACTGTTTGATTGCGACCAATTGATCTTTGTTATCATTGGATCAGGTTTATAAACAAAAGCTTCCAAATCATCAATTAATTGGTCAGCAATCGAAGCAGAGATGAGTATCCTTCGTGAATTTTCTGAAATGAAATTTTGTCCTACAGCTTTATCAAGAAATGTCAACAAACTGTCATAATAATTATTGATATTCAACAAGCCCATAGGTTTATCATGGATATTAAGTTATGCCCAAGAAATAGTGTGAAAAATTTATTCTAATGAACTAAAACCACCTGGTAGTGCGATTAAAGCATCAGAATTTTCAATCATTTTGGTGATTCTTTCATACATAAAAGAAACTTTTAATTCATCCACAATCGTAACACCTGTAATATTTCCTTCATCTAAAGCTGTAGAAATAATACCCAAAACCTGACTACCTCGAAGATGAGCAGATGTTGAAAAAAATACCATTAACCCAATATTACCTCCTCCATCTACCAACTGAATTTTTCTCTCAGCCAATATCTTTCCAAGATTATTCGCTGCTTCTACAAACACTTCATTTTTTCTAGGACTCGATTCACAAAATACACAAATATTTTTCAATGTTTGTGCAGAGGATCCAGCCATGTTTATACTTTCTTTTTGGTCTGCAAAAATAGAGAGATTTTATAGGGGTAATATGTCATCATGACAAAACTATGGGTCACATCTGTAAGAAGAATAAAAATTAAAAACAATAATGATACACATGCATATAAACAGTAGTGTGATTGTGGCTCACAACTTTCCTCTGGTTTTACGTTCAGAAACGGCTTCAACGTCTTCTATGAGTCGAGGATATGCTTACCATCCAATTTTCTTATAAATTGGCAAACAGGGTCTTTTTTAGTCGGATTCCCAAGACTATTACAATGACGCTCATCTTGGAATTGTTTCCATAAGCAAAGAAATTGAATATGCATGTGTCCACTAGAATGCATCTCAAGAGTCAATAAGATGTTATCTAAAGACTTCTTACTCATCCCATTCTTAATAAAACCGATTTTATCTTCTCTGTTATTGGAAACACATCCCAAAGATCTGTATCGTTTGTCACAAGTCCATCTTGCACACTTATGGCAAACCCCTAACCTTTAGGCCCTTCTTTTTTCGCATAAGTGCTTTTTCCTAACCCAGGTAAATATTGAATGAACAATGATTGTGGAACTTCTCCTCCTAATCGGACCTTAGCTTTTATTACGAGACAAATATCTTCTGGAATTTTTTTTTGCATTAGCAATCCCAATCTTTCACACCTTCCTGCATAGATTTGTCTTAGAACATTTTTAGAAACAGAGGGAAAATATTTACAAATTTTTGATAGAATTTCATCTATTTTGAAAAGAAAAGAAATGATTTTTTTTAAAAAAAAATTTTGTATCAGCAATTGTGCGAAACTGATTTAATCGACTTTGAGAGTCACGGAGTACCGTTATCTGCCATTTAACCGGGAAAATAAAAAGATTAAGGACACCTCAAATAAAGACAAACAAAATTAAATACAACACAAAAAAATCAAGGATCAGAAAGGAAAATAAACTCTTCTTGAAAGATTTCATTTTCTAAAAATGGTTTAAGCCTTTGTCTATTTACTTTAAAAACATCATCATTTTTAGGATTTTAAATGTCCATAGCTCCATATGGATACACATGCTTTACAACATATGGGCCTGTCCATTTTGATCGTAATTTTCCTCGGACTACGTGAAGTCGAGAATTATAAAGCAAAACTTTTTTACCAATCTCAAAAGATTTTCTAAGAATTGGTTTATAATGAAATGATTTGATTGTTGCTTTATAAATCCTTGAATTCTCATATGCGTCATTTCTGAGTCCATCAAGTTCATTAAGTTGCAATTTGCGCAATTTGTTGGCATCATCCATGCTTGAATTAAAAGTTTTGATCGCCCAATAAGCTTTATGTTCCAATTCCACAGGCAAATGACAATGTTTTCCGTAAACCAACCTATAGGGAGACATTCAATAATATTTTAAAAGCTGTTCGATATGCCCAAAGTGCATCATTAAGTCGCAGAGACCAATTTTTTCTATTTTGGTTAACATTTTTTTTCCAAAATTTGCTTTATCTCCCTATTAGCTAATTCAACTTGTCCATTTGTTTGAGGATGATAAGGAGTAGTTACTTTGTGAGTAAAACTATATTTTTTCATTAATAAAGCAAATGGTTTATTAACAAAGTGAGTTCCTCTATCACTTATCATGGCTCGAGGAATTCCAAATCTATTAAAAATATTTTCTTTCAAAAATTTGATGACGATTTTATGATTATTTGTTCGACATGGAATTGCCTCTATCAATTTGGAACATAATCAACTACAAGTAAAATATACAAGTATCCAAATGACGGTGGAAAAAGTGCCATAAAACAATTCCCCAACAGTCAAAGATTTCAATTTCAATGATATGATTCAAAGGTATCATGTTTCTTTTTGAAATCGCATCCAATTTTTGACAATTTTCACAGATCTTGCAGATTTCGTGGGTGTAATGCCCGGATTCTGTTAATCTGAGATTATTGGTTTTGAATTGATGTGATTATAGAAGGACCACTCCGAGACACGATTTGAGATAGCGTGTGATACGTGATGTGCGAGGACAGAACACCTCGCGCATATGCGCGACACGAGGCGCGCATATGCACGAGGCAGGCAGAGAACCTCGCTCATATGCGCAAGGAGAGGGCGCGCATATGCGCGAGCTGGTGGACTGGAATTCTGCGGAGGCCGTAGGTCTCGCGCATATGCGCGAAAAGAAGGCGCGCATATGCGCGAGAAGTTGAGAAACCAAGGCGCCGAGACAGAGTGTCTCGCGCATATGCGCCGAGGAAGGTCGCGCATATGCGCGAGACGTGCTGCTTAAAGATGCAGCCACATGGCTTGGACATACATGATATATATATCAAATTAATTTCATTTCCTTCAGATTTGGCAGGGAGAAGAATCGAGAGAATCCATAGCTAAAGCTTCATTTCACCTTAGAATTGTGATTTCGAAGGAACCAGTTATCAGAATTTCAATCCGAGTTCGGTACTGTGATCCTCTCGACAAAGGCTTTACAAGGACGTAAGTTTTCTTATGTTTTGATATGATTTGAAAATATGATATTGAAGGAATCAGATATGATTGATTTATGGTGTTCTTGAGATATTAGACATCGTATAATCGAAACCGGATAGAAGAACAGATACCGTATGGAATTGTTATGATTTTTCAGAGTTGATATGAGATTATACGGATTTGGTATCAGATTATGGTACAAATTGAGGTTATGAGATTTATGTGATGTTGTGTTATTGACTCGATTGATGATTGAGTTGTCGGTATATCGAAATGATTCCATTACACTGTCCAAATGTACCGAGAGTGAATGTTGATCCTTACATGTCTTACATGGAATGATATGTTGATATTGTGCGACTCGACATTGTCATTTTAGATTGGTATTGACAGCTTCGGCATCGAGACTTCCTTTGAAACCGATAGAAGAACAAACAACGTTTTCAATTGAACAACGAAAGGTATAAATCAATGTTGAACCGGGAGAATATAACTCGAGTTAGATCTGACTTGAGTTCTCCTAAATCACATATTTATTTGATTGCATTGATGTTTGCAAGTTACGAGATTGATATGCTTAGTCTATTGAGTTATAGCAAAGCATGTATTGAGTCAGGGCGGAGGTGCCTAGTCAATGGCGGAGGTGCCAAGTCTTTGGTGGATATGCCAAGACACTGGATGCTTGGTTTATATCGATGTTGCGTAGGAGCGGATCGGCTTCTATTGCGGAGATTCGGTATCTTATGCCAATGTCCAGGAATCGGGTTCCCTAGATTAGAATTGAGTTGAGTCTGAGATGTTGAGTTACGAGGTTATTTACAGTTTTATATTGATCCATGTCTTTCATATTATGATACATGTTATTGATATCTGTGGCATGCGTTTATATCGATTCATATGATTGCGTGTACACATTGTTTATACTGGGAATATTATTCTCATCGGAGTTATCCGGCTGTTGTTGTGTCTGTATGTGTGCATGACAACAGGTGGGACAGGATCAGGGTCAAGAAGAGGATGAGAGAATAAGATTAGTGTGGAGATTCGGACCCAGCAGTAGAATAGGTTTCATCACTTGATATTGAGTTGTTGAACCCTAGTTTGATATGGATCTATGTTGTACAAGACTTGTACTTTTAGCTTGTAATATGTATATCAGATTGATTACATTATGTTCCGCACGGTATTTTAAAAATAATAAATTTTAGACCCAAATTGTAGACCCAATTGATTTAATTGATCCAATTATTCCCAAGAATGATTAAGAAATGAATTAGCGTCCGGGTCCCCACAGCAGGTGGTATCAGAGCAGTAGGTTCCTTTAGCCTGAGATAGAAGCTAGTGAGCGGGGTAGATTGAGTTTTCTTTCCTGCTTCTGTGTGCTAGCATGTTTACTGCTTTGGACTGTACATGTTTACCTGATTTGATTGGTAACTTGTATGATTGAGAATGAATCAGAACCGATTCTGGATCAGAGGTAAGATGATCAGAAGGGGACTGAGACAGATTTGTCAAGTATGATTGCTAACCTTTTGATAATCAGATATGCCTCCTCGAGAATCCCAGAACATGGCAGTACCTCTGCGAATCCGATGTATGTGACAGCAACACCGATGGAAACCCTGTTGAAGAGATTTCAGTCGTTCCATCCACCGGCTCTGAAGGGTACAGAGACTTCAGTTGAGTGTGAGAGTTGGCTAGATGACATTGAGATGTTGTTTGATTCATTGGACTACACAGATGAGCGGAGAGTTAAACTGATTGGCCACCAATTGCATGACGTTGCAAAGAATTGGTGGATCATAACGAAGAGAGCATTGGAGCATCGAGGTACGACTATTACTTGGAAGGTCTTCAAAGATGAATTCTATCAAAGATTTTTCCCAGTATCGTACAGAAAAGACAAGGGAGCAGAGTTTGCCAATTTGAGATAGGGTCAGTTGAATATTGAGGAATATGTGGCCAAGTTCTATACCTTGTTGCGGTTAGCTTCACATGTTGCTGAAAATGACGAAGCTGTTGCTGATCAGTTCATCAATGGATTGAATCTCGAGATCTTTACACTGGTAAATGCAGGGCGACCGAATAATTTTGCTGTTGACCTGAACAGAGCAAAGGGAGCTGAAGCCGGCCTGATTAGGCAGAAAGAAGCTTCGTATGTTGCCCCAGCACCGAGACCACAGCAGCCATCTACTACTCAGTTCCAGCAACGCCCTCCCAGATATGAGAGTGGTAGTGGCAGTGGAAAGAAAGATCAGTTGAAAACTAGAGAGAAACAGTTTAAGAAGTCTGGCAGTAGTTCTTCTAGCTCTAGTGGTTCCAGACAGAGTTATACCTGGGCTTATTGCAGGACTTGTGGAGGGAGACATCCCACAGAGCAATGCCAAGGAGTACTTGGTAGTTGCCGCATCTGCAAACAGCAGGGAAATTTTGCTAGAGTATGTCCATAGAGAGGTTCCCAGGGATCCCAGGGAGCAGAATCAGCTGGATCAGGGGCACAGCCTGATAGACGAGCATCTGTTGTTTACTCGTTCCAGCCAGCACCTACCCAGTCACAGTCAAGACCAGGAGGAAGCCAGACGGTTAGCCAGCCTTCTAGACAGTAGGCTAGTGTGTTTGCATTGACTGAGGAACAGCCCAGGGCGCACCTGATGATGTTGTTGCAGGTAACTGTACTCTTTGTGGTTATCCTGCATATGTATTGATAGATACAGGTGCATCCCATACATTTATTTCGGAGAGATTTGCATTGATTCATGTGTTGCCTGTTGAGTCTTTATCTGCTTTAGTTTCTGTGTCTTCTCCTTTGGGGATTGATATCAGTGAATTATGTTAAACCTTGTATGCTACAGTATGATGGCCATGAGATTGAGTTAGATTGTATTGTACTTGGGTTGTCTGATTTTGTCTGTATTATCGGTATTGATATGTTGACCAAGTACAGAGCTACCGTAGATTGTTTTCATAAGATTGTGAAATTCAGACCTGATATGGCTGATGAATGGAAATTCTACGGTAAGGATTCTAGAGCTAGAATTCCTTTGATATCTGCGTTATCGATGACTCGATTATTACAGAAAAGAGCCGAGGGATTCCTTGTATATTCAATTGATGTACTGAAATCGAGCCCATCATTGGCTGATTTGCCAGTGGTATGTGAGTTTGCTGATGTCTTCCCAGATGAGATTCTGGGATTGCCTCAAGTCAGAGAGATAGATTTCAGCATCGAACTTATGCCAGGTACAGCACCTATTTCTCGAGCCCCGTACAGAATTGCACCGATAGAACTGAATGAATTGAAAGAGCAGTTAGAAGATTTACTGGCCAAGGGGTACATCAGACCGAGTGTTTCTCCTTAGGATGCTCCAGTACTGTTCGTGAGAAAGAAAGATGGGTCAATGAGACTTTTCATTGACTACCGGCAAATGAACAAGGCTACGGCAAAGAACAAATACCCTTTGCTTCGTATAGATGATTTATTTGATCAGTTGCAGGGTTTTTCTGTGTATTCCAAGATCGACCTGAGATCTGGATATCATCACCTGAGAGTCAGAGATTCTGATATCTTGAAGACAGCTTTCAGAACCAGGTATGGACATTATGAGTTTATTGTCATGCCATTTGGTTTAACAAATGCTCCGGCAGTATTTATGTCTTTGATGAACCGCATATTTCAGAAATATCTTGTTGATTTTGTGATTATATTTATCGATGATATTCTGATATATTCGAAGAATATGATTGATCATGCTGAGCATTTGAGAACTGTATTAAAGATTCTGAGAACGGAGAAACTATATGCTTAACTTTCGAAATGTGAATTTCGGCTGAGACAGGTTGTGTTTTTGGGACACATTATATCTTGAGACGGTATTTCTGTTCATCCTAGCAAAGTTGAGGCCGTGATCAATTGGCCGAGACCGACATCTGTGCCAGAGATACGCAGTTTTATGGGATTAGCAGGATATTATCGTCGGTTTATCAGAGAATTTTTGAGTATTGCGAAGCTGATTACGCAGCTAACTTAGAAGAATGCGTAATTTGTTTGGTCAGAGGCATGTGAGTCCAGTTTTCTAGAGTTAAAGAAGAGATTGACCAGTGCTCCAGTGTTGACTATCCCGTCAGGTACTGGTGATTTTGTTGTTTATTGTGATGCTTCTCACCAAGGATTGGGTTGTGTTTTGATGCAGCGAGGCCATGTCATTCTTTATGCCTCGAGACAGCTAAAGCCACATGAGACTCGCTACCCGATTCATGATCTTGAATTGGCTGCGATTGTATTTGCAATGAAGATTTGGCGACATTACTTCTACGGTGAGAAGTTTGAGATTTATTCTTATCACAAGAGTTTGAAGTGTAATATCCAAGCTTGGCGATCGGTACGGTTTAAGATTTAATATGTTTATTGACTCCTTGGTTAAGTTTAAGTATAGTTTTGATTTTAAGAGTTGAGATTTATGATTTATGGTATTGTGTTTATAGATGATGCTTAGTTATATTGTAGCGGCGTTGCGAGTAAATTCATGATAATTCATATGTTTAGACAATTGGTATGAGGCCAATTGGAGTGGCTAGATAAGACATAGAGGTGTAACTTTCATGTTTTGAGTTTTGTTCAAATCATTGTGGAAGACAAGCCAAAAGCGCCCCGAAGTGTGTCGCGCGTATCGTCGTTCCTATAATGACACATGTTGGGAGAATGAGCATAACTTTTTCCTCAGACATTCAAATGATATGATGCCAATTGGAGATGCAAGCCAAGACATAGAGCTACAACTTTCATGTTTACCACTTTTTTAAATTATGTCGGGAAGAGGCGTTTCGGAGGCGATCTTTGAGGCGGCTGTGCGCAGAGCGGTAATTTATGACCGCCCGAGCCCCACCGGTTCTGTAAATTTTGTACCGGACAGTATGGTCCGCGCCCGAGCGGTAATTTATGACCGCCCGAGCGCCAGCTCAGTACAAAAGCGTGTTTTGGGTGAATTAAGGCATAAAACCGATTGAAACTCTCATTTTCTTCATTTCCCTTATCTTTTTTTTCTCTCCTCCAACGTTTCCAAGTAGGGTTCTTCATTTTCTTCTTATCCTTTCTTTCAATCAAGCAATTAATCTTCAATCCGGAGTTGGAACTTCATCTTTTTAGAAAAAGAGGCAAAGGTAAGTGGTTTTTCTTCTTGTTCTTGAGTTATTGAAGATGGTGGAGTTAGGGGATGATAAGTGTGATAGACGTATTGTGATAAATGGTCATTTAATGTTATTATTTGGGTGTTGATGGTTAGTTTTTGGGTTTATTATTGTAGGATCACCATCAAGGTTTAAGAAACCAAGTGCTACACGTGTTGTAAGTGGAATTTCATTTCTTGTGCTCACATGATAATATATGTATTGTGTTTCGATGGTTTTAAAGTGTTATTCCCTTCCATTTGATTCATGCTATGTATTAATACACCTTGTTGTATATTAGAGGCATTTTATGTCTCAACCATGTCAAAGGGAATACAAGAGAAAAGATAGTCTTCAAAGTGTTTGTTTTAATGCCAAAGAGAGAATTCAAATGTTTTATTTGATTGATAGATACATAGTCAGAGATTGCATGCAATAAGTTGATCAACGACCATAGGCTGACATCCCTCAGAGTTATCGATTCATATCGATGGGATAGAGGCACAGAGACAGAAATACTATATAGATATCAATCCAACAGAGAAAAGAGAAATACCATCGTTTTTATTATTCATTCTATGATATTCATATTTCAGAGTTGATGGTATTTAATGTTTTCAAAGCCACGTTTTACAGAGTATAGTATATGTACATTGCTATGTAAGAGTTCCACTTGCTAAGTTTCATACTCATTTCAGTTATTCATGTGATGCAGTTAAGAGTGACGGAAGGAAGAAGACTATTTTGCAAGTATTTTGACATGATCACAAAAATGATATTTTGTATTTTGTTGCCTCATTTGATTGATCATGTATTAACTTTTGTTTATATATTGAAATGTATTTTAAATCCTTCCTCCCTTCAAAGAAAATTTTAAATTCCGCTGTTATTTTTTGAAATCGGGTCAGAGCGTTACATTTATTGGTATCAGAGCCCCGTTCTTCGGACCAATGCATATGACTTCGTCTACTTTCAACAGTCCGGGTATGTCTTCTTCTACATCTATTCATTGTTATCTATTGATATGTATTACGTGAGCACATTGTAGGAGTATGCCTCCTAAGAGAAAGGCTTCAGAGGGTGAGGATAGTTCTTCCTTTAGAGTTGTCGATGAGTTCGGCAAGTTACTTAAAGAGCAAGCCAAGGTCCATAGTGAGCAGATCCAGCAGTTGTTCCGTATGCAAGGTACAGGCCAAGGTAGAGGACAAGTAAGAGGCCCAGTGGTTCAAGCAGTTGGAACCGATGGGGTATTTTCTGCTTTCAAGAGGATGGATCCGCCGGAATTTGCAAGAAGCACTGATCCATTGGTGGCTGTAGAGTGGGTCAAAGCTCTTGAGGTGATATTTGATCATCTCAAGTATGACGACAAAGACAGAGTTGGATGTGCAGTGTTCATGTTAGTCAAAGCTGAACGCATTTGGTGGAATGCTACCAAGGTAAGTATTAATGTTCCGGCAATGAAGTGGCAAGAGATCACGGATCTTTTCTATGACAAGTACTTCCCAGATGCACTTCAAGCTAGGAAGGTAACTGAATTTCTAGAGCTTCGTCAAGGAGGTATGAATGTTGATGAGTATATTCTGAAGTTCGAGGAGGGCTGTCTGTTTGCCCCATATATTGCCTCCAATGACAAAAACAAGGGTGCTCATTTCATTAGAGGCCTTCGAGCAGAGATCAGGAGAACATCAATAGGTCTAAGGCTGTGACATTTAAAGAGATTGTGGCTAAGGCTTTGTTAGCCGAGCAAGATGAGAAAGACATTGCCAGAGAGAGACAGACGAGGCAGCAGTTTGTTGCTCAAAGAGGTCAAGGTTTGAGCCAAAGAGGAAAGGACCATTTTAAAGGGAAAGGTAAGATAGAGCCGAGTTCTAAAGCACCAATAGTTCCATCTGATCCAGAGAAGCCGTTGCGTCCCAAGTGTAGTAGGCATCATAGGGGAGAGTGCAGATTTGGTACTCACACTTGCTATCGGTGTGGTACTGCAGGCCATATTGCTAAGGACTGTCCGAGAGGATCGAGTAAAGAGAAGGTGCAGGGTCGCATCTTCACCATGACGAAGGAAGGTATAAACCCTGAGTCTTCTGTGATCTCTAGCACTATCTTAATTTCAGGCAGAGTAGCTACGACATTGATTGATACAGGTGCTACTCATTCTTTTATGTCTGAACTATTTTTGAGATCTTTGGGTTTAGTTCCTTCTATTCTTCCCCTCCAGTTTAATGTTGTATTGCCTTCGGGAGATGTGTTGTGCCCGACGTCTATTGTGTATGCTTGTTCTGTTCAAATCGATGGGCGAGTGGTTTATGCCGATTTGATTGTTATTCCGATGGTTGCGTTTGATATTATACTTGGCATGGATTGGCTATCAACTTACCGTGCAGTGATTGATTGCGTTGCTAAGACGGTGAAATTTGCAGATGATGGAAATAAGGAAGGTATGCTTGCCAGTGCAGGTACTTCGCTGGTCCTTCCTTTTATTTCGTGTCTTGAGGCTAAGAAGTTGTTGTTTAGAGGTTGTGATGGGTTTTTGGCTTCAATTGTGGATATGGATAGAATTGTGAAGTTGAATCTTGATGATATTGATGTTGTGAGAGAGTTCCCTGATGTATTTGAGGATGATGTGCCGGGTTTACCGCCGGACAGAGATGTGGAGTTTGTGATTGATTTAGTCCCAGGTACGGTTCTTATTTCTAAGGCTCCGTACAGAATGGCCCCTACAGAGATGAAGGAGTTGAAAACGCAGTTGCATGATCTATTAGATAAGGGTTTTATTCGGCCGAGTTCTTCGCCTTGGGGAGCTCCGGTTCTTTTTGTTAAGAAGAAAGATGGGTCTTTGCGGCTATGCATTGATTACAGAGGAATCAACAAAGTGACGATTAAGAATAAATATCCGTTGCCACGGATTGATGACCTTTTTGACCAACTGGAGGGGGCTAAGGTGTTTTCGAAGATTGATCTACGATCTGGCTATTATCAGTTGAAAGTTAGGGAGTCTGATATCCCTAAGACGGCGTCTCGGACCAGGTATGGGCATTACGAATTTCTTTTGATGTCGTTTGGTCTGACTAATGCTCCTTCAGTCTTTATTGATCTTATGAACCGGGTGTTCAAGCCGTATTTGGATAGCTTTGTCATTGTTTTCATCGATGATATATTGATTTATTCCAAGACTAGAGGGCTTCATGCAGAGCACCTCAGAGTTGTTCTTCAATTGTTGAGGGAGAAGAGGTTGTATGCTAAGTTGAAGAAATGTGAGTTCTGGTTAGAGCAGATTTCTTTCTTAGGCCATGTTGTCTCGAAGGATGGGTTAGCTGTTGATCCAGCGAAAATAGAGGCGATACAAAAGTGGCCTATCCCTACCACTGTATCAGAGGCACGCAGTTTTCTTGGTTTGGCGGGTTATTATCGTCGATTTATTTCAGATTTTTCCAACATTGCCCTGCCATTAACCAATTTGACGAGGAAGACTGTGAAGTTGGAGTGGTCCAATGAATGCCAAAGAGGATTTCAGGAGTTGAAAGATAAGTTGACGACAGCTCCGGTACTTGCATTGCCCAGTGGTACAGGGGACTTTGTTGTTTATACCGATGCGTCGAAGAAGGGTCTTGGTGCAGTGCTGATGCAGCGTGGAAAGGTTATGGCTTATTCCTCTCGTCAGTTGAAAGATTATGAGAAGAATTACCCTACGCATGATTTGGAGCTGGCAGCTGTGGTTTTCGCCCTGAAAATCTGGAGACATTATTTATATGGAGAAAAGTGTTAAATTTTCACGGACCACAAGAGTTTAAAGTATTTGTTTTCCCAGAAAGAGCTCAATATGCGACAGAGGCGGTGGTTAGAGCTTGTCAAAGATTATGATGTGACGATTAGTTATCACCCAGGGAAGGCGAATGTTTTAGCGGATGCATTGAGTCGTAAGTCAAGTTCTTCTTTGAGTTCTATGATTCAGAAGCCGTTGTTGTTGGACTTGCAACGAGAGGAGATAGCTTTGGTGGTTCCAGGAACCATTGCTCGTTTTTCAATGTTGGTTATTTGGGCTACATTGACGGACATGATCCGTAGAGAGCAGGCTATTGATGTTCAGCTGTTAGAGTTGAGAGCTAGAGCAGAGGAGAGAGGTAATTCAGAGTTCACGACGAATGGAGATGGTTTGGTGACGTTTAGAGGCCGTATTTGCATTCCTGCTGGTGATGATATTCGGCGAGACGTCTTGACAGAGGCACATACCGCGCCATACTCGATACATCCAGGAAGCACTGAGATGTATCAGGATCTTCGTAGACTCTATTGGTGGCCAGGTATGAAGAAAGATATTTCCATGTTTATTTCTCAGTGCCTAACTTGTCAGCAGGTGAAGATCGAGCACCAGAGACCTGCTGGGACATTGCTATCATTGCCGAATCCTCAATGGAAATGGGAGCATATTACGATGGACTTCGTGATTGGTCTTCCCAGAACGCAGAAAGGCTATAACTCTATTTGGGTTATCGTTGATCGGTTGACCAAGTCAGCTCATTTTCTCCCGGTCAAGACAACGTATTCCATGAACCAATATGCCGAAGAGTACATAGCAGAGATTTTTAGACTTCATGATGTTCCTGTGTCGATCGTGTCTGATCGTGACCCTAGATTTACTTCAGAGTTTTGGAAGAGTTTGCACAGAGCCTTGGGTACACGGTTAGCATTCAGTACAGCATATCATCCTCAGAGCGATGGTCAATCAGAGAGAGTTATTCTGATTTTGGAGGATATGCTCAGAGCTTGTACTATAGACTATCCTGGTAGTTGGGATTCCAAATTGCCTCTTGTTGAGTTCACGTACAATAACAGTTACCAGGCGACGATTGGCATGGCACCTTATGAAGCACTTTATGGCAGAAAATGTAGATCTCCCTTATATTGGGATGAGATTGGTGAGAGGAAGATGTTGGGTCCAGAGTTGGTCCAACAGACAGCTGATGTTGTTGCTGTTATTCGAGAGAGGATGAAGACAGCGCAGTCCAGACAGAAGAGCTATGCTGATGTGAGGCGAAGGCCGTTGCAGTTTGAGGTTGGCGATCATGTGTTCTTGAAGATAGCACCTCTTAAAGGTGTGATGCGGTTTGGCAAGAAGGGAAAGTTGAGTCCGAGATTTATTGGTCCATTTGAGATATTGGACAGAGTCGGTGATCGAGCTTACAGGTTAGCCTTACCGCCAGATCTTGATAGAGTTCATAATGTTTTTCATGTCTCCATGCTCAGGAAATATATTGCGAATCCTTCCCATGTTCTTCGCCACGAGCCATTGGATTTGACGCCGAATTTGACGTACCAAGAGATTCCGGTCCAGATTCTGGATCGCAAAGTTAAAGTATTAAGGAATAAAGAGATCGGCATTGTTAAAGTCCTTTGGAGGAATCAATTGATTGAAGAAGCCACGTGGGAACCAGAGGATGAGATGAAAGAAAAGCATCCTGAGTTGTTTGCGCAGTGACGTCAATTTCGGGGACGAAATTCCTCTAAGGAGGGGAGATTGTAATATCCAAGCTTGGTGATCGGTACGGTTTAAGATTTAATATGTTTATTGACTCCTTGGTTAAGTTAAATATAGTTTTGATGTTAAGAGTTGAGATTTATGATTTATGGTATTGTGTTTATAGATGATGCGTAGTTATATTGTAGCGGCGTTGCGAGTAAATTCATAATAATTCATATGTTGAGACAATTGGTATGAGGCCAATTGGAGTGGCTAGATAAGACATAGAGGTGTAACTTTCATGTTGAGTTTTGTTCAAATCATTGTGGAAGACAAGCCAAAAGCGCCCCGAAGTATGTCGCGCGTATCGTCGTTCCTATAATGACACATGTTGGGAGAATGAGCATAACGTTTTTCTCAGACTTTCAAATGACATGAAGCCAATTGGAGATGCAAGCCAAGACATAGAGCTACAACTTTCATGTCTACTACTTTTTCAAATTATGTCGGGAAGAGGCGTTTCGGAGGCGATCTTTGAGGCGGCTGTGGGCAGAGCGGTAATTTATGACCGCCCGAGCGCCACCGGTTCTGTAAATTTTGCACCGGACAGTATGGTCCGCGCCCGAGCGGTAATTTATGACCGCCCGAGCGCCAGCTCAGTACAAAAGAATGTTTTGGGTGAATTAAGGCATAAAACCGATTGAAACTCTCATTTTCTTCATTTCCCTTCTCTTTTTTTTCTCTCCTTCAACGTTTCCAAGTAGGGTTCTTCATTTTCTTCTTATCCTTTCTTTCCATCAAGCAATTAATCTTCAATCCGGAGTTGGAACTTCATCTTTTTAGAAAAAGGGGCAAAGGTAAGTGGTTTTTCTTCTTGTTCTTGAGTTATTGAAGATGGTGGAGTTAGGGGATGATAAGTGTGATAGATGTATTGTGATAAATGGTCATTTAATGTTATTATTTGGGTGTTGATGGTTAGTTTTTGGGTTTATTATTGTAGGATCACTATCAAGGTTTAAGAAACCAAGTGCTACAAGTGTTGTAAGTGGAATTTCATTTCTTGTGCTCACAAGATAATATATGTATTGTGTTTCAATGGTTTTAAAGTGTTATTCCCTTCCATTTGATTCATGCTATGTATTAAGACACCTTGTTGTATATTAGAGGCATTTTATGTCTCAACCATGTAAAAGGGAATACAAGAGAAAAGATAGTCTTCAAAGTTTTTGTTTTAATGCCAAAGAGAGAATTCAAATGTTTTATTGGATTGATAGATACATAGTCAGAGATTGCATGCAATAAGTTGATCAACGACCATAGGCTTACATCCCTCAGAGTTATCGATTCATATCAATGGGATAGAGGCACATAGACAGAGATACTATATAGATATCAATCCAACAGAGAAAAGAGAAATACCATCGTTATTATTATTCATTCTAAGATATTCATATTTCAGAGTTGATGGTATTTAATGTTTTCAAAGCCACGTTTTACAGAGTATAGTATATGTACATTGCTATGTAAGAGTTCCACTTGCTGACTTTCATACTCATTTCAGTTATTCATGTGATGTAGATAAGAGTGACGGGCCGGGACGTTGATTGGAGCCGGGGTCATATGCATAAGAGAGGGAAGGAAGAAGACTATTTTGCAAGAATTTTGACATGATCACAAAAATGATGTTTTGTATTTTGTTGCCTCATTTGATTGATCATGTATTAACTTTTGTTTATATATTGAAATGTATTTTAAATCCTTCCTCCCTTCAAAGAAAATTTTAAATTCCGCTGTTATTTTTTGAAATCGGGTAAGAGCGTTACATGAAGTATCTGTTTTCACAGTCAGAACTGAATATGAGGCAACGAAGATGGCTTGATTTATTGAAAGACTTTGATTTTAAAATCAAATATTATCCAGGGAAGTCTAATGCAGCAGCTGATGCACTGAGTCGAAAGGTATGTTCTTTATCCTTGTCGACGATTGGTGTTTCACATGTGATAGAAGATTGCTGTTTGTTTGGATTGGTATTTGAGACAGATTGTAAGCCACTGAGATTGTGTGCTATCCAAGCCGAACTAGAGCTGATATTGAGAATTAAACAAGCTCAGAAAGTTGATCAGAATGTTCAGAACTCGATTTTGATGATCAGAGCAGGACATCAATCCGAGTATCAGGTTCGTGACAGTGTCATATATGTGAATAATCGTCTTGTTGTGCCAGATGTTTCAGATTTGAAACAACAGATATTGTCAGAAGCACACTGTAGTCGATTCAGTATTCATCCTGGTGGTAGAAAGATGTATATCGATTTGAAAAGACAGTTCTGGTGGAAACAAATGAAAACAGATATTGCAGAGTTTGTAGCAAGATGTCTGAATTGCCAACAGGTGAAAGCTGAAAGAAAGAAACCAGGAGGTTTGTTACATAGCTTGTCTATTCCTGAGTGGAAATGAGATCACATTTCTATGGATTTTGTGACGAAGCTACCACGTTCCTCCAGAGGTTGTGATGCAATTTGGGTCGTGATTGACAGATTGACCAAATCAGTATGTTTTATTCCGTACAAGATGACGTACAGACCTGACCAGATGGCAGAGATCTACGTCAGAGAAGTGGTCAGATTGCATGGAGTGCCGAGGTCGATTGTATCAGACCATGATCCTCGGTTTACTTCGCACTTTTGGCATAGTTTGCAGCATGCTCTCGGTACAAAGTTACATCTGAGTACCGCATATCATCCTCAGACCGATGGACAGTCAGAGCGGACTATCCAGACACTGGAGGATATGCTGAGAGCTGTAGTGCTAGATTTTGGCACTAGTTGGCAAGATTTTTTGCCACTTTGTGAGTTTTCGTACAACAACAGCTATCAGACGAGTATAGAGATGGCACCCTTTGAAGCGTTGTACGGCAAGAAATGCAGATCCCCTCTGTATTGGGATGATATTTCTGAGGTATCTTAGATTGGGCCTGACATGATCCGAGATATGACAGAGAAGGTGAAGCTGATTCGACAGAGAATGAAGACAGCTCAAGATAGACAAGACAAATATGCCAATGTTCGATGAAGACCGTTGGTATTTGACGCAGGAGACAGAGTATTTGTGAAGATTTCACCTTTCAGAGGCGTTGTCAGATTGGAAAGAAAGAGAAATTGTCTCCACGATATATTGGGTCGTATGAGATTCTCGAGAAGATAGGAGATCGCGCCTATCGACTCGCATTACCGCCTTCTTTATCTGGAATACATGTTGTCTTTCATGTATCTTTATTGCGAAAGTACATTCCCGATGCTTCACATATACTTCAGCCAGATGAGGCAGAACTTGATGACACTCTGAGCTATCTTGAGAAACCAATTCAGATTCTTGATCGTAAAGAAAAGCAGCTCAGAACGAAGACTATTCCGCTTGTGAAAGTTCAGTGGAGTCGTTATGGCATTGAACAAGCTACCTGGGAGACTGAATCAGACATGAGACAGAGATTCCCATAGTTTTTTCATTGATGTGAGTTTCTTATTTAGCTTAAGTTATACATTTCTTATTTTATATGATTTGTCTGTCTGTGATTTCAAGGACGAAATCGTATCTTAGGGGGGAGAAATGTAATGCCCGAATTCTGTTAATCTGAGATTATTGGTTTTGAATTGATGTGATTATAGAAGGACCACTCCGAGACACGATTTGAGATAACGTGTGATACGTGATGTGCGAGGACAGAACACCTCGCGCATATGCGCGATACGAGGCGCGCATATGCACGATGCAGGCAGAGAACTTCGCGCATATGCGTGAGCTGGTGGACTGGAATTCTGTGGAGGCCGTAGGTCTCGCGCATATGCGTGAGAAGAAGGCGCGCGTATGCGCGAGAAATTGAGAAACCAAGGCGCCGAGACAGAGTGTCTCGTGCATATGCGCCGAGAAAGGTCGCTCACATGCGCGAGACGTGCTGCTTAAAGATGCAACCACATGGCTTGGACATGCATGATATATATATCAAATGAATTTCATTTCCTTCAGATTTGGCAGGGAGAAGAATCGAGAGAATCCATAGCTAAAGCTTCATTTCACCTTAGAATTGTGATTTCGAAGGAACTAGTTATCAGAATTTCAATCCGAGTTTGGTACTGTGATCCTCTCGACAAAGGCTTCACAAGGACGTAAGTTTTCTTATGTTTTGTTATGATTTGAAAATATGATATTGAAGGAATCAGATAGGATTGATATATGGTGTTCCTGAGATATTAGACATCGTATAATCGAAACTGGATAGAAGAACAGATACCGTATGGAATTGTTATGATTTTTCAGAGTTGATTGAGATTATACGGATTTGGTATCAGATTATGGTACAAATTGAGGTTATGAGATTTATGTGATGTTGTGTTATTGACTCAATTGATGATTGAGTTGTCGTTATATCGAAATGATTCCGTTACACTGTCCAAATGTACCGAGAGTGATTGTTGATCCTTACATGTCTTACATTGAATGATATGTTGATATTGTGCTACTCGACATTGTCATTTCAGATTGGTATTGACAACTTCGGCATCGAGACTTCCTTTGAAACCGTTAGAAGAACAAACAACGGTTTCAACTGAACAACGAAAGTTGTAAATCAATGTTGAACCGGGAGAATATAACTCGAGTTAGATCTGACTTGAGTTTCCCTAAATCACATACTTATTTGATTGCATTGATGTTTGCAAGTTATGAGATTGATATGCTTAGTCTATTGAGTTATAGCAAAGCATGTATTGAGTCTGGACGGAGGTGCCTAGTCAATGGCGGAGGTGCCAATTCTTTGGTGGATATTCCAAGACACTGGATGCTTGGTTTATATCGATGTTGCGTAGGAGCGGATTGGCTTCTATTACGGAGATTCGGTATCTTATGCCAATGTCCAGGAATCGGGATCCCTAGATTAGAAATGAGTTGAGTCTGAGATGTTGAGTTACGAGGTTATTTACAGTTTTATATTGATCCATGTCTTTCAGATTATGATACATGTTATTGATATCTGTTGCATGCATTTATATCGATTCATATGATTGCGTGTACACATTGTTTATACTGGGAATATTATTCTCACCGGAGTTATCCGACTGTTGTTGCGTCTGTATGTGTGCATGACAACAGGTGGGACAGGATTATGGTCAAGAAGAGGATGAGAGAACAAGATTAGCGTGGAGATTCGGACCCAGCAGTAGAATAGGTTTCATCACTTGGTATTGAGTTGTTGAACCCTAGTTTGATATGGATCTTTGTTGTACAAGACTTGTACTTTTAACTTGTGATAAGTATATCAGATTGATTACATTATGTTCCGCACGGTATTTTAAAAATAAAAAAATTGTAGACCCAAATTGTAGACCCAATTGATTTAATTGATCCAATTATTCCCAATAATGCTTAAGAAATGAATTAGCGTCCGGGTCCCCACAGCGGGTGTCTTTAAACAAAGTGGGCCAATAAAATCACACTGCAAGATTTTTACAGCCGTTTTCTTTTAAGAAAAATGTCCTCCGCACACTTCTGAATGACAAAATTTAATGACACTACTTACCATATTGTCAGGTATGCAAAGTTGACAAATTTGATCTAGACAATACTTGAGCAGATACTGATCATCCCAATAAAATTTTTTACTTCATTCAAAAATTTTCTTTTATCTTGGGAACTCCATTGAGGTGACATTTTCCTGTCACAAGAAAATTTACTATATTAGCAAACCAAGGTGTAGTAGTAACTGAAAATAGATGTTCATC
Organism: Primulina huaijiensis; assembly: GCF_012295235.1. NCBI lineage: Eukaryota > Viridiplantae > Streptophyta > Magnoliopsida > Lamiales > Gesneriaceae > Primulina > Primulina huaijiensis. The sequence continues at coordinate 8,069,319 of NC_133321.1, forward strand.
AGGAAAATTATCGTTAATTGGTGTCATTTCACTAGATGATCCTGTTACTAGTCTCGATAAATGGTCGGCTACGACATTCTCGGTTCCTTTTTTATCTTTGATCACAATGTCGAATTCTTAGAGCAACAAAATCCATCGTATCAGTCGTGGCTTTGTATCATGTTTGGTCAATAAATATCTAATAGCAGAATGATCAGTAAACACAATAGTCGTTGATCCAATCGAATAAGAACGAAATTTATCTAATGCAACTATTACAGCAAGTAGTTCTTTTTCAGTTGTGGAGTAATTTATTTGAGCATTGTTTAAAGTTCTACTTGCATAATATATCACATAAGGCTTACCGTTTCTTCTTTGACCCAATACTGCACCGACTGCATAATCACTCGCGTCGCACATGATTTCAAATGGTAAAAACCAATCAGGAGGTTGCATGATAGGAGCTGATGTTAAATGTCGAATATCTTTATCAAAAGCATTTTGACATTCTTGAGTCCACTCAAATGCAGTGTCTTTTGTTAAGAGGTTACAAGTGGATTTAGAGATCAAACTAAAGTGATTTGATAGGATCGATTAACGAAACAAGAGTGTTTAGAAGGGGGGGTTGAATAAACACTCACAATTAAAATTGATCTTTTCGAGTTTTGAGTTAAGTTTGGTGAGAAACTGATTCTTGGAATCTTGTTGGTCAATGACAATCAGTTAAACTAAAGTAGTTGAGGGAATTAACTGACTGAAAGATAGAATACAAAACTGAAATAAAAGACACAAGGATTGTTTCTGGATGTTCGGAGATTTCAATTACTCCTACGTCATCCCTTCTATCTCAAGGATAGGATTTCCACTAAAAGACTTTGATCGAATACAAGATTTGTACTGACCTACTTCAGTTTGGACTTATCACTGCCAAAAACTGAAACTCTTAGTATTACAGAATGTTCTCAGTGCATAACTGATCTTAGCACTATCGAATTTAACGATTATTACAAAGTGCTAGTGAGCTCAAATTGTAGCCTTGACTGCTACGAATAAATCAAGTGAGTGTGAGCTGAAATTATGACAGAGTAATAGCAAGCTTTGAATAGAGAGTTTGTGCACACTTTTTCGGCTGATCTTCTGTCATATTTATAATTTTCCCTTCCAACGGTAACTTGAGATATATTTGAATCTTTGTATCCGTTGATTGCCACTTCATCATTCCTTGGGCATTGTTTGCTTCGTTTATTGTAATGCGGCGTCTTAATTGCTTTAGCCGAAATGCGTTGTTCTAAGCTGTATTGATTGAAGTACGACGTTTTGTATTTAGTTGCAATCTGCTATGACTCTTTGTCGGTTGAATGTTCTTTCCCGCGACATGTTTAGTTGAAGGAAGCATACGGCTGAATATATCAACTGATCGGTTTCCAACTGATCACTCAGCTGTCTTCAAGAATTCAATTAAGTTCAACTGATCAGTTTCCAACTGATCAGTTGGTTTTCTTCGTAAGTTCAGTTCAGCTGGGTTCGGTTGCCTTAGATAATATGCGCGATACTCTTCAGTTAGGCAAGCTGTATAGATCGAATATTTGATCAGTTAGTTCCAATAAATAATCGGTTTGTCAAACATCCGAAATTAAGTTTCCAACAATTTCTCCCTTTTTGGTGTTTGACAAAACTAAGCAACTAATAACTGATCAATGAAGCTTATATGATCTTCAAGTTCGTTGTAGATAAAATAATCAATTGTTGTGTACAGATTCGTACAAGGAAAGAATGAAATAATCTGTAGCTACATTGTATCAAATCTATTGAGCTGATCTCCATTGAACTGCTGATCTGATGATCTATTCCCCCTTTTTGTCAAACGCCTCCATTCTGACAGATAATCTGTTAACATCGGTTGAAAGAATCTTGACATAAGTGGCTACGTCTGCGACTGCATTGAGCACAGTGGTTTGCATGAAGTCTATCTTTCTTGATACGAGTGTCTCTACCGCATCAAATCTTTTGCTAATAGTTTCTTGAGTCGCTGAGAGACTTTCTGCTATACCTCTATTCTTTTTTATTTCAGCAATTGCAAAGGAAAGAGAGGTCACGGTAGCTTGAACTGCCTTCAGTTTCTCTGAGTTAAATACTTCTGCATGTTCCAGTTTCAGAGAATGGGCGAGTTGAGTATGCTGAATGTTAGAGATGGCAGAGAGAATTTTATGCATATTATTCTGAATTATCTTGAATTTCTTCAAGAACTAATTCAAGATCATTAGATGAATGAGGTGGTGAATGTCCAGAAGTTCCAGGTGCTTGTCCTTCGGAGACTGGATCAAAGACCACTAAGGTCCTGTCAGTTATAACTGTCTCTGCAATGGTCTGTTCTGGAACAATTATTTCAGCAACTCCAATTTGATCTGGGGGAGGAGAAGATGGATCCTGTGTAGCAACTGAATTGTCCGGCTGAATAGGCAAATTTGTGGTATCTTCAGTCGGAGCATCAAGAACTGGTGCTTCTGCTGGAGATTCAGCTGAAACGAGAACTGGCTCGTCAATTGGAATATTTTCAGAGTGTAGCAACTGAGCCTCCACATTTTCAGTAGTTTCTTGACCAGGTGACTGAGCTGGCACATCAGTAGGCTGAACAAGCTCTTCAGGTAAAACGGGATCCTCTAGAACTGCTCGATCAGTTGAGTGATCAACTGAGACAGAAACAAGTTCCTCTGTTTGAGATTCTTGAATCACTGACTGAATAATTTCATCAATATTGGCGAGTGTCAAGTCAGCTTCTGAGTACATTTGAGGATCAGCAACAGAGGATCGAGGCATATCCTGAGCTTGTTCTTTATTCGGTGATGTGGATTCTTCTTCTTCTTCTTCGGAAGGCCCTCCATGAATGACCAATTCCTAATCTCTTTCCCAGAATTTTATCTGTAAGTGCAAAGAGGTAAGATCTGAATCCAATTGAGTAAGCACTGCTCGATCATTGTAGGCAGTTGGATTCGTAGGAATGTAGTTGGTCTTCAGCTCTTCAACCAGTTGTGCCAACTTTTTGGCTCTCATTAGATCAAAGAAATAATTTTTTCTTTGCAAGGCCTGCAAGATAGTCGCAGCTTTGACTATCCTCAAGACAATTTCTTCCATTATGATAAACTTCTTCAGCTGGGACTTTCTCTTTAATTGTTTTGTAAAAGTATGAGTTCTGTACATAGTCCAGTCGTCATAAGTTTTCAGTTTGGTTGTGGCAAATGCATTTACCTGTTCCCAAATGAGGTCGATATGGGTTTGAACTACAATTGTTGGCCTGGGCTCTTCAATCAACTTGCCCTTCCCTTTCTTGTCGGTGAGAATGTGTGGAATGTTCAATCCTGAACGAGTAGTTTCCACCGTCTCCCGAATAGAGATTCCCTTTGGTCGAGCAGGAGCAAAGAAAATAGGGCGATTAACTGTTTTCAGAGAGGACATGATTCTAACTGACTCCTTCTTTGATGGGTCAGTTGTTCGAGGCAACTGATCTTTTGCTGAGGCTTCAGCTGAAACGGTTTTTAATGGAATAGCCTGAATAGGTTGTTGAGCGTCCGATGATTTCAACCTTTCAGTAGGAATAGATTCCAGGGAAGCTATTGGTTTTGTCTTCTTAGTTCTAGGCTTCTTGACTACCTGGGGAGACAGAGTTTTCTCCGATTCTGATTCACTTATAATCAACTTTCTCTTTGTAGTCTTCAGTTGGGTCAGCGCTTTTGCCCTTTTTACAGACTTGGGAGCAGCGTGTTGAGTTCCAATTTCCTTTTTGATCTTAATGAACTGATCAGGATTGAGATCCAGTTTGGCCTTGGGTGGCAACACATTTTTGGCATTGAAAATTTTTAATTTGGATGATCTCTCCGAATCATCAGCCACCAATCCTTTAACTTTCATCAGGTAGCTTAACTGAACAGCGAATCCCTTGGACTACTTGTTGGATTGAAACATGTTCTTCAAAGTGTTGAAGATGAGGTGCTTCCAGTTGAGTCGTTGGTCGGCCATAATAACAACAAGGGCCTGAAATTTTTCCAAGGTTAAGGCAGCAAAGGATCCTGCCTTTGCCAATAGCCCTTTGGCTACAATATTAGCCAGTAACTGAACTTCATGTTTCAGTTCTTTCTTTGGATCAGAGACCTTGATTTTCCATCCATCAGCAGAAAGGAGAGTTTGCATAGCTTCAACATCTGATGCTTTGACTTTAGCAAGGTGTGCCAATCCATCAGACGGCAACAAAAATGTTTCTCCGAAAGAGTCTTCAGATAAGGTCAACAATTGACCATTAACAGTAGAGGTGATGATACCATCGGGATTGACAGAACCATTGGAGTAGAAATCAAGAAGTTCCTTTGGATAGATCTCTTGAGAAGATTGTCCCAAAAACATTCTGAGACCAGCAGATTCAATCTTCAGAAAAACGTTCTTAACATCAGCTTCCTGAACTGATAAAACTGAGTCAAAATCAATGGCCATAGCGTTCAACATGTGAGCTGAGATCTGGTTTGCCATTTGAACTGAATGATTTCCTGCGAAAGAGAATGCTTGAATTTGTTTTTGCTCTGAGAAATTTGGATAATAGTAAAGAAGAAGAACTGAAATGGGCCGGGTAAAGTACTTATGTACGTGACTGTTCGAATTATAGGACGCGTGTCAGTCCAAAAAAAATTTGAATAAAAATATGTGTACGTGTGCTATAAGCGTGTGTGCAAAAAGTGAGTGGTTTTAAAATAGACCACGTTATGAAACTGCAGTCACGTCAGGTGATTTGGAATATAATAAGTTTTTTAATTTGTTAACTTGTGAGACGATTCGTAAAACATCCAACTGAACAATCAGTTGGGAAACTGATTCATTTCAGTTGAGTATTCACAAACAATTGTCCTCTCAGTTAACATTTTCAAAAACTGATATTCGCCCTTAATTGGTGCATAGAATAATTAAAATGATATAAAATAAATTTAAGGGTCAGAAAGATTATTGTTTGTTGGAACGTTGACGGCCCTTCAGCTTCCATGATATTCGGCTATAAATAGAAGTAACATGGTTAGTTTCAGTCATATTGGTGAAAATATTTAAGACAAAAAGAATGGCAGATACGAGTAGCTCGAGTGCTTCGCTGTTTTCTCTGGAGACCAGGAAGGCTGCTGTAGAAGATGAGGTCTTCTATGATAGTCTTCATTACTGGGAAAAGTTAAAGAAGCTTGAGTTTCTGTATAATACTGGGGAGGCTACCACTCCTGAACTGATGGCAGAGTTGAACAAATTGCGGGAGCACTTGAACATAGCTGTGTGGGTGGACGTTTTTAAGGATGGTCATCTCTATCAGCTAATGCTTCCAAAGGAACTGAAAATCCTTAAGCGCATAGCTGGTTCTCATAGCTTTGTCAAGACATCTTCCGCACCTTTATCCGCTTGGTTGAAAATGTGGATAATTGTTGTAGAGGAAAAATATGATGATGTAATCCGTGCAAACGTTTATGATTGAATGAAGTATTTATTAGCTTAACTTTGTTTTTCTCTTTCCTGAAAATGATAAACTTCATCAGTTGTTATATATATATGAATTGCGAACTTTAAACAAATGAACTGATGAAAGACGGAATTTTATCAGTTGACAATGAACTGAAATCAGTTAAGCATTAAGTAATAAATAACAAACTGATATCAGTTGATAATGAACAACTGATAATTAAGAAGCTTGGGTAAATGAGAAAAATGCTTTGGTTGACTCAAGACTCTTTAGCTTCTTCAACATTTAATGTCATATGTCTATAAGAAAGACGATAGAGATACAATGTGAGATAATAACAGTTCAATATGTCGGATTCAAGTAATTCTGATGCATGCAGCAGTACTCATGTTCATGTTACTGAACAATTAATTCCATATTTAGAGGAGTTGAAGAAAACAATGGAGGAATATGTCTTCACGAAAGTGATGTCAACATGGTTCAAAATTCATGATTTGCAGAGGATAAGCAGTAGTGGTGCTGCTCTTTCTCGTGCTCAAGCAGCAACTGCAAGAAAATACATTGATCGTTTTGAAGTCATACATGTTACAGACCTGGTTGATGACAATGTTCTGTTACATGCAATGTTATGGAAGGAATGACATGTAATTGAGAAGATTTCTACAACTGAATCATTTTCTAGAATCCGCATTTATGAGTTGAATAATTGGATTACACAATGGCAGGATTTAGTTGGTTCTAAGTTATCTTCTGTAACATGGAATCGATTTTATTCTTAATAAAGTATCATTTCTAATTTGTTGTTGTGTTCTTATTTTCTGCAAATAATTTTATTAGTAAAACAGCATCAATAATATTTTTAAGACAAGTCAATTAAACCAAGAATATTGCAAAAGTAAGAAAACTTAGTCTCAGGTAATGGTTTGGTGAAGATGTCAGCTGCTTGTTGCTCAGTTGAAATATACTCCAGTCTGATGTCCTTCTTCAAAGCATGATCTCTAATGAAGTGATGCCTGACATCTATATGCTTGGTCCTTGAGTGAAGAACTGGGTTATACGTGATAGCAATCGTGCTCGTATTATCACAGAATATGGGCGATTCATTTGTAATTACTCCATAATCTTTCAGTTGTTGCTGGATCCAGATCAGTTGTGCACAACAACTACCAGCAGCAAGGTATTCTGCTTCAGTTGTTGAGGTAGCTATGGATGTCTGCTTTTTGCTGAACCAAGAGATCAGTCTGTCTCCTAGAAACTGACAAGATCCACTTGTACTTTTGCGATCAAGCTTACATCCTGCATAATCTGCATCTGAATATCCAACTAAATTGAAAGTAGAGTCTTTAGAATACCATAACCCAACATTTTGTGTACCCTTAAGATATTTCAAAATTCTTTTAGCAGCTGAGAAATGTGATTGCTTAGGATTTGCTTGAAATCTAGCACACATACAGACAGCAAATACAATATCAGGACGACTGGCAGTTAGGTACAACAATGAACCTATTAAACCTCGATATAATGTCGCCTCAACTGATATTCCCCCTTGATCAGTGTCCAATTTTACTGATGAGTTCATGGGAGTATTTGCAGCTGAACATGATTCCATGCCAAATTTCTTCAACAGCTCCTTTGTATATTTAGTCTGACTGATAAATATACCATTCTCTAGTTGCTTCACTTGAAGTCCAAGAAAGAATGTCAGTTCACCTATCATGCTCATTTCAAACTTATCCTTCATTAGCTTAGCAAACTTTTCGCATAATTTGGGGTTAGTTGACCCAAATATGATATCATCAACATAAATTTGAACTAATAAAATGTGATCATTCTTAGCAAATTTGAACAAGGTCTTATCAACTGATCCAACAGGAAAATCATGATCAGTTAGAAATTTTGAAAGAGTTTCGTACCAAGCTCTGTGAGCTTGTTTCAGACCATATAAGGCTTTGTTCAAATGGTAGACATGAGCAAGAAAAACATGATTTATGAAACCTGGAGGTTGTTCAACATATACTTCTTCTTGTAGTTGACCGTTCAGGAATGCACTCTTTACATCCATCTGATATACCTTGAATTTCTTATGTGATGCATAAGCAAGAAAGATTCTGATTGCTTCCAGTCTTGCAACTGGAGCATACGTCTCATCATAGTCAATTCCTTCTTCTTGCCTATATTCTTTTGCCACTAATCGTGCTTTGTTGCGTACAAATGAACCATCTTCGTTCAGTTTATTTCTGTATACCCATTTTGTACCTATAATAGTTTTTGAAATTGGTTTTGGAACTAAGTTCCAGACATTGTTATAAGTGAACTAATTTAGCTCTTCTTGCATTGCATTTACCCAGTTAGGATCAGCAAGAGCTTCATCAGTTGTCTTCGGTTCTAGTTGTGAAACAAAAGCTGAATAGATAAATAAAATTAGCATTTGATTGCGAGTTCTTACTGGATCAGATGGATTTCCTATTACCAGTCAAGGTGGATGTGTTTTTCTCCATCTGTACTCAGTATTTGTTGTATCAGCAATTTCTTCAGTTGGTAACTGAACACAGTTTTCAGTTTCAGTTGGTTCTTCGTCAACTGGTATTTAAATGTTATCATTATGTTCAGGTGTTTGAAGTATGTTTTGATATCCATGATTTTCATCTGTGTCATCATCTTCCAAACAGATATCTGTAAATCGATCAACTAGCTCAACTTGATCAGTTGGCTTATTAGTTAGTTCAGTTTCATCGAAATCAACATGAGCAGGTTCTTCAACATTTAGAGTTTTTTTGTTAAAAACTCTATAGGCTATACTAACTGATGAGTATCCGAGAAATATTCCTTCTACAGATTTAGCCTCAAACGCTTTTAAATAATTTTTGCCATTATCAACAATAAAACATCTGCAGCCGAATATTTTGAAATAAGTAATTATACTTTTTCTTCTATGCCAGATCTCATATGGTGTTTTCATATGATTCATATTAATCATTGATCTGTTCTGAGTATAACACGCAATGTTTACTACCTCTGCCCAAAATCTTTGAGAAATACCAGAATCAGCAAGCATTGTTCTGGCAGCTTCTTTAAGAGACCGATTTCTTCTCTCAGCTACACCATTTTGCTGAGGAGTTCTGGCTGCTGAGAGCTTATGCTTAATTCTAGCATTTTCTAGGAAGTTTGAAAGGGTTTGATTGATGAATTCAGTTCCTTGATCAGATCTGATTCGATAAATTCCAACTGATTTTTAATTTAAAAGCCTTTTGCAGAGCTTTATTAGTTGTGCAGCAGTTTGGTCTTTGGATTTGAGAAAAATAACCCAAGTAAATATTAAAAAATCGTCTACGACCACCAAGGTGTATTTCATTCCCCCTAAGCTCAAGATTGGTATTGGACCAAATAGATCCATATGCAGAAGTTCTAAGCATCGGAAAGAAGATTTACATCCCTTGTTTTTAAAAGAGGATCGTACTTGTTTACCAAACTGACATGCTGAGCAAAGTTTTTCTTTTGAAAAATCTATTTTGGGCAAACCAGTTACAATTTCATGTTTACTCAGAGAGGCAATGAATTTAAAGTTTAAATGATTTAGTCTCTTATGCCACAACCAATTTTTAGATGATTTGGAAGCAATAAAACAAACTGGTGGTGCATAAGTTTGATCATTCCAACTGACTTTATATGTGTTTCCACAACGTTTGCCAGTTAGTATGATTTCATCAGTTGAAGTTTTGACTAAACATGAATTTTTGTCAAATTGTACTAAGAGTCCACTGTCGCATAACTGACTGATGCTAATCAAGTTATACTTCAGGTTTTCTACTAATAGAACATCTTTAAAAGTAAAGTTACCATGGATAAACTTACCCTTACCCACAGTTCTACCTTTGGAATTGTCCCCGAAACTGATGTTTGAACCAGTGTATTTGATAAGTTGTGATAATGCACTTGCATCTCCTGTCAGATGTCGCGAGCATCCACTGTCCAAATACCATATTGAGTTCTTGTTTGTACCTGTTACCTGCAATCACACATATAATATAACTTGGTACCTATATCTATTTGGGTCCAGAACTGATTAGTCCTTTAGGAATCCACACTTGGATTAGTCTAACAGACTTTCCAGTAGCTGTATTCCAAATGGTTTTTCTCGGCTTTTGTGTGCTTGGAGTGTAGTGTACAGATGATACAATATTTGTTTTAGTTTTATTCAACTGATTGTTCAGTCTATATCTCTTCTGAACTGGCTTGCAGTTATAGTAATTGAAATAGCTATTCGAATAGTTCTTGTGAGACCTCTTTGATGACTGACTTTGTGAATCAGTTGAGAATTTTTTACTATAACCAATCTCATATCTTCTACCCTTGTTCATATTCTCAGTAGGTTGCTCAATCAGTTTACTGGGCTCAATTTGTTCTTGTATCACTGCTGTTTTGACAAAATGAATGTATTTCCCTTTGTCTATTTTTGGCTTTGGTTGAGTATCATTTGGATATATTTCTCCTTGAGTGTTGAACCCTAAACCAGTTTTATGAGAAACTGATTTTTGTGAATTCTGCATCTCATTCAATGCAGTAGATGACTTGTTCCAAGACTGAATGAGCTCAGTCTGTTTTGAGTTTTCAAGAAACAACTTCTGGATTAATGACTGATTTTTGTTTCTCTCTGCTTTTAACTCAGCAATTTCCCTTTTTAGACTTAACCCATCAACTGATTCATCAGTTTTGGTTTTATTGTCTGTGGGATCAGTTTGCTTTGCTTTGATTTTTTCAAATGATGATGAAAGCTTTTGATACTCATTTACCATGTCATGTAGTGTTAGAATGAGTTGTTCTCGTGTGAAATCAGTTGAGCTGAAATCAAATACCTGTTGGCTAGACGATTCTTCTTCTGCATCATTAGCCATTAAGCACTTGACTTCTTCATCATCACTAGAGCTGCATGAGCTTTCTGGTTCTGACTCCTCACTGTCAGTTTCTGCCCATTTAGATTTGTTTTCTTCAGCTAAGAGTACCTCATGTTTCTTTCTGAAGGACTTCTTATCTTCCTTGGGTCTTCTTTTGTTCTCATATGATTTCTTTCTTTTATTAGTTGAGCCTTGGCTGTCCTTCTTGGGTTTAGGACAATCAGCCATAAAATGACCTGATTTGCCGCAGTTGTAGCAGGCATTTGATTCATCTTTGGAACTGTTCCTTTGGTATGGCTTCTGGAAGTTTCCTTGATTCTTTCTCATGAACCTTCCAAATTTTTTGATGAACAATGACATAGCATCGCTGCTCAACTGATAAGCAGATTTCTCGACTGAACTGATTTGTTCTGTTCTGACAGCAGCTAGAGCAGTTGTGGCTGCAGGGGTAGATGGTTCTCCTTCTCTATTCTGCAGCTCAAATTCAAAAGCCTTTAAATCAGCAAACAGATCATGAAGTTCAATCTGGTTCAGATCTTTGGACTCCCTCATTGCCATGGTCTTGACATCCCATTCCTTGGGAAGACCTCTCGTTACCTTTAGTGCAATCTCTTTGTTGGTATACACTTTTCTAAATGCATTTAACTCATTGATGATATTGCTTACTCTTTCATCATACTCATGCATTGATTCTCCTGCTTTCATTTTGATGTTATCAAACTTTTGAACAACAAAAGACCGTTTATTTTCTTTGGTTTGATCCTTTCCTTCACACAGCTGGATCAGCTTTTCCCAAATTTTTTTGGCTATCTTACACATCTTTATTTTGCTGAAGGTTACTTTGTCCAGCGTTTTGTACAGAATGTCTTTAGCCACATTATCAAGATTTGCTTTTCTTTTATCTTCAGTTGTCCATTCATCTATGGGCTTTTCTACTCTATGTGGTGCCCCTTCTGTTATGGCAACTGCTGTATTTGTTTTTAGAATCTTCATGGGTCCATCAGTTACGACATACCACATGTCATCATCTTGTGCAGCTAAATGAGCCTGCATTCTGATTTTCCAATCATCGAACTCTTCTCTGGAGAACATAGGAATTTTTTTGAATGAAGTCATGCTAGCAAGTTTATAGATCAAAAGTATTCAAGAACTGAAAGGGATCGATTTTAGGTGTTCGAAATCGTAACGGAAGCTCAAGAATGTTTTCTAAACATGAAAACCGAAAATTTTATGAAAAAACTTGAAAAATTCGAACACCATGTACTAGTGTGCAACATATACAAAAACACAAACTATGACATTCATAGGGTGTTTAGAAGTTTTACCTATCAATCACAATGGATTGATGATGGCTCCAACTAAGTTGATGAACAACTTAGATCTTCAAAGCTAGACAAATCTACAAGCTTTCCTTTGAGCACTCCTTGCTCAAATATTAAGCCCACCACCAACTAGGTAGATCCCCTCTAATTTTGCACTAGAAAAATTAGAGGATTTTTCTTTTGAGAAGACTTTTCTTTCCTCAACAATTGAAGAAGAAAAATTGGAGAGAAAAGCTTGCAATATTTCGGCCAAGGTGAAGAGAATGGGGAAGGGAATGAGTTGTCTTGGTCTTTGAAAAAGTTAAAGTGAGCTTGAGAGACACATGCCTTGTTAATTGAAAAAGGTTGTCTCCCAACTCTTCACCTCCCCAAGCATATTATATTATTTGGGCATGTAACATTTACAAAGCCCATTGACTTTTATTTTAAATATCTCAAACACATTTGAGACTATTTAAACTTTACTTGATTTTACTCAAGCCCACTAGTTAAATAATTATCTCCAATTGGGCTCTACAAGGCCGAATGTTATTTAATTAATTCAACACTTGAATTAATTTAATTATTTGGACTCAACTAGGCCCACTAGTGTTTAATTAATTCAACACTTGAATTAATTTAATTTAGTCCATAATAATGTTTATGAAAATCACAATTTTCAAATACATTATTCACATGGCCTACTTTTAATTTATGAACACATTCATAAATTAAAAATTACATTTCTCTCATAGAAGTCTTACTTCTATTTTTCTATACGCTTATAAACTCATTTATAAGCCGTTCAACACATTGAACTATTTTAACTTCTCAACGGGGTCTAGAAAGCTAGCACTTGTGTGGCCCTCAATGGTTCATTGATACAACTAGCCGTGGGTTCACATCTCCATGTGATTCGGACTAAACATGTCCTTATATGAGCATACCCCAATTGCTCCATTCTTACTTATCAACTCCTTGATAACAAGAATGTCAGAACTCAAGTCTGATAGTACCCAACCAATCATGTTAAACGCCTAGCAGCATCGCTTACATGATTCCCTAGGTATCAAATGATAGTGCCTGCAAGAACCATTCAATTATGGTTAGCGTACAGTACGGTCCCTTCAACTCATATATCCCGACCGATTCGACAACCATTGGTTTATCGAGAGTTGTCAATGAATCGATACTATGTGTCATGTCGTAGTTGCATCGATGGTGTAATCTATGAAACCCCTTTCATAATTACCACCATACTCTGATCAGAGATTTCAAACTACATATACATGAAAAACACATAGGATATCCATACCCGTAGGTAAGCGGTGAATCCCCGACTACAATGCATCGACTCCTATATGTTTCGACAGAACACCCAACCTTGCCACCTGATGACCCCATGAGAGTCGGTAAACAAGTCAAAGTGTAATTCTAGCACATAGAGTCTCAATGTTGTCCCGGGTCATAAGGACTAATGGTGTACAACCATAAACTAGGACTTTTCCACTCGATAAGTGAGAACCACTTGGAAAGTCCTTTAATGGAGGGTTGTTCAGTGCACTCTACCAGGAGCACCTATCTGCATGCTCGGACATCACAATGTCCCCTACCAATGAAACATGGTACTCACATCGCAGATACTAGTCTCAAGCTCGAGCGGCCTATATCCTTCTTAGCGGCGGCTGAATCGACTAGGAACCGTTTAGAATATACAGTATTCCAAATATGAGTTTCATGATACTCATCATATGAGCATCCCATATTCTTTCTACTATTTGTATATTCAAGGGCTTTATCTATGCAACTAGCATGGGTATACAGATAAAGATGTGCCAAAACAATAATTTCAAATATTATTAAAATAAAGACTGTTTATACATAGAGTTTCATTGTGAACACTCGGCCAACACTTGGCTCGACGTGCACCTACTCTAACAATCTCCCACTTGCACTAGAGCCAACTACCCATATACTTCAAACCCATTGATTCGCGATGCTTCTCGAATAATGGTCCCGGTAAAGGCTTAGTTAGTGGATCAGCAACATTATCTGCGGAGCCGACTTTGTCGATCGACACTTCTCCTCTTTCCACAATCTCTCGGAGGATGTGGTACTTTCTCAATACATGTTTGGACTTCTGATGAGACCTTGGCTCCTTCGCCTGAGCTATGGCTCCCGTGTTGTCACACATCACCGGGATAGGAGCAACTCCATTAGGAATGACGCCCAACTCTTGGACGAAATTCCTAATCCAAACAGCCTCCTTTGCTGCAGCTGATGCAGCAATATATTCGGCCTCAGTGGTGGAATCCGCAGTACTGTCTTGCTTGGAACTCTTCCAAGAGACAGCACCACCATTGAGCATGAATATGAATCCAGAGGTTGACTTCGAGTCATCGATATCGCTTTGGAAGCTAGAGTCGGTATAGCCTTCCAATTTCAGTTCTCCACCCCCATAGACCAAGAACAACTTATTGGTCCTTCTCAAATACTTGAGGATGTCTTTCACAGCTTTCCAGTGTGGAAGACCAGGGTTGGATTGATATCTACTCACTACACTTAGTGCAAATGCCACGTCAGGACGTGTAGATATCATCCCATACATGATACTACCAATAGCCGAAGCATACGGAATGCGTGTCATCGCCGCTATCTCTGCATCAGTCTTGGGAGACATAGACTTGGATAGGGACACGCCATGACACATTGGTAGATGTCCTCTCTTGGACTCATCCATCGAGAACCGCTTCACGATGGTATCAATGTATGTGGACTGGGTGAGACCAAGCAATCTTCTTGATCTATCTCTATAGATCTGTATTCCTAATACAAAAGATGCTTCACCCAAGTCCTGCATCGAGAACTTACTTGCTAACCATATCTTAGTTGATTGCAACATTCCTACATCATTCCCAATGAGTAGAATGTCATCAACATAAAGCACAAGGAATGTCACAGCACTCCCACTGACCTTCTTGTATACACATGGTTCCTCAGGATTCTTAGTAAAACCAAACTCTTTGATTGTACTATCGAATCTGAGGTTCCAACTCCTAGATGCTTGCTTTAGACCATAAATAGATCTCTGAAGTTTGCATACCATATGCTCACTTCCGATAGATGTAAACCCTTCGGGTTGAGACATGTAAATCTCTTCCTTAATATCCCCATTAAGAAAGGCTGTCTTAACATCCATCTGCCATATCTCATAGTCATACCATGCAGCTATGGCTAGCAATATCCTTATGGACTTGAACATTGCAACTGGAGAAAAGGTTTCCTCATAGTCAACACCTTGTCTTTGAGTATACCCTTTTGCTACCAGTCGCGCCTTGAAGGTCAATACCTTCCCATCCGCCCCAAGTTTCCTCTTGTAAATCCATTTACATCCTATGGGAACAGTTTCCTCAGGTGGATCTACGAGATTCCACACTTGGTTCGAATGCATGGAATTCATCTCAGATTCCATTGCTTCAAGCCACTTGGATGAATCGGCATCAGATAACGCTTCCTTGAAGGTCCTTGGATCACATCCATGGATAGGCTCATCATGGCCCTCTTCAAGAAGCAGACCATACCTCATAGGTGGTCTCGAGACTCTCTCGGATCTTCTAGGAGCTTGTATCTCCTCTCTTGGCTCTTCGGGTGTGGGTTCTACAATTGTGGATGTCTCTCGAACCTCTTCGAGTTCTATCATCTCCCCTTTTCTATCCAATAGAAATTCCTTTTCCAAAAAGGTTGCATTCCTAGAAACAAACACCTTTGTTTCTTGGGGATGATAGAAACAATATCCAACTTAATTCCTTGGATATCCCACAAAGTTACATAAAATGGATCAACAATCAAATTTTATCTTCCACTACCTCCTTCACATAAGCAGGGCCCCCATATTCTAAGACAAGAATATTTGGGAGACTTACCCATCCATATCTCATATGGTGTCTGCCTTTAAATGGACATTTAGTGGAATATCTTTCAATTTTAAGTTATAGACATCGTTTCCAAGTTCACCAGTACCAATCAAACATTCATTCTTGTAAATATTGCAAACACCTTTGCAAAATAAACAAGAATATCCATCTTTATCAACATAGAAATGGAAACAATGTTTTCACCAAATCTGGTACAAACAAAACATCTCTTAAAACTAAACTTAAAATCATTTTTCAAAAGTAAATAAACATCTCCTACGGCCTTGGCAGCAACTCTTGCTACATTGCCCATCCTCAAGAAGGTCTCACCTTCCCTTAGTCTCCTACTTCTTCCCATCACCTGCAACTCATTACAGAGATGTGAGCCACAGACGGTATCTAACACCCAAGAAGTAGAGTTAATTGAAATGTTTACTTTGATATAGAACATACCATTTCCAAAACCTTTCTGGGCAAGATATTCCCAGCAGTTACGCTTCCAATGTCCAGGCTTCTTGCAGTGATGACATACATCAGCAGTCTTGTCAGCCTTAACTGGTGTGACTGCCACAACGGGATTCGGAGATTGCCTCATCAAGGGCACGTTCTTCTTGGGACGTTGGAAAGAACGCTTCTTTCCCTTCTCATGTGGATCAATCTTCGTACTAGATGAAGAACCCACATAAAGAACCGGCTTCTCTTTCTTGATGGTGGATTCAAAGGTCACAAGCATGTTCACCAACTCCTCAAGGGTCGGCTCCATCATGTTCATATTGAAATTCACCACAAAAGGATCAAACGAGCTAGGCAGTGACAAGAGTAACACGTCAGTGGTCAACTCCAAAGGCAACATCAAATCCATGCCAACGAGCTTGTCCACGAGCCCAATCACCTTCAGGCCATGCTCATGGACCAAGGCCCCATCTCGCATGCGCAAAGTGATCAGCTCCTTGACGGTCGCATGCCTAAGAGGACATGTTTGCTCTCCAAAGAGCTCCTTGAGATGCAAATGAATGTCAGCAGCACTCTTTGCATCCTCAAAACGCCTCTGCAGCTCATCATTCATAGAAGCCTGCATATAACACTTGGCTTTCAAGTCAGGGTCACACCATTCCTTGTAAGTCTGCAATTCCTCAGGAGTGCAGCTAGTCGGAGCCTCAACAGGGGGCGACTCAGTAAGTGTATATGCTATCCTTTCCGAATTCAAGACGATTTTCAGGTTTCTTAGCCAAGTGAGGTAATTATGTCCAGTTAATATGTGTTTGTCGAGTATTCCAGATAGCGGATTGTGAATCGAAGACATTGTCAAATTGTACTGAAAAGTAAGAACAGATAAATGTTGATGACTATTTTAAAATATTTGGTAAGATATAAAGTATGGACTTTTACTATATAAATTTTCGCTCCCACTGTTTTGACATTTTCACTACCTTCTAGTGAAAACGGGAAACTCCTTTCCTCAGTATGTACGTAAGGTCTAATTAGCGAATTCTGATCCCGAATAATATCAGCCAATCACAATTCCTAAAAGGTAGTTTCCAATGGCATCTCTATGCAACCCTCTACGTAAACTTTTGACTCACATTTGATTAGGACCCAATAATATGACGTCGTTCATCTTCACGTGTCAAGCCTAACCCATCGATATTGAACTTAATGGACGGTCGCCATGAGTTCCCTCAATAATATGAGCCGAAATCATGGGAGATCCACGTAGTTCACATCACCATGTCAATGGATATCACAGCTTTCCGGCACCCAGGGCCCCCCAAATAATATGAGCCGAGCCCCGAGCACGGGTAGCGTTCATCATGCACCCATTGTCGATGGAAGACATTGAAATTATAAACAACTTTATAATTCCCTTTTTCGGGCTTTATATTAATTTTGAATCTTATTCAAAATGAGGGTTTTTAATTTTGAAAGGTCTCATCATTAATTTTATTTTAAAAGCTCGCCATGTTTGATCGTATGTTTGCCGGATTCATGCAACTTTGTTATTATCATAATAATAACGTACATACTCATTATTTATAACATATCATACATATATTATAAACAGTAAACAAAACAAGGATGATCAATCGCCCCAATACTAATGGCCCGTGTGAGCTAAACACGGGCCTAGGTCCAATCCTAGGGAAATGCAAGGGATGCAAATGCAACTATTACATTAGCTTCCAATATTTACATGTCTTCGATCTTCATAATCATCAAGGCCACCATCTTCCAATCTTGATCTTCCACTATACTAATATTTACAAATAAATATCCATATAAAATAGGGATACATCTCATGGGGGGTGGGAACGGACCATAAATCAAGCCCACTTTATAAATTGATAATTATTACAATCATTCAACACAAAATATCCTAGCATACACCTAGCAAATTGGGCTTGGGCTTTTGATCATCCTTCATGCATAATATCACATATCACACACCATCAATTAATTATCACAATAATTAATTGATCCAATATTATATATCTTGATCCAATCACTAACCGCCACGATTATAAACTAAATTAACAAAGTATACAAACACCTTTGTCTACTTTCTAATTAATTTATTTATAAGCGAATTTCTTGTAAATCATAATTTACTATAAATAATTAAAGTCTAACTTCAATTATTTATTTCATGAGAAAATATTTGCAATTTTTGTAAATTTAAACTTAAGGGCCCAAAAAATCAATTTTCACCAAAAACATTTTGACCCATTTAAATTTCACAAATATGTTAGCCATCCAATGGCCCAACAACTTCAAGGCCCATGACACTTTGATAATCCAAAACACTTTTGAAAACCCTAGTCGTCATCACCGTCGCCGGAGCTCCATCGCTGGATTCCGGCCAACATGCCAAATTTTTTTTTTTTAATTTTCGAAGGGGGCTGGGCTGCCCTTGCTGCCCGTTTTGGGCAGAAATGGGCAGCAACTTGCTGCCCAAAGTTGTCCCCAATCCGGCCTTGAGTTCGTTGCAACAAATTATCTCATGCGGTTAGAAATCAATCTCAATATAATATTATGTATTTTGCTACACAAAATAGTATCCTTAGCTCATGATACCCCTTGAAAGGGGTCGATTTTAGGTGTTCGAAATCGCAACGGAAGCTCAAGAATGTTTTCTAAACATGAAAACCGAAAATTTTATGAAAAAACTTGAAAAATTCGAACATCATGTACTAGTGTGCAACATATACAAAAACACAAACTATGACATTCATAGGGTGTTTAGAAGTTTTACCTATCAATCACAATGGATTGATGATGGCTCCAACTAAGTTGATGAACAACTTAGCTCTTCAAAGGTAGACAAATCTACAAGCTTTCCTTTGAGCACTCCTTGCTCAAATATTAAGCCCACCACCAACTAGGTAGATCCACTCTAATTTTGCACTAGAAAAATTAGAGGATTTTTCTTTTGAGAAGACTTTTCTTTCCTTAACAATTGAAGAAGAAAAATTGGAGAGAAAAGCTTGCAATATTTCGGCCAAGGTGAAGAGAATGGGGAAGGGAATGAGTTGTCTTGGTCTTTGAAAAAGTTAAAGTGAGCTTGAGAGACACATGCCTTGTTAATTGAAAAAGGTTGTCTCCCAACTCTTCACCTCCCCAAGCATATTATATTACTTGGGCATGTAACATTTACAAAGCCCATGGACTTTTATTTTAAATATCTCAAACACATTTGAGACTATTTAAACTTTACTTGATTTTACTCAAGCCCACTAGTTAAATAATTATCTCCAATTGGGCTCTACAAGGCCCAATGTTATTTAATTAATTCAACACTTGAATTAATTTAATTATTTGGACTCAACTAGGCCCACTAATGTTTAATTAATTCAACACTTGAATTAATTTAATTTAGTCCATAATAATGTTTATGAAAATCACAATTTTCAAATACATTATTCACTTGGCCTACTTTTAATTTAGGAACACATTCATAAATTAAAAATTACATTTCTCTCATAGAAGTCTTACTTCTATTTTTCT